>NW_012150641.1:251088-282806 GCF_000956105.1 Propithecus coquereli | reverse complement strand
TGTTCAGGCTGTTCTCGAACTCCTGATCTTGAGCGATCCACTCGCCTCGGCCTCCCAGAGTGCTAGGATTACAGGCGTGAGCCACCGCGCCCGGCCAATATCCCAATTTTTAAAACAGGTAGGGAGACATAGGCAGGAAATTCACAAAAGAATAAAAAAGGGAAAATAAAAGCTTTGACATCACTAATTTTTTAAAAATACAAATAAAAAACAATGAGATTTTTTTGCTTATCAGATTTGTAAGGATTAAAAAGAATGATGATACTTAAGATTAACTAAAGGGTGAAGAACTAGAAGCTCCAAAGTACTACATAATAGGAGAATAAGTTCAATTTACTGACTGAAATCTTTCTCTAGTGTAGACTGTGCCCACCTTTTTACCAATCAATTCTCAGTCTAGGAACATATGTAATATATGCAATGATACAGATACAAGGATATTCCCCGAAACATTTGTTTCTTGCACTGGGTGGTATCAATTGTGCCTCTGCACCCCAAACTCACCCTTTTTGGCTGCTCTATGAAAACGCACGTGGACCCCTTGAGTATTCTTCCTTTGCCAGGGTTTTTGCTTCCTGGCTCCAACCTGCTCTCCTGACAGGTTCACTGGGTGCTTATGGCGTCTTTGATGCCCAGCGCCTTCAATGGAGAGACCAGCAACTTCTCCCAACACACCCCCTTCTTGGGCAGTTTCATAACAAGAGTACCTTCCCCATGATCACTTTTTCTTGCACGCTAGAGGGAAGATCTTCAGCAAAAGTTTTGCCAGCATAGCACCACAGCGACTTCTCTGAAATCCAGGAACCCTCAGCTGAGCTCTCTCTCAGCCCTGGGGGTGTGGAACTCCCGCCTGGATGCTCTGTCCTCAGCCTAAGAGTTAGGGATTGCACCTGTCACCTTCTATTTCCGTGTTCTACAGAGTTCTCTTTACTTCTTGCTAGCTAATCCTCTGTTACAGTTAAAAATTCTTTATATTATACTTTCCCTGTCAAATTTCTCTCTCCTGATTGGACTCAGTGATATATTTATAACAGTAAAAAATTGGAAGCTATCTAAATGCCCAAACACAGGAATTGTTTAAAAAAAATATAGTGTATCCATACAGTAAAACGCTATATGGCTATTAAAAATCACATCATTCATATATATCTTGATGTTGAAAGTTCATGATATGTTATTAAATTAAAAAGCTGGATACAAAACAATATATAGTAAAATAGCATTTTTGTTTTAAAAGATAAAAATGTATTACTATAAAACTTTTTAAAATTTTAAACAGAAAAGTGAGTTTTTGAACATTTAAAGAAAAAAATGAGTTAAGCTCAAGTTATTCAAGATCCTTTCTTTAAAATTTGATATATTTTTTAAAACGAGGCAGTCATTTCTAAGAATTTTTTTCCCTCTACTTTCAGGTGCATTGGGAAGAACACTCTGAGCCAGCCTAATGACTTTTTTTGCTCAAGCAGTATGTCATGAAGGTAACTTTATGCCAGTTGCAGCCTTATTTGTTTACAGGTCTTTAAAAATAACTGTTCCACATAAAGGAATATCTACTAAAGCAGAAATCACAAAGGTCTTCTTACTCAAAGTCACATTAACATTTACTTATATTTTTTCCAAGTCTTTTAATGGAATTAAACCATTACACTTAGCTCTTTAATTCATCTGGAATTTATTTAAACAAACGGCGTAAGGTAAGGACCCCTTAGTGACTTTTTTTTGACACTATGTACTTTTTTAAACTATACAAACGACCTGCTGTTTCTAAGGATCACTCCAAGGGACTATTTTATAGTAAAATATCTTTATAATGAGGTCCTTTTGGTCTTTAATAACAACCTCTTGGATGGCCTCCAAGATAAATCTATCATCAACCTAGTGCTGCTAAAGGATGACCAATGTTATAGTAAAATTCTAAATGCATCTGAAGAGGAATCTATATGTAGGACTGAAGATCAAGTGTCAATGTGAATTAAAATGTAAAACAATTTAAAAAGAGGAAAGGACATTCCTCTAAGGTTTCCAATTAGGAAAGGAGTCATTAAACTCCTGAAGTTCCTTTATCTAGTGGAGAAATAGATTACGAATAAAAAAATACCTACATTTCACTCTTTTCTTTCAAACATGATTCACTGTCTCACTTAACAACCTGAAGGTCATCTCTGTAATGTACAGAAAGAGCTAAAAATTCTGCTCCACTCAAATAATTTCTATAAGACCTCAGTACCTCCTCAACATCTTTAAGTGCCACAATAAATTTTCATTCCATAATCTAAAGACATAGAAGATCTAGATAACTAAGACACTGTGTAGGTATTAATAATCACATCAATGACCTGGGCTACTCCAAGTCCTAAAGCGGCATTTCTAAGGGGGGTTGTATGGCCATCTTAGAGAAATGATCAAAGTAAAATGCTGCTACCTGCAAACAAAATAAATAATCAAGAACCATGCAGACAATCTATTACCAGCAAAACTACTATGATGTCATAATGATAGTTCTCTACTGTCATATGCCCTATTCTATCGCATAACCCAAGTCATTATGATATCACAATAGGGCATGTGCAATCATTCCTCTATTTTATAACGGTATGAATTTTAAAAAAATGGATGATCATTGTGGTAGGTAAAAAAATCCATCCCCCCCACCCCATGTCTGCAGCCTAATCCCTGGAACATGTGAATATGTTACCTTATATGACAAAAGGGACTTTGCAGATGTGATTAAGAAACTTGAGATGGGAGATTATCCTGGATTATCTAGGTGGGCCCAGTGTAATCGTGAGTCCTGAAAAGCAGAGAACATTTCTCAGCTGCTGTCAGAGGGAGACGTGAAGAAGGGTCAAAGAGATGCAACTTGCTGGCTTTGAACACGGAAGAAAGAAACCAGGAGACAAGGGATGTGGGTGGGCTCTGGGGCTGGAAAACGCGACAGAATGAACTCTCCCCAGAGCCTCCAGAAAGGAACCCAGCCCTGCTGACACCTTGGTCTGAGCCCAGTGACGCCTGTGTTGAACTTCTGACCTATAAAACTGTAAGATAATAAATGTGTTTTAAGTCACTAAGTTTGTGCTGATTTATTATGGCAGCAATAAAAAACTAATACAATCATTTTTTGAAAATCCCTTTGGACCAATTAAGTATTTGGATACTTCCTATCTTTAGAGTTCAGAAATGCCAAGATCAAGATAGTGGGAAACTATAGGGCAAAGGGCCTGTTTCTTCAATGAAGAAACAGCAAAGAAAAAAGAGAGAGAGAGAGAGACAGAGAGAGAGTGAGTTGGACAAGGAACTTATATATTAAAGAAATTTGAGGGACATACCAACTAGTTGCAATGTATGGACAATATTCAGATCCTGAATTGAACTATCTAAAAGAAAACGTCACAGGACAATCAGGGAAACCTGAACACTGGCTGGACATTTGATTATATTAAGAATTATTGTTAATTTCTTAGGGGTAATAATGGTATTGTGGCTATAGTTTTAAAAAATAGAACTTATCTTTTACAAACATATTTTAGAGATACATTCTGAAATATTCACCATTGAAATGATATGATGTCTGAAATTAGCTTCAAAAATAATCCAGGGGATGGGTGGGATGGTAGGAGGACAGACACACAGACGAGCCCAGAATGGCTGGAGGATGGGTAAAATGAAGTCATTATCTGACTCTCTTCACTTTTATATGTTTGATACTTTCTATAACAAAAAAGTTATCAATATTTTAACAAGTAAATAAAACAGAGGGGGACATTCCTAAGAGCTGCAACCACAGTCCCTTGACTGAGCACAAGATGAAGACCCCACAGCTAAGACTGTGCCATCTTTTCCTCCCTCTCTGCCCCAGAGCTGAGCCCAGCTGGTAGAAGAGAGCACCATCATGTTTAACACATTGACTGCCACACTAGAAAAAAAAATTTTTTCCTTGGGGCCATGTGTTTTATTATGAAAATAGAATAAAAACTTCAAAAACAAAATGATCCTTTCTAATTTAATGAAAAATTTGTTATTGTTTATTGTTTTCTATGCGTTGGTTATATGCAATTAAATTGTCTGTATTAATTGTAACAATAAGAACATCAACAAGTAAGATTTTCATGAACCAACTATAGGGTTTTGCCCAGGGGGCCACCCATCACATAACATGTATGCTACAGCATGGCAGTTGCCTGCGCACCACGCGGCTCCCAAAGTAAAGAGACATGTGAGTTAGATATGTTTCACGAGGCCCCTGGCTCAAAACTAGCATGAGTTAAATACAACTCACATGGCGGTTAATGTGTTAAATCTAGGACTTAAAAGATACAGCACTTGCTATTTAAATCAGCAAATGACCACAGAGGACCCTCTAGGTTTGAAGCAGACAGACATATGATCTCTGCCAGACAGAAAAGCTTCTGGCCAATACCAAGAGCCCTCTGAGTTTAGGTAGCAAAAAAAGTGTTGATGTTGTGTTGTGCAGTGGCCAGAGAGAAGCCACGGGACTTCTCACATTTAACATATAGAAGGGACCGCTCCCTGGATAAGGGGAAGTAGGAACAAATGAGGAAAAGAGTAGGCCAAGCTAGATAAAAAATTATCCCTATGCTAGGAAGACCCCTGGAGCAAGTTCTAAGATTAAGTGTTTTTATTTTTGTTTTACTTTTAAGATTTTTAGGAAAGGAATCTTTCTAGACTAGGTGACAGCTATAAGAAAGGTTATCTTCAAAGAAAGTTGTCTGTATAAGGGTTCAAAGATGAGCTACTAAGATTTCCCAGTGTAAAATGGCATCTGGCTGGCCACCTTCATCATCTTCATTCCACATGAAAATATTTAGCGACCTAAGAACACAGAAATCTAGAACTGAAGTATTAATACAAATTCCTGCTAGAATCTAGAAAGAATATCTATAGAGTAATGATAAGACTAAACGGGGCTAATTAAGAAACCCCATCCACAGAGACTTCCTGGGTAAAGGCAGAACAATCCTTCATACTTCAAGGTTGGCTATCCAACTCAGGGACAAGGGCCTACAATAACCAAAAAGTGACCTCTACTTGTTCTATCTCAGGAATTTGTGAGGCGATCAAGTTACTGTCATCACCCCACCCATCTTTTGCCTAATGTCCATTTATGCCTCAAATTACAGCTTAAGGAGCATACAAGCCAAGCTTGGCTAACTGGTGGTGATGAGGCCTAGCTCCTAGGTTAAGCAAGGAAGGCATTCATTGCCATGAAGTCTGTGTTCTACCAATGAACTGTTATTTTAGGATGATTTTCAAAGTGTTTCTAAGGGTCAACTAAAGTGCAGAAAGGCTAACAGATTCCATGGGCAAAAGGAAGTTATAAATGATGTTCCATGGTTCTTTTTTTTTTTTTTTTTTAATTTAGTACAAGACCTGGCAATGAAGCAAAGCCATAGCAACCTCAGCACATCATCAAGATTCTTGAGGCAGAGAAAAGGCTAATAAGAGTTTTGTATAAAGATTACTTCCATTTTTGTGTTTATCCCTGAAAACAGCTTGCTAGCAAAGCAAAGAATATAGCATTTCAAAACACAAAGGTAAGAGCAGGGGGAAAATCTGACCTGCAATGTGTGCTGCTACCCCAGCCAAACCCCACCCAAACCTCAGCAGCCGGAGGCTATCAAAGGGTGAGAATCTCAGTAAGGACACTCTGTTTTGAAGACTCAACGGCAAACACTCCCAGGGACATCTTCTCATACCCAGCCTACCGCAATCCATGAACTAGCGCCCTCTTGGCAACAGGGATACTTCTGACTGCAAACAGCTTTTCTTGGCAAAAAGCAACAATGCCAGGAAATTCATTAGTATTAGCTATAAGGCACTCACGTCCTTCCAGAGCCGGGAACCCTGAAGAATAAGGTGCTACAAATGAATGGTTGTGCTATGTGGAAAGCTGTGTTGCTTTTAATTTTTTCACTTTCCTTCAAACAATGGTAATGGGTGAAGTATACAAAACTGAAGATAAAAGAGAGTCACAGTGTTTCATTTACTAGATAATTGCACTGTGAAAAGGGAGTTCAAAATAGAATTATACATCTGCTTCTGGCCAAGATGGACTAACAGGCACCAGATTTCCTTCTGGCCTGAAACAATGAAGGAAAAAAACCCCAAACAGGCTAAATATACAAAACAACAGTTTCGAGATACTGACATCAGGAAATAAAGGGCAGTGATCCCTGAGAGATGGGAAACAAATGAGATGAGCTCTAAGACTGTCCCAGATTACTGCCTAGCAAGAGCTCCCAGCTGTGGTGTGTGGATGGGGGAACCCAGGTGGAGCCTGGCAGTCTCCTCGAGTTGAAGAAAGGCCAGCTAGGTCAAGGTGGCTAGAGTACGCAGGCCACAGTACCAGAGAGGAGAAAGCTGCAGAGAGCGAGCTCTGTAGCTCTACACAGGGTCCACTTTGAGTCCTGAGCTGAGAGTTGTCCAGGGCTCTCACGTGAGGAAACTATCCAAGGCTGGGGGAAGAATCACTCCACAGGGTAGAAGGAATGATTCTCTGAGCTCAAACAGGGTCTGACATAGTTCCTATTCCCACTGACCAGGTCACCGCATAATTCATGGAGTATCAGAGTACTCAGAATGGTTTTGGCCCAGTAGTGGGTAAATTACCTCTACACTGGAGTGAGCAAACATTTTCTGTAAAGGATCAGATGGTGAATATTTGTGGTCACAGGGTCCTTTGAGCCACTACTCAACTCTGCCATTGTGGCAGGAAAGCATCCCTAGATAACAGGTAAGTAAATGAGCATGGCTGTGTTCCTATAACACTTTACTGATGAACACTAAACTTTGAACTTGATATAATTTTTGCAAGCACAAAATATTCTTATTTTGATTATTTTTTCAACCATTTAAAAATAGAAAAGCCATTTTTAACTTGCAGACCACACAAAAACAGGGGGTGGGCCAAATTTGACCCACAGGTCATTGTTTGCTGATCCCTGCTCTAAAATAAATACCTTGGTCAGCCTTACGAAGGAAGACCCAATAACTTAACTGCATCCCATAGCAATTCTCGAAAATATTCCTAGAAATATGAAAATATTCAGTATCAAACAAAGAAAAATTTACAATAACTGGCATTCAAATGAATGTTTCCCCCCACTAAGATCAGAAACAAGGTAAGGATGTCTGTTCTCACCATTTACATTCAACATTGTACTGGAAGTTGCAGCAAGTATGATAGGGCAAGAAAAATAAAATAAAAAGCATCCAGACTGAAATGGAGAAGTCTTTTCTCACAGATGACATGATCATTTGTGTAGAAAATCCTACAGGCTCAACAAATAAGCTATGAGACAAATTTATGAGTTTAGCAAGGCTGTATGATAAAAGATCAATATACGAAAATCAAATGTATTGTTATATATGAGAAACAATCAGAAATTGAAAATTTTAAATGCCATTTGTAACAGAATAAAATATGAAGTATTTAGGGATAAATCTGATGAAAGATGTACAATATATACAGTGAAAACTAAAAAGCACTGCTACAAAAATTTTTAAAACTAAATAAATGGAGGGATGTATCATATTGATGAATTGGGAGACTCAATATTACTAAGAAGTCGATTTTCCCCCAAATTAATCTAAAGACTCAATGTAATCTCAATCAAAATTCCTGGAGACTTTTTTGGTAGAAATTGAAAACAGATTCTAAAACTCACATGGAAATGCAAAAGACCCAGAATATTCAATAAAAGTGTGAAAAAGAACTAAGTTTGGCTAGGCATAGTGGCTAACGCCTGTAATCCCAGCACTTTGGGATGCTAAGATGGGAGGATCACTGGAGGCCAGAAGTTCAAGACCACCCTGGGCAACACAGCGAGACCCCCATCTCTAAAAAAAAATATTTAAAAATTAGCCAGGGGTGGTGGCACACGTAGTCCCAGCTACTCGGGAG
Source organism: Propithecus coquereli (assembly GCF_000956105.1). Taxonomy (NCBI): domain Eukaryota; kingdom Metazoa; phylum Chordata; class Mammalia; order Primates; family Indriidae; genus Propithecus; species Propithecus coquereli. Next base: position 274,885 of record NW_012150641.1, on the reverse strand, counting down.
GATCGCTTAAGCCCAGGAATTTGGGGCTGCGGTGAGCTATGATTCTGCCTCTGCACTCCAGCCTAGGCAATAGAGTGAGGAGACCCTGTCTCAAAAAAAGAACAAAATTGAGTGACTTATACTATCTGACTTAAAGACCTGTCATAAAAATACGATAATCAATACAGTGTGGCATTGGTATAAAGATAAACAAATAGACCAAAGGAAAAAAACAGAGTCTAGAAAAAGGCCATACATATATGGTCAATTGATTTTTCACAAACCTAGAGAAATTCAGTAAAGAATATTCTTTTTGAAAAAAAATAGTGCTAGACCAAATAGATACCTACATGCAAAAACGTCAAATTTCCATCCATACTTCACTACATATAAAAAATTCAAAGATCACAGACCTTACTACATATAAAAAATTCAAAGATCACAGACCTAATGTCAAACCTGAAACTATAAAATTTCTAGAAAAAAACAAAGCAGCACATCTTCTGGCTTTAGGTTATTCAATGATTTCTTAGATACAACCAAACCACAAACCACACAAGAAAAAAATTAACTGGTCTTTAAAATTAAGAACTTCTGCTCTTTGAAAGATACTGTTAGGAGAATGAAAAAGATAAACCACAGACTGGGAGAAAATATTTGTAAAACATATGTCTGACAAATGACATATAAAAGGATATGTAAAAAAGTTCTTACAGCTTAATAATAAAAAATAAACAACCCAATTAAAAGCGAGTAAACAGGGCCGGGCGCGGTGGCTCACGCCTGTAATCCTAGCACTCTGGGAGGCTGAGGCAGGTGGATCGCTCAAGGTCAGGAGTTTGAGACCAGCCTGAGCAAGAGCGAGACCCCGTCTCTACTAAAAATAGAAAGAAATTATTTGGACAACTAAAAATCTATATAGAAAAAAATTAGCCGGGCATGGTGGCGCATGTCTGTAGTCCCAGCTACTCGGGAGGCTGAGGCAGTAGGATTGCTTGAGCCAGGAGTTTGAGGTTGCTGTCAGCTAGGCTGACGCCACAGCACTCTACTCCGGGCAACAGAGTGAGACTCTGTCTCAAAAAAAAACCAAAAAAAAACGAGCAAACAATTTGAACAGACATTTCACCAAAGAAGACATACAAATGGCAAATAAGTATATTAAAACCATGATGAAATACACCTACACATCTATTAAAATGACTAAAATGAAAAAAACTGACCATACCAAGTTTTGGTGAGGATGTGAAACAGCTAGAATACTTACATGCTTCTGGTGAGGATATAAAATGGTACAAACACTTGTGAAACTACTTTGGCAGTTTCGTTAAAAGTTAAACATATACTTCAAATAAGTCAGTAGCGAAGAAAAAAAAAGGAAAAATAACCTGATTAAAAATTGGTCAATGTGGTTTTGATTTGCATTTCCCTGATGATTAGAGATGTTGAGCATTTTTTCATATGTTTTTTGGCCATTATTCTGTCTTCTTTTGCAAAGTTTCTGTTCATATCCTTTGCCCACTTTTTGATAGGGCTGTTTGATTTTTTCTTGCTGATTTTTCTGAGTTCTAAATAGATTCTGGTTATCAGCCCTCTGCTGGATTTGTAGCACACGAAAATTTTCTCCCATTCTGTGGGTTGCCTGTTTGCTCTTGTGACAGTTTCTTTGGCTGTGCAGAAGCTTTTTAATTTGATCAAGTCCCATTTATTTATTTTGGTTGTTGCTGTGATTGCCTTTGGGGTCTTCTTCATAAATTCTTTGCCTAGGCCAATGTCTAGAAGAGTATTTCCAACTTCTTCCTCTAGAATTCTAATAGTTTCACTCCTTAGGTTTAGATCTGTGACCCAGCGTGAGTTGATTTTTGTGAGGGGTGAGAGGTGTGGATCCAGATTCAGTCTTCTACATGTGGCTACATCTCTAATCATCAGGGAAATGCAAATCAAAACCACAATGAGATATCACCTATCTCCAGTGAGACTGGCCTTTATCAAAAAGACCCAAAACAATAAATGTTGGCGTAGATGCAGAGAGGTAGGAACACTCATACACTGCTGGTGGGACTGAAATTAGTGCAACCTCTGTGGAAAGCAATATGGAGATACCTTAAAGAGATACAAGTAGAACTACCATTTGACCCAGCAATCCCATTACTGGGCATCTACCCAAAAGAGCAAAAGTGGCTCTATGAAAAAGACACCTGCACTTGAATGTTCATAGCAGCACAATTCACAATTGCAAAGATGTGGAAACAACCCAAGTGTCCATCAATACATGAGTGGATTAATAAACTATGGTATATGTGTACCATGGAGTACTATTCAGCTTTAAGAAACAATGGTGATATAGCACCTCTTATATACTCCTGGAAAGCGCTGGAACACATTCTACTAAGCGAGGTATCCCAAGAATGGAAAAACAAGCACCACATGTACTCACCATCAAACTGGTATTAGCTGATCAACATTTAAGTGCACATATAAGAATAACATGTATTGGATGTTGGGCAGGGGGAGGGGGGAGGGGGGAAGAGGGGACGGGCATATGCACAAACAATGAGTGCGATGCGCACCTCCGGGGGAATGGACACACTTGAAGCTCGGACTTGGGGGGGAGGGAGGGTAAGGGCATCATACGTAACCTAATCATCTGTACCCCCATAACATGCTGAAATAAAAAACAAAAAAAAACCAAAAAACAAACAAACAAAAAATAAAAATTGGTCAATGGACCTGAACAGACATTTCTCAAACATACAAATGGCCAAAAACTATATGAAAAAATGCTTGACATCACTAATCATCAGGGAAATGCAAATTAAAACCACAATGAAATATATCACCTCACACCTGTTAGAATGGGTAATATCAACAGACAAAAAAAGGTCATAAGTGTTGGCAAGAATGTGGGAAAAAGGAACCCTTATACACTGTTGGTGGGAATCTAAATTGGGATAGACATTATGAAAAATATGGAGGTTCCTCAGAAAATTAAAAATTACCATACGATCCCACAATCCCACTACTGGGTATCTATCCGAAGGAAATGAAATCAGTATCTTGAAGAGATATCGGCACTCCCAAGTTTATTGCAGCACTGCTCATAAGCGCCAAGACATGAAATCAACCTAAGTATCCATCGATGGAGGAATGGATTAAAAAATGTGGTAGATATATGTAATGGAATACTATTTAGTCTTAAAAAAGAAGAAAATCCTGTCATTTGCAACAACATGGATGAACCTGGAGGACATTATGTTAAGTGAAATAAGCCAGGCACAGAAACACAAATACCATATGATCTCACTTATATGTGGGACCTAAAAAAGTCAAACTCACAGAAGCAGAGAGTAGAATATGGAGGCTGAATCGTAGGGGTTGGGTAGGGATTGAGGAGATGTTGGTCAAAGGATACAAAATTTCAGTTTTACAGAAAAAGTAAATTCAAGAGGTCTATTGTACAACATGATGACTAACATACTTGAAAACTGCAAAGAGTGTAAGTATTATTACCGCAAATAAATATGCATGTGAGGTAATGGTATGTTAATTATTAGCCTGATTTACCCATTCCACGATATATACGTATTTCAAAACACCACGTTGCACACCATAAATATATATAATTTTTGTTTGCCAATTAAAAATTTTTAAAGTTAAACATACACCCACTTTATGGATTCAGTCATTCTACTTGTAGGTATTTATCTAAGAAAAAATGAAAATTTATGTCCATACAAAGACTTATACATGAATGCCAATGGCAGCTTTATTTAAGCCAAAAACTAAAAACAACCCAAATGTTCGTCAATAGGTGAATGGATACACAGATTGTGGTAAATTCATACAATGGAATACTATTCTACAAGAGAGTGAAATACTGATACACACAAGATAGATGAATCTTAAAATAATTATGCTTAGAGAAAGAAGCCAGATCCCCTTCTTGCCAAAAAGAATACATACTGTCTGGTTCTATTTATGTTAAATTATAGAAAATGTAAACTAATTTATAATGACAGAGAGCAGACCAACAGTTGCCTAGGGATGAAGGGAGGAACAATAGGAAGAATTACAAAGAGGCATGAAGAAAACTTTTGGGAGTAATGATTATTATGTTCATTATTTTGATTGCAGTGATGGTTTCACAGGTGTATACATATGTCAAAGCTTATTGAATTATATACTTCAAATGTGTGCTACTTATGATAATGTAACTATGTCTCAATAAAAAGCAGAATTAGAAAGAATAACATATCTGTACATACTGACATGAAAAAATGTCTGACACATATTAAGTAAAAAAAAGATACGGAATAAAATATATGGAGAGATATAGCTATAGCTATATATCTCATGACCCTGTTTATATAAAATAAGTGTGTTTAGACTGAATATGTATGTACATGTATACAAAAAGGTCTAAGGAAATACATATTAATCCATTTACGGTTTGAGACTGGAGAAGCAATATGGAGGGCTTTCATTTTAAATATCCCTATATTGTTTGAACTTTATAAAATAATCGTTTATTACTTCTGAAATTTAAAAAATAGAGTAAAAAAATAATTAGCAGGTTTAAAAGCCACTGGCCAAGATGAGCTTGAAGTCTGTAAAAGCCGAACTGACATATTTTATAGAAAAAAATGGAATCTTGTGTTTGGAGAATAATTCCCAGTTATGGTTCAAAGCAAAGGGCATATGCATCCAATTCATCTGGACTTAGATTGAGATCTGCCGTCTTTGCTCTCGTCCAGTGGAAAATCACTACTGGGATGGGTAACAGCAACTGTCTATTACTCAGGTTTCCTGAGGCACAAAAATGCGAAGAGCTTTAAAAGACAAACAGTTTGGACTCCAATTTTCAATGGGGATGAGGAACATTCAAGGCTACAGTAAAAATCTGGCAAGGCTTCAGAGCCCACGCTCCTCGGTGTATTTGGTACCTTGGATAATTTTCTGCTGCTGTTGCCGGATTTCATCAAAACCCAAGCCTCTGGTTTCCTCTGGCTCCTCAAAGAGCCAAGGGTTGGGCGCTCCTCGCTTAGCTTCTTCACTCATCAGGCTGGACCTAGGAACAATATCAAATGCATTACATATCTCAAAATATATAGCTCGGCTGCAAATTACTCCCACAGGTGCAGAGGTGGCCAGCCTTGCATGCTTTGAAAATTCAATTCGACCACGATTTATTGCATCCTTAGTTCGTGCCAGGAACTGTATTCAGTGCTGGAAGAGATATGAGGATGAATAAGACACAAGCCTGGTCCTCAGAGGATTCCCGCCTGTTAAAGAGATGATGGGAGAACATAACACTCATACTAATCCTCCAAGATGCATTTGAGTCGATAATCCTAGAAACACAAGACCAAATGGCAGTGGCCTTTTTATTAGGACAAAGTTTCTCTCACAGGCTATGTGACACCAAATGTACAAATATTATTTCTCAAACAGATACAATGTTGTGACTACAGATTACAGCATTGAAAAATGACCATGTAATTTTGCATTAAAGGGTACTTGGTTGCTCACAGACAGAAATATACGCAGGGTTTCAAAGCAAATTTTAAGAATATGATTTAGAATCCATAATATAATAAACACATTCTGAATTATCAATTTTAATCTTTATTCCCACTAATAACCCACGTGACCCTTTTGCACCAGACCATTTGGTCTTGCTGTCCGAGGGTCAGGAAACACACAATTTCTGCCTCAATCCCCACAATTATATGATTTTCCTCATCTGGAGAACCTCCTCTCCTATCCCCACCTGTCCACATTCTGTCCACGCTGCAAAGGTCACCTTGTCCAGGACACTATTTCTGACCACTTCAGTTCAGAGATGAACAATCACTTTAGAGCTCTCATTGGATTCATAAAAAATAATGATGGAATAAAGGCTTGGAGGGATGTCAGCAAATGGCTGACTAGAGACCCTGGCACTAGTACCCCTCTGCCACCCCAAGAAAGGACCGAGGCAACTAATAAACAGCTAAGAGCTGACTGGACTGTCAAAGGAGGAGCACTGGAATGCAGCAGGGGGGTGAGGACGCTTGTGTGGTGACGGGAATACAGTCGGTTGGTGTGGAAGCACCCAGCTTCTGTAGGCCCATCTCCCCTGCCCACACCAGATTGACCCAGAGTCAGGAAGGACTTCCCCTTGTGGGGAAAGGTAAGCTGAAGAACCCTGCCAGCCCTCATTGCCACCACAAACACCTACAGTCCTTAACACTGGAGAATCCCACAGTCCTTGCAAGCCCTGAGCCCAGTTTGGAGAGCTGCCGGGAATTCCCACAGCTGCATCGCTCCACCCCTCCACCACCACCCACTGTGAGCCAAGCTTCTGCAGCACAGCACCACCTTGAGACCAGAGCCACCTCTGGAGTGCATGCTGCTCTCAGGGACAGCACCCAATGCACCCCTCCAGGATCATCTTCATTCCACCAAGCCCACACAGGTGGTTGAACACCACAACCTCAGGTGCAAAGAACCTGGGTTCGGGATCAGTGGTGACTCTGGTCCTGCACGACACAGAAACAAACCCACACTTCTAGATGGAGGAACAGTCTGAAAGTTCCACCCAGGGTGAGCCCACCCTTGAGCAGACAAAACCACTGCATGCCCTCCCTGAGCAGGAGAGGTCCCCAACCCACCAAGCAGCTGACGTGTGGCTGTATGCCCATGCCCAGGGCCTGAGAATCATCCCTGTGGGCCACCCCCTCTTGCAGACATGCCCCTGGCCTACCCAGTGGCCTTACACCTGCAGTCAGGGCCTAAGAAATAGCCCCGTGGGTCACCCCTGGCAGAACACATCCAGACAAGCCAAGCAGATGTGTAGCACATCCCAAGCCTGAGAAACAGTCCTTTGGGCCACCCCTGGCAGACACACCTCCAGCCTGGCCAAGCAACTGTGCACCCCCATCCCACACATGAGAAATAGCCCTGTGGGACACCCCTGGCAGACATGGCCCCAGGCCAGCCGAGCAGCTGTGCATCCGTGTCCTGGGCCTGAGAAACAGCCCCACGGGCCAACCTTGGCAGGCACACCCTCAGACTCATCAAGCTGCTTTGCACCCACCTCCCAGGCCAGAGAAATATCCCTGTGGGCCTCCCCCAGCAGACACATACACCCAGGTCAACCAAGAAACTATGGCCATGTCCTGGGCCTGAGAAACAGCCCTATGGGCCACACCCAGAAGAAACACCTCCAGGCCAGCTGAGCAACTGAGTGCCTGCATCCTGGGCCTCAGAAACAGCCCCGTGAGCCACCCCTGGCAGTCACACCCGCAGGCCAGCCAAGAAACCACACACCCATAATCCTGGCCAGAGTAATAGGCCCATGGCCCCAAGCCAAGTGAGCGAGACCTGAAGTTTGCTGACCCAACATGTGCATGTACATGCCACTGACCTGAGAAACAGCCCAGCAAGGTCATCCCCAGCACCACAAACTCTCTCAGCCTAGGCCACGGAGACACTCCCAAATCTCACTAGCATGGATTACAGCTGATGAAACTACATGGGATATGACACTACTGCATCCACCTAGAACCAAAGCCAACAACCTCACTGAACCAACACCCCAAGATCCATCAATACAAATGAGTCTCTCCCTATGAAACCTACTCAATAAATTAGAAGAGGCAACTGTTCCATCAGATGTGTAGACATAAACACAGAGACACATTCAACATGAAATATTAAATATGACATCTCCAAAGGAGCACAATAATTCTCCAATAAGAGACCTGAATCTTAAGGAAATACATGAAATGCCAGAAAAAGAACTCAAAATAATAACTCTTTGAGATACAAGAAAATACAGATAGATAATTCAATGAAATCAGGAAAACAATTCATGATTTGAATGAGAAATTCAAAGGGACAGATATCATAGAAAAGAATGAAACAGAAATCCTAGAGCTGAAGAATAAATGAAATAAAAAATAAAATTGAGAGCTACAACAGTAGACTAGACCAAGCAGAAGAAAAAATTTCTGAATTTGGAGGTAGGTCTTTTGCAATAACACAGCCAGACCAAAAAAAAAAAAAAAAAAAAAAAAAAAGACCAAAAAAAAAAAAAAAAGGAATAAATATAATAGAATGAAGAGAGCCTACAGGACTTAGGGAACACCATGAAATGAACAAACATTCATAGCATGGGCATCACAGAAGGAGAAGTGAAGGAAAAATACATAAAACATATTTAATGAAAATAGTAGCTGACAACTTCCCAAGCCTTGGGAGAGCAATGGAAATCCAGATCCAGGAAGCTCAAACCAATTCAACCCAAATAGGTCTTCTCTGTGGCATACTATCATCAAATTGTCAAAAGTCAAAAACTAAGAAAGAATTCTAAAAACAGCAAGAGAAAAGTGTTAAGTCACATGTAAGAGAATTTCCATTAGACTAACAGCAAATTTCTCAGCAAAAACCTTACACATCAAGAGAATGGGATGATATATTCAAAGTACTGAAAGGAAAAAAATCCTTACAAGCAAGATTATTATACTCAGCAAAGCTATCCTTCAGAAATGAAGGAGAAATAAAATCTTTCACGGATAAGCAAAAACTAAGGGAATTCATCACCACTAGATTGGCCTTAAAAGAAATATTCAAGGGAGTCTTACATCTGGAAGTAAAAAGACGATAACCATAATCATGACAATATGCTAAACTATAAAACTCACTGGCAAAGCCAATACACAAAGGAGAAAGAGAAAGGAATGAAACCTTATAACCGGAAAACCACCCAACCTCAAAAATAAGAGAGGAAGTAAGAAATAAAGGATACACAAAACCACCAGAACACAATAAAATGACAGGAGTAAATCCTTACCTATCAATAATAACCCCGAATGTAAACAAATTAAATTCCCCTTTTAAAGGATATAACCTGGCTGAATTAATTAAAAAAAAAAAAAAGACCCAACTATATGCTGCCTTCAAGAAACTCACTTCATCTATAAAGACACACATAGACTGAAAGTGAAGGGATAGAAAAATATATTCTACACAAATGGAAACCAGAAGCGAGCAGGAGTTACTATACTGCTATCAGACAAAAACAGACTTCAAGTCAAAAGCTGTAAAAGGAGACAAAGAAGGATATTATGTAATAATGAAGGGATCAATTCAGCAAGAGAATATAACAATTGTAAATATATATGCACCCAACACTGGAGCACCCAGATAAATGAAGCAAATATTATTAGATATAAAGGGAAAGAGAGAGAGACCCCAACACAATAATAGTTGGGGATTTCAACAACCCACTCTAGCACAGATCATCTAAATAGAAAAAAAAAAATCAAAAAAGAACACTGGATTTAAACTGAACTATAATAAACCAAATGGACCAAATAGACATGTACAGAACATTTCACCCAATGACTACAGGATACACATTCTTTTCACCACATGGAACATTCTCCAAAATTTACCATATGTTAGGGCACAAAAAAGTCTCAAAAAGTTTTTAAAAATCAAACTCATACCAAGTATCTCACTTGACCACAATGGTACAAAACTAGAACTCAATAACCACATTCGAAACCTTACCAATACATGGAAAGTAAACAACATGCTCCTGAATGACCAATGGGTGATGGAAGACATCAGGAATGAAATTTTAAAATTCCTTGAAACAAATGAAAATAGAAACACATTACACTAAAACTTATGGGACACAGCAAAAGCAGTATTAAGAGGCAAGTTTATAGCAATAAGTGCCTAAATCAAAAAAATAGAATGGGCTGGGTATGGTGGCTCATGCCTGTAATCCTAGCATTCTGGGAGGATTGCTTGAGGCCAGGAGTTGAAGATCAGCCTGAGCAAGAGCGAAACCCTGTCTCTAATAAAAACAGAAAAATTAGCCAGGCATGGTGGCATGTACCTGTAGTCCTAGGTACTAGGGAGGCTGAGACAGGAGGATCATTTGAGCCCAGGAGTTTGAGACTGCAGTGAGCTATGATGACACCACTGTACTCTATCCCAGGCAACACGTGAGACCCTGTCTCAGAAAAAAAAAAAACCCAAAAACAAACAAACAAAAAACTAAGAATGATTTCAAATAAAAAACCTAATGATGTAGCCCAAGAAACTAGGAAAACAAGAATAAATCAAACCCAAAATTAGTAGAAGGAAAGAAAGGATAAAGATCAGAAGAGAAGTAAATAAAATTGAAACTAAAAAAAATACAAAGATCAACAAAACAAAAAGATAGCTTTTTGGAAAGACAAAAATCAACAAACCATTAGAAAAGAAAACTAAGAAAAAAAGAAAGAAAACTCAAATAAATAAAACCAGAAATCAGTAGGGCACAGTGGCTCACAACTGTAATCCCAGTGTTTTGGGAGGCTCAGGCAGATCACTGAAGCCACCAGGAGTTTGAGACCAGCCTAGACAAACATACTGAGACCCTATCTCTACAAAAAATTTAAAAATTAGCCTGGTGTAGTGGCAAGCACCTGTTGTGTCCCAGTGACTTGGGAGGCTGAGGTAGGAGAATTGCTCGAGCCCAGGAGTTCAAGCTTACAGTGAGCCATGATCACACCACTGGGCTCCAGGCTGGATGACAGAGCAAGATCTCATCAATCAATCAATCAATCAATCAAATCAGAAATGAAAAAGGAAATGTCATGATAGCACAGAAATACGAAAGATCATTAGAGACTACTATGAACACCTATACACCAATAAATTTGAAAATCTAGAGGAAATGGATAAATTCCTGGACACATACAACCTACCAAGATTGAACTAAGAAGAAATAAAAAATCTGAACAGACCAGTAACAAGTAACAAGATTGAATCAGTAATAGACAGTCTCCCAACAAAGAAAAGTCCAGGACCAAATGGCTTTAATGCTGAATTCTACTGAACCTTTAAAGAAAAACACCAATTTTTCTGAAATTATTCCAAAAGGTTGAAGTGGAGAGAACTCTAATTCATTCTACAAGGCCAGAATAACCCTGATACCAAAACCAGACAAGAACACAACAAAAACAACAAAAAACCACAGGCCAATATCCCTGATGGACAGAAGCACAAAAATTCTCAACAAAATACTAGCAAATTGAATCCAACAATACATCAAAAAGATAACACACCATGATCAAGTGGGCTTTATCCTAGGAATGCAAGGTTGGTTCAACATATGCAAATCAGTAAACATGATACATCATGTCAACAATGAAGGTCAAAACCCATATGATCATCTCAATATATGCAGAAAAAGCATTTGATAAAATCTGATAAAATTAAACATCTCAATAAAAACTCTCAATAAATTAGGTATAGAAGGAAAGTACATCAACATAGCAAAGGCCACATATGACAAACCCATAGCTAACATCATACTGAAAAGCTGAACACTCTTCCTGTAAGAATTAAAACAAGGATGGCCACTCTCGCAACTCTTATTCAGTGCAGTACTGGAATTCTTATCCAGAATAATTGGGCAAGAGAAAGAAATAAAGTGCATCCAAATTGGAAAGGAGGAAGTCGAATTGTCCCTGTTTGCAGATGACATGACCTTATATATAGAAAAACCTAAAGACTCTACCCAAAACCTCTTACAACTGATAAATGAATTCAGTAAAGTTGCAAGACACAAAAATCAACACACAAAAATCAGTTGCATTTGTACACATGAGCAATGAACTGACTGAAAAAGAAATCAAGAAGGCAATCCCATTTACAATAGCCACCAAAAAAATGAAATCCCTAGGAATTTATTTAACCAAGAGGTGAAAGATCTCTACAAGGAAAACTACAAAACATTGATGAAAGAAACTGAGGAGGATACAAACAAACAAAAAGACATTCTATGCTCATGGATTGAAAGAATTAATCTTGTTAAAATGACCATACCCCCCAAAGCAATCCACAGATTCAATGTAATCTCTATCAAAATATCAGTGACATTCTTCACAGAAAGAGAAAAAAAAAATGTTACGATTTTTATGGAACTATTAATACAAAAGACCCTGCATAGCCAAAGCAATTCTGAGCAAAAAGAACAAAGCTGGAGGCATCATACTACCAGACTTCAAGATAAAGTACAAAGCTATAGTAAACAAAATAGCATGGTACTGGCATAAAACACACAGACCAGTAAAACAGAGAACCCAGAAATTAATCCATGTATCTAAAGCCAACTGATGTTTGACAAAAAGCACCAAGAATACTCATTAGGAAAAGACAGTTTCTTCAAAACATGGTGCTGGGAAATTGAATACCCATTTGCAGAAGAATGAAACTAGACCACCCACCTCACACCCTATACAAAAATAAACTCAAAATTAATCAAAGACCTAAATGTGAGATCCAAAACTATAAAACTACTAGACAAAAACGTAGGGGAAACACTTCAGGACACTGGTCTGGAAAAAGATTTTACAAATAAGACCTTAAAAGTACAGACAACAAAAGCAACAATAAACAAATGGAATTATATCAAACTAAAAAGCATCTGTACAGCAAAGGAGACAATCAACAGAGTGAAAAGACAACCTACAGAATGGGAGAAAACAACTGCAAGCTATTCATTCAACAGGGGATTAATATCCAGAATATATAAGGAACTCAAACATCTCAACAGCAAAAAAAGCAAATAATCTGACTGAAAACCTGGCAAATGAGCCAACCACAGTGGCACGCACTTGTAGTCCCAGTTACCTGGGAGGCTAAGGCAGGAGGATCGCTTGAGCCCAGGAGTTCAAGGCCAGCTTAGGCAACATAGCGAGACTCTATCGCCACAACAAAAAAGCAGACAAAATATATGAAAGGAAAATGGGCAAGTGATCTGAACAGACATTTCTCAAAAGAAGACATATGATGGCCAACAAATATATTTTTAAAATGCTCAACATCACTGATCATCAGGGAATTACAAATCGAAATCACCATGAGGCATCATCTCACCTCAGTTTACATCTTTAGATGGCTATTACCAAAAAAGACAAAATATAACAAATGCTGGTGAGGCTGTGGAGAAAAGGGAACTCTTACACACTGTTGGTGGGAATGTAAACTAGTACAGCTATCAAGCAGGACAGTATGGAGGTTCCTCAAAAAACTATAACTAGAACTACCATATGATCCAGCAATCCCACTACTGGGCTTTTATCCAAAGGAAAGGAAATTAGTACACGGAAGAGACATCTGCACCCCCATGTTTACTGCAGCACCATTCACAATAGCCAAGATACAGAATCAACCTCAGTGTCCAACAACAGATAAATGAATGAAGAAAATGTGGTGTATATACACAATGGAACATCATTCAGCCGTAAAGAAAAACCAAAATCTTGTCATTCACAGCAACGTGGATGGAACTGGAGGATATTATGTCAAGTGAAATAAGCCAGGAACAGAAAGTTAAACACATGTCCATATGTAGACACTAAAAAAAGTTGATCTCATAGAAGTAAAAAGTAGAACAAAGGCTGGGAAGGGAGGGGGAAGCGAGAGATAGGGAGGGATTTGTTATATGATAGAAAATTACAGCTAGATAGGAGTAAGTTCTAGTGTTCCATACCACTCACTGTAGGTTGACTACAGTTTACAATAATATATAGTTTCAAATAGCTAGGAGAACATTGAATGTTCCCAACACAAAGAAATTATAAATGTTTGAGATGATGGAGATGCTCGTTACCTTGATCTGATCACTAGACATATGTATCAAAACATGACTATGTACCCACAAATATGTACAAATATGCCAATTAAAAAACTAACAAAACCAAAGTGATGATGATAATCATGTTTCAGTAGTACCAATGACAATAATAGTTAACACAGATTAAGCATTCATCTTGTTCAGGCACAGTTCCAGGTAATTTATACATAGTCACTCATATCTCCATTAATTTACAATTCTAGCCCTGTTCACATCTCGTACATTGTCTAGTACTAACTGATACCCTATTATTTAACCTTTTATACAGACAGGCCTCATACCCACTAGACAGAAGGCAGGAACTGAAAATTATCCTGTACTGTACTGCACACTGTTCCACAATATAGAGTGAACAGCTGACAGCATATCACCCACGTGCAATATATGGACAGTAATATTTACCTCAGAAAGTTGCTAGGAGTGTTAATTAAGTAACTTTTTATTCCAAAAACATGGACTTAGTACTTATTATGTGGTAGCCATTATTCTCATCAATGGGATAAAGAAAAAACAGAATACAAATAGACCATAATGTCTACCCTTACAAAGTGAAGTTTTTTTTTTTTTGAGACAGGGTCTCGCTCTGTTGTCTATGCTAGAGTACAATGGTGTGACCATAGCTCAGTGCAACCTCGAACTCCTGGGGCTCAAGAGATCCTCCTGCCTCAGCCTCCCAAGCAGTTGGGACTACAGGCGTGAGCCACCACGCCCAGCTAATTTTTCTATTTTTTGTAGAGAAAGGATCTTGCCGTGTTGCTCAGGCTGGCTACGAGCTCCTGGTCTCAAGCGATCCTCCTGCCTTAGCCTCCCAAAGTGCTAGGACTACAGGTATGACCCACAGTGCCCAGCCTAAAGCATAGATTGTTGTTATACTGTTTCCACTCTGGTGGCTGGGAACAACGTGTAAAATGTGTGCAAAGTGCTAAATGCAGTACTTGGAAGACAATAATCATTTAATAAATGTTAACTATTATCGTAATACCAATTATTGCATTGTTTACACAGGAAGCATTAAAAATTTTTAATAAGCGAGTATGTATCTCAGAAAGCTATATTAATTTCATTTTTAGTTTAGTACTTTAAAACCTAAAGAAGAATATGATACATATCAAGAAACCCAGGCAAAACTGGAAGAAAATTTGATTTCTTAGACTAAGATTTTATTTTATTATTTATTTTTTAGAGACAGGGTCTTCCTCTGTCACCCAGGCTGGAGTGTAGTGACCTGACCATAGCTCACTATAACCTCGAATTCCTGGGCTCAAGCAATCCTCTTGTCTCAGCAAAAGGTGTAGTCCTAACTGAAGCTGGGACTACAGGTGCGTAGAGTAAGATTTTAAGCACAGAGTTGGTCTCTCTTACCCAAGTGTACTAATTAGCATGCCAAACAGAAGTATGACTTTCTTCCATTTTATCAAAAAGGAAGATGTGTTTCTTTGAAGCCTAACTTTATGTGATTGTCCCCAAATATCTGAGATGTCAAGATTTTGGATTTGTTCCCTATAATAATCATTCAATTTCGCCTAGCTTTGAAGACGGAAGAATGCAATAGAAAAAGGAAGGAAAAAAGGAAGTTTACAATCAAAGCATAACCCCTAACTCATATCATCTTGCAAGTGCCAGCTTCTGGCCAAAACAGGAATTATGTGGGATTTTCTGCATATGGTTCATTGCAAAAACAAGTGCTTAAAAACCAGAACATGGGTCAGAGGTATGTAAAGAAACCTCGAGAGCGGGTCAATGATCAGCTATGAGCATCCATTCGAATGAACGTATTGCACCTGAATCGGCACAGCTTCTCTAAAGTTAATGTTGGGGCGTCCCACTATTGGCTATTGATACCTATGGCAGCATACTTTAAAAATTAAAATTAAAGAGGAAAAAAATGAAAGAATATTTTTTGGCAATCTCAAAATGACAAATTAGAACTATAGGCACACGCACGTGTGTACGTGTGTGTGTGTGTGTGTGTGTGTGTGTGTGTGTGTGTGTGCGTATGCCTATTAGGAAATAAAAATGACAACATGGACACAATTTCATATTAATATCAAACACGTGCCACCACCAGACATACCGGAAAGATTTCCCAGGGTTATCTGATTTCCAAGACTGAGGTATCTCTCTCTACCCCTCTCCCCACTCCTTCCTTCTACCCTCCCCTCTTCTCTCCCTTCCCCTCTTCTCCTCCCCCATCTCTATTTTTCCTACTTTGCTGATACCCCAAACCTATCAGGAAATCCAGCAATGGATATGTCCTTTACTAATAAGAGCAGGTAGGATCATAAGAGCATAGGTATCCCTGTATGCAGAACAACTGATTTTCTTTTCACTGGGTTTTATGCTCAATTTAATATTTGGGGCAGTGCCTTTTATTACTCCATACTGTTCTGAGTACAAGGGAAATATGAAATAATTCAAAACATAATTCTTGCTTTTAAGAAGTTTATAATCAAATCGAAAAGAGAAACTAACCAACATGAAATACACTAGAATAAGAGAATATCTAGCTTTATATCCTTGGGCAACTCCAATAACCTCTGCTGCCCTGGTTTTCTCACCCACAAAACAAGCGAACTAAGTAGGTCAATGGTTTTCAACCTTCATTCTGGTCCAGCACTTGAGGAGTATGACAGCCTCATTGACAGTCGTGTTGGGGAGTGGGTGGAAAAACCCATTTTGGTGGGGGAAGGTAGGTATTCTTTTTAATCCTGCAGAAGATGATTTCCCATTGCCAGAAATTGCTGAATTAGATGATCTTTAAGATCCTTACAGCTTTAATTAAGGTTTTTCTCATTAAGTACTAAACTGCATAAATAAGAACACAAGGGAAAAAAAGATCCATTTCCCTATAATATCCATTCCCCTCTCCCCTCATCTTCTCAATTTCTGTTTAAGTCCACCACTGACCCATTGGCTCAGACCCAAAACTGTGGATTCTATCTTTCATACCCCACATCATCTATTAGAAAATCCCTTGAAATGTATCTAGAATCAGACCATGTCTCCTCTATTCTGCTGCCACCCTGTATGCCTCTCTCCTCTTTCTACTCCTACCCCCTGCAGTCTACTCCCCACACAGCTGCACGAGTGATCATTGTAAAAATAAATCTGCTTCCTCTGCTCAAAACCTTCCAGTGTCTTCTGATCACCCTCAGCATGACACACAACACCTTTAACCTACAAGCCACCCCAACTTCCTTGCTGTTCCAGGGCACATGAGCACACTCCCATCTCGGGGCTCAGGCACTCTTCCCCAGACGGTCACGTGGCCTTGCCCCTCACTTTGTCCAATCTCTGCTCACATGTCACCTCCTCAAGAGGTTTCCCTGACTACTCCATCTAAAAGAGCATCCCTTCCTGTCACTCATTCACCCTCCTCCTCCTCATCTGCTTACTTTTTCTTTACAGCACTTAAACCATGAGCTATTATACGTTTATCTTCTGTCTCCCACACTAGACTACAAGCTCCACAAGGGCATCACTCTGACCCCGATGCCTGGCATAATAGGCACTGAAAGAAAAACACTGCATGAATTAATTCTTTCAGCAAAAGCCACAAGTGAATGAATGAAATCAATAAGAAGAGTTATTACGAAATTATGATATCATACATTGGTGCTCTATTTTGTGATTTCAAAAGCATTTCACAAACATCATCTTGTGAATCATACACAAGCCTGTGTCTAAGTCAGAACAAGTATTACTCACGAGAAAACCAAAGAGACATCAAGTGACTTTCTCAAGGTCACACACAAGATGGCAGAGCGAAGGGTTCAGCTCACGTCTTCTGAATGTTAATACAAGGTACTTCCTTTCTACCACTTCAAGACATGACCAAGACTCAAGACAGCCTTGAAGAAGGGGTAACATCTAGCTGAGTGAGGAAGGGATGGAAAGGCATTCCAAAAAAGGTAAAAACACGTATGAGTCTCCAGGGCAGGGAATGTGTCCCATAAATGTACACAGGATGAGTGGAGAGTGGGTGAACTTGGAGGGACTGGATATAGAACTAAGTCGAAGATAGTTAGCCATGGTGAGCCTCTACCTATTCTAATACCTTTCATCCTCATACTCTTCCAGAATCTTATAATTTTAGCTTTCCACTAGTTCTTCCCTATCCCATAAATCCTAAAGTGACTACTTTCTCTCCTACTCACAGCCAAACTTCCTTAAAGAATAAGCTATGCTCACCAGCTCCCTTCCTGACCCTGGGTTCAGTTTTCGACACACTGCAATCCAAGTTCTGCCCCGGCACTCTACCAAAACTCTTCTCACCCATTACCTCCTTACTGCCAAACCTCTTTCCAGTTGTCACCGGGCTCCTCGGTCAGGCCTCATCTGTCACAGCTGACCTTATTCCCTTACTGTCAAGCCTCTCCTCCCTTGGCTTCCTCAAAACCTCTCTCCTCCACTGACAGTTCCTTCTCCATAATTTGCAAGTGCCTCTTCCCCCATCTGCCCTAAACATTAGTATTCCTTGGGAATGTCATTCAGATCTGCTCTTCTCGCTACATTGTCTCTGTCTGAGCAAGTCTATCTGTTCCAGTGGCTTCAGACTGTAAGAACAGCTGC
This sequence comes from Propithecus coquereli, assembly GCF_000956105.1. Taxonomy (NCBI): domain Eukaryota; kingdom Metazoa; phylum Chordata; class Mammalia; order Primates; family Indriidae; genus Propithecus; species Propithecus coquereli. The sequence goes on along the minus strand of NW_012150641.1, from coordinate 256,653 downwards.
TAGCAATGCTTAGAGACATTCTATGTCCAGCACAAATGAAATCAGACACATTCTCTTGAGTCATGATGGCAGTGGGTTCACAGCTAAGGGTGGGGTGGGGCAAGCTCCTCTCCCTAGCAGGGCAATATCAGAATCTGGCGCTGGGGGAAGTAGTGGCACACAGTTAAAAAGAAACCCCATATATAAAAACTCAGCCAAGGTATGTCCTCCTACCCCTTACCCTGACTGCAAATCACGATGCTAGAGACTTACAAATTTACCTCTCCCCATGATATTTTCCTACAGACCTTTGTATCTGCATTTATGGCTTTTCATTTAGGAATTTCCAACTGGGTGATCCTCCCCAAACTCAATGTTTCCAAAATCAGATTATTTTCACCCCATACGCTGTTTCTTCTGCTATGTGCTCCATTTTGGTTGGTAGCATCACTGTATTCCCAAGTCATCGAAGCCATTTTTAGGTCTCTTCTCTCCCATATCTCATCAGTGACCAAGGCCACCCTCACAGATGGCTCTCAAATCCATTCCCTCATTCCCATTGGTACTGCCTTGGTTCAGCTCATCACCTCTCACGTCGAACATGGCCACAGCCTCTGATGGGTCTCCTTGTTCCCAGCACCCTCATTCAAATCATCTTACACTCAGCTGCTGCCAGAATCATCTTTCTGAAACAGAGATCTCACCACATCCTTTCCCTCTTTCAAAACTTTCATGTCTCCCTAGAAGCCACAGATCAAGTGTAAGCTTTACAACATGGCCCCAGTGATCTCTCAACATCCCCCCTTCCACACCCTACTTCTCCTTCACCACTGCTCAGACAAAGGCACAAACTTTCACACTCTCATGTTTTTGTATGAGTCTGGAGCGGCCCCACCCCCACCCCCTTTGTCCATCTGGCAAAATTCTATTCATCCCCTAAGGCTCAACTCAAATGTCAATTCTGCTGCTCAGTCTTTCCTGATCCCTGTCCCCCACCCCCTTGCCTTGAATTAATCACTCATTGGTGCTCCCATGGCACTTTCTTCACGACCTCTAACGTGGCATTTATCAAGCAGGATTGTAGTTAGTTATTTACTCATCTGTCTCCCTTCCCAAATTATGAGCTCTGTGAGGAAAGAGGCCACATGACAGTTATGTTTATATCCCCAGGACCAAAACAACAGCCTTGGAATATGCCAGAGAATAAGCACTGGGTAGATGTTTATGAAACAGAACTAGGAAAACCACTGAGGTTTTTAAGCAAGAGAGACAAAAATGAGAGAAGGATTTAACATTTTTATCTTGAGAGATTAAAAAAAACCCAAGCAAAACAAAATTTAATCAACCTGCCTTCAAGACTTGAGCAGCAAAGACTGATATTGTTCGAGCAGATGGAGAGAATTACGTTAAAGGGAATTCTGTCAGTAAAACACCTTGTAGCTCAACCTCACTTCTGAAATGACACGTAAGGAGCATTTCTCCTGTGCAAAGTTAAAAAAAAAAAAAAAAAGGAAACGCCAAATAGTATGCTTCTGAGTTTAGGATAGACTTGAAATTTTTTTTAAAGTAAATCAATAATTTTTATTCATATTCTTTCAAGATGGAACTTGAATAAATGGAACTTATCAATGTCATGTTAATAAATGTTAGATATCTATCTTATCAAGATTTAACCAGTAAGCTTCACGATCACTTCTAAAGGCATAAAATGATTTCATTTTCATTCTAAAAAGAAAACGATGTACATTATTTAAATTGCGATAATATCGTGTGGTGGGGGGTGCAGACAATCCATGTCTTTCTGCTGACAAATGAAGTTGAAGCTTGTTAGAGTTCATAGGGAGGGCGTTCTTATCAACTGAATGCAGAATTCAAAAAGCAGTGAATTCCAAGAAGTAGCTTTCTTTAGCTTTTCTTAGCATTTCAAAAAGATGTCAAAGTGACTATATAAAATGTTTGTTTTGTCTGGAAAAAATATCAGTGTTTTGAGTATTCACAGACCACAGGGAGGTTTGCAGTTAGGACTAGAGAAGATATTTCCAGAGTGTCAGTGAACTGAGTCTGCAAAACTAGATTTGCCTATAGATGTGAAAAGGCTACTATGGCGTAAGAAGGTAATTACTTTTTTCAAAACTTTTTTTTGTGTGTGTGGTTTCTTTCTGTGAATATAAAGATGCACAGAGGCTCAAATTTCAATCAGAAATAGATTGTTTGACACAAATTCTTTAGAGACAAAATCTGGCAACAGTATGCAGGCTGGATTACACTGAGGAGAGGCTGCAGTCAGGGAGCCAGGCCAAAAGGCCAGTGTGGCAAGGTAGGTGGGAGGTAATGGGGGTCTGGACAGGGGAAATGACGAGAGAAAGGGACAATTAACAGTGATTCAAGGGGAAATTCCACAAGTGTTGGTGAATAGACTGGACAGAGGGGACACCGATTCTCAAACCTGAGCAACCTGGAGGAACTGACACAACTTAGGGAAAGGGAATTTTTCATTACCTTTCGAACTTCAACATAGCTCCTAGTAACACCTTTGAAGTAAAATTGATCCTTCAAGATCATGATCTATGGATGTGTGAATACTTTTAGCCACATTTACTGGACTGTTAACTTCTTTTAGTCCAATACTCTGTCCCATTTTTTATATCCCATCCTTCCTTCCTTCAGCTGTTCCTTCCTTCCATCCATCCATCCATCCATCCATCGAACAAATATTTACCGAATGCCTTCTATGTATCAGGTGCTAATCAAGCAACTTGGCAGTGAACAAGAGAGACATAAATACCTTATGGAGTTGATTCTCTAGGGATAATAAATACCTAACTAACATTGTGCCTACTGCAAAGTAAATACTCAAAATATTTTTTTGTTAAATCGAATAAATAATTTCCATTGAGTATTAATCCAGAACAAATAAGAACTCAAACAAGGAAAATATCTTCCTTACATATTATCCAAGGAAATTTCACTATAGCACCTTTAAGATCTACCATGATCAAATAGTCTTCTGATTTTAAACAAATCCTTTTTTCCTATTCATTGCCGGTCAAATTGACCAATAAAAAGTTTTAACATTAAATGAAAACCTCAACAAAACAGTTTACAGAAGAATAGAAATGCTGTGTGGAAAAGGCCATCGGAAGTCATTATTTTGGCCTTCAACTAGAATTTTAGAAACCCCAGAGTGCTGTTCCTGAGAATCACCTAGGCAATCTAAAATCTAGCAAATAAAACCAAAAGGAACAGTTCTTTACCTTAAGTGTTTCATGGTCTCGGTACCTTAAAAGTATTAACAGAAGAGGAGCAAGAAGGAGTGATATACAAAAAACATAAGAATTCCAAGAAAGAGATGAAGTAGCTGCTCTGCCACATTTATGGTGACTGAGCGCCATCTGCTGGTGAACGTTCAATTACAACACCAGTGATTACCACTCACTGTAAGCAGCTCCTTACTTTACTACAGAATGCACACTTTAAGACATGTCTAGAAATAGAATGCTAATGTTCTCACTCTTATGTGGGAGCTTAAAAAGCTGATCCCATAGCAGTACAGAGTAGAATAGTAGTTACCAGAGGCTTGAAAAGGAGGGAGAGGTTGGTTAAGAGATACAGGAGTTCTGGTGTTCTACGGCATGGTAGGGTGCATATAGTAAACGATGATTTATGTTTTCTTTGAATAGCTAGAAGAGTGAATTTTGAATGTTACCAACACAAAGAAATGACAAATTTTTGAGGTGATGGATATGCTAATTACCCTGATTTGATCATTACATACTGTATACATGTATCGAAATGTTGCACTATATACCTCATAAACGTGTACAATTATGCATCAAAAATATATATATTAAAAAAAGAAATAAAATGCACAAAAGTCGACAACATGCTTACATGCTTACATGAGGGAGTTTCTGTTCCTAGAGCCACGTCTTTTTGACACTATCTTCAATAACAATTCTGCATCTTCTTTCACTTTGCTCTTCATAACCAAACACAGTTATGACAAATCCAATGAGTGTCCAATTGAGACAAACAATCTGTATTTTGCATTTGGCATGCCTAAGGATTCCCACCTTTGTCTCAACACTACTGTTTTCACCTTATTTAGTATATTTGTTTCCATTCTCACTCACTTTATAAAGATAAAATGCAACACAATATGTAATTACTTGTGCAAATTAACACTTCTATGAACAAAGATGCAAGTCTAATGAAACAAAATTATTGCCTGGCAGGCAGTGCCACCAAGAGTAACAAAATTTACGTTTGTCAGTTGATGTTCAAAAATTAAAATTTGGTGTTAAAAGACTAAGAGCATCAATGAATGATACATATACAATCAAGATACACAGAAGCCAAGGACCTCCTAAGTAGTCAACCTTGCTACCTCAATGACCTTGCTTTTTATTATTCCATCTAATTCATACCTAAAAACACAAATTATTGAGATGGATGCCCACACTTTTTATCATGGCATCCTTTCCCTCTGTGGGAAAGGCCCAGGAATGTATAAGCTCCCTCAGGTGACTAATGCAACCATCGGGGCAGCTTGGTATGGAAACTATTGTTCTAGAAAGAGTAGGATTCAAGAAAGTACACAAGAGAAAAAGAGACATGGTGCACAAATTGATACCCACTTCTGGTACCAATTTCTTACTCTGTTCAGGCTGTTAAATACCTTAGACTGGCAATTTATAAACATCAGAAATGTACTGCTCACGGTTCTGAAGGCTAAGAAGTCCAGGATCGAGGCACCAGCAGATGTGGTGTCTGGTGAGGATTTTTTCTGTTTCACGGATGACACCTTCTATGTGTCCTCACATCACAGAAGGGACAAGGATGCTCCCTTCAACCTCTTTTATAAGGGCACTAACCCCATTTGTGAGGGTGGAGCCCTTGTGATTTAATCACCTCTTCAGTACTATCACATTGGGTATTAGGCTCCAACATATGAATCTTGGGGGGAACACCAATATTCAGACCATAGCAAAGGGTGTCAATGAAAAATGCATACACATTTAAGATGCACAAAAGCCAAGGACCACCTACATAGCCATCATTTCCATCTCAATAATCTTGCTTTTTATTATACCAACTCATCTAATTCATATCTAAAAGGCAAATTATTGAGATAGACACCTACACTTTTAACCATGACATCCTTTCCCTCTGCGGGCAGGGCCTAGGAAGGGTAATTTCCCCAGATGACTCGTATGCAACCACCTGGGCATCAATATGCAGACTGGTATGGAAGCTATTGCTCTAGAAAGACGATTCAAGAAAGTACACAAGTAAGAGAGACAATACATGGTGTACCAATTCTATCTACTCTTTTCTAATCTCCTAGACCATTTATGGTCCACACCACACAATGCAGCACCTCATTATATACACTATCATGTATCGTCCTCTGTTTTGTGCAAGATAGAAACACCTCCCAGAACGGCGCATAATTTCTGTATTCCCTTCCAAGAACAGAATTTTTTTTAAAAAAATCAACATAATGAACTAAAATACAGTGTGTACAGGTAATTCCTCTTTCTCCTTCCTGCTTATTCATGGACTGAAACTTTTCTTTCAATTCTC
>NW_012150641.1:248794-250113 GCF_000956105.1 Propithecus coquereli | reverse complement strand
AAAGATAAGAAAGGAAGATGAGAGAAAGAGACAGGAATAAACAGACTGGGGTTGGAGCAAGGTCTATAGAGTGTCATTAGGAGGGAAGTATAAAAATGACAAACAGGTCTAGAGTTACACAGAGGAGGAAGGAAAAGTTAAAGACAGAAACAGAAAGTGATATGATTCGTTTCCTAAAGTTAGGAAATACAAGCAGTAGTAACATTCTCTCCTCGCTTCCAAGGCAGAAAAATCCTAACTTTTCAAGATCTAGTAACTAGGGAGGTCTGTATAAATTTTCCCTTCTACTGGCTTACATCTCCACCTTGCGGTCTGTTCAGGACATAGCTCTTACAGAGAGAGGGAGAGAGAACGTAGACATGAATGCATTAGTACGTATGTAAGTGTGTGTAGGTATTATACATACATATATAAGTATATATACATACGGATATAACCATATATACTTACGTATACACACGTGTGTAACATACGTACCTGGAGTACATAAACATGCGCATATATTTGTACTCACATATTCTTTAAGTAGAACATACAAAAAGAAAAATCATAAGTGTACATCTCAAAGATAATTCACAAAGTGAACACCCACAGTTAACCACTACCCAGAGCAAGAAACAAAGCATCACCAGAACCCCAGGAGACCTCTTGCGTCCCTTTGTAGTCATTCCTTCCTCCAAAGAGAACCACTCTTATGATTTATAACACTGTAAATAAGTTTTGCCTTTACCGGAATGGCATCACACAACACGTACTCTTGTGTCTGGCCCATTCCACTCAACGTGATGTTTGTGAGATTCTTTCACAGTGTGGTGTGTAGCCGCAGATTGTTCGTTCTCATCTGCTGCATCTAACCATTATAATGTAGATGTGCACTGGGTCATTTCCAGATGGGACTATTAAAATTAGCACTACTATAAACATTCTTGTACGTATCTTTTGTACAGTTCCATTTTAGCAAATACAGTTTTCCAAAGAGGTTGTACAATTTACAGTCCCACCAGTGTGAGAATTCCAGTCACTCCACATCCTAGCAACACTGGACAAGTCTGCCATTTTAATTTTAGCCATTCTTGTGGTGTAATGGTATGATATCATGGTTTTAGTTCGCAATTTCCTGATGACTAGTGAAGTTGAACACCTTTTCATATGTTTACCCACTGAATATCCTATTTTGTGAAATCCAAGTTCAAGTCTTCGCCTGTTTTTTTCTAATCGGTTGTCTGCCTTTTTCTTGATTTATAGGGGTTCTTTATATATCCAAGATACATTTCTTGTGTCAGATACATACCCTGCAAATACAGGTTTCCATTCTGTGG
>NW_012150641.1:197265-246634 GCF_000956105.1 Propithecus coquereli | reverse complement strand
ATATTATATATTCCAGATTTTTAGGTCAGTCCCTACATCAAATACTCCCTCTTGTTGTCATAGACCAGATTAACCTATAACATTTCTCCAGAATGTGGAGACAAGGCCACAAGCTATTTATTACCTCTCAAAATGTAATTAAGCAAGAATATGAAACATACAAGATTATCTGTCAGCAGAAGAAATCAGCTCTATGAAACTATTATTCTATAAATGTGTCATTGTTAAAACTGAGTTGCATTTCAAAAGTATTTCTCCTAAACCTCTTTAGGAAGACAACTGGTAGGTATAAATATCCCAGCTTCTTAAATAAGTGAATTGGAGATTTAAAGTAATGATTTAGTTCCACTTGAGCCTAAATAAAATAACCCAAAAGGCCAGTGAGCTACCACTCTCTGGGATTTCAAGAATAGGTGAAGTAACAGGAAATGAAGATTCTTATTGAGGTTTATTTGAAGAACCATGAGTCTGTGGTTGTTCAAGAAAATTCAAGATAAAGAGAGTTGTTACTGCTAAGGGAGTTACAGATAAGAGCTGATATAGACACTACAATCTGCCTGCCCAACATCTGTAAGTCTCTTCTCACTTGCAGTCAGAACCTCAACTTTGTTCAAGGCTTTACTGCCCAGAGAACATGACCCCACCCTCATTTTCAGTTCAGGAATCTCTCTCCTGAATCAACTAAGCCAATCACAGCAACCCCACTCCCCGTGGTTTTTGGTATAGCATAGTCACGTGATACAATTCTAGCCTACTTCTATTTCGAGCCAATTAGGAAGCATTTCATTGCTCTTAAAAAACAAGTAACTGGAAAATACAAGAGAATCAAGAGGAAAAACTACTACTAAAAACTATCAGAGAATTAAGAAAGTGGCTATAATATTAATAGCCAATTTCTATCCATCAATTATCAACAGCTTTCATATAAACAACAATCAAAAAGTATGATGAAATAAAAAACTGAATTTAAAACAGCAACCAAGGAGATTAAACAACCAGGAATAAATTTAACCAGAAATGTGTTACACTTAATTGAAGAAAACACTACTGAAAGACCTAAAAGATGGCTTGAACAAATGGAAAAACATCCCATGTTCTTGGATAGGAAAATTCAGCAATATAAAGGACTTCAAGATTTAATGTAATCCCAATTTTTTTTTAAAAAAAGGGTTGTTTCCCTTTTTTTAAAAAAATTAAATCAGTGAAGAGCTGTTATTATCTGTTAGCACAGGAAAAATTCCAAAGATAGTTTTGGCAAGGACGGATGAAAACGATACTCTTAGGTTGTTTCCTTCTTTTTTGGAATTAGATTAGCTGATTCTGAAGGTCATGTAAGAAAAATAAGCAAAACTCCTAAAAAGAAGTTTACTAAGAGAAGACTGGCCCTATCATGTATTAAAACTTAAAAACTCAAATATTTAAAAGAATGTGGTACTAGCATATGAGTAGACAGGACCAATGGAACCCATTACAAAGTCCAGAAATAGATCAAAGTACATATGGGAATATACATGATAAAGACAGCATTTCAAATTTGAAAATGAGGAGATGAACAACAATAAAAATGTAGTCAGTCACAAAAATAAGGTAGCCAAATAGGGAAAAAAGTGGTATTCATACTCTTAACCAATTAAATTCCAAATGGATCAAATATTTAGCAGTTATAAAACCATGAACATACCAGAAAACAAAAAAAGGGACAATTTTTTACAACTTTGGTTCACTGTAATAATTATACAAAACCTACTAAGATATTACTATATAAAACTATATACATTAGTTTGGCGTAGCATACAAAAGCTTAATAACACTCTTGGGAAAGACTGCATAGGGAAACAGGCCCTCACATAAGTGGCCAGTCCAAGTCTAAACGGGTTGTACCCCACTGGAGGGCAACTTGCCAAATGCTGTCAAAATTACAAATGCATAAACCCTTTGACCCAGCCATCCTACTTCTAAAATCTTATCTAGAGATATACTTTCACAGATGCAAAATCCCTTAGGTTTAAGGTTATTCATTGCTTTATTTCTGTAATAAAGACTGAAAACAATACACATATCTATTAATAAGAGACTAGTTAAATAAGTTATAGTACATGTATACAATGAAATATTATAAGGCTATAAAAACTAATGACAAAACCTTATGTCATGATTGGTAAAATATCCAAGATATTTTGATCAGGTGACAAAAGAATGTTACAGAATGGTGATGTATGATATGCTACCATTTGTGTACAAGGTGGAGGGAAATAATATATTCGTATTTGCTGGTATGTGCTTAAGAGAATCCTGGAAGAATATGTCAAAAATTATTAACAGTAATTACTTATGTTGAGGAATGGGGGACATAGTGGGAGGGTTTTCACTGAACCTTGCTAAAAGCTTTTTAGATTTCTTAGCCACACGAATACATTACTTATACAAAGCACATTCCCCTTCTCCGATTGGCATGTTTGGAGCGTGGCTGGGAACTGCTTACATCTCTTCTCAGACCACGAGAGGAGTCAATCTGAAGAGAAAGCCAACACTCTGAGGAAGGCAAAAATGAAGAGGCAGCAACACCTGGATCCGTGATGGCATCACTGGCCTGTTAGTACGTGGATGTTTTTTCTTATATAAGCCATTTTGAGTAGGGTTATCCACTATGTACAGCTGAGGGTGTCCCACTGCTAGACTAGCACAGTAGCCAAACCCAGTCACCCCCTAACAAACTTCAGGACAATAAGCAGCACCTCCTTTTCCAGACTGTGGAAGAAAACCCCTCCCTTCTAGTCTTCATGACACTTCTACAGATCTATCTACACTAATTTCACGGTGGTGTGATCTCTGATTTTGTTCCCCCTACCTGACTGAACTCTTCAAGAATGGGCATTGTAAGCAATAAACGAATTCCACCATGGTCACCTCTCAGCCTACCTCGTGTGCCTCTAGTAACTTCTGATTCTAAGCTTTGCTAAGGGAGCAGCAAGACTATGCACCAAAGTAACTTACCTTTCCATCAAACTACCCAAAATAATCAGTGGGTCAAAGCTGTGTGCTTCCCCAAGTACTCTTCCTGAGCAGACAGACAGATTACATTCCCAGCCTCCCTCGCAGTTAGGTTGGAGCCACGTGACTGGTTACAGCCAATGGCTGAATGTGTGAAACTTGCAGGCCCAAGCACACAAGAGGGTATGAGTTCTCTACGCCCTCTCTTCTCCAGTCATGGGGAATATGGAGGCACAGCCCCAAGAGGGAAACACCTGAATCTCTGAGTCACCTTTGCGTGACAGACTTTACATGAGGCAGGCAAAAAAGGCTTCATGTATTAAAAATCAGACATTCCCAGGTTTCTTTAGTTACCAGAGCATACCCTATGTCTCAGCCAACCTTTCAATCAACAAAAATTTTCTCCTCAGAGAAAGCCAACACTCTGAGGAAGGCAAAATGAAGACACAGCAAGAACCCAGATCCTTGATGGTATCATTGAGCTGTTAAATTAATCAGATCTCTCACTTGTCTAACTTAGAGAAGTTAACAGCAGTCAAAAATACACCTGCTCTATACCCAACTCTGTGCTAGGAGATATGGAAGATACAGAAAAAAAACAGAGATGTTCACTCATTGAGCAAGTATTTATTAAGCACTAGGTTAGGCTTTGGTCTCTGTCCTTGCAGCATTTAAAATCTGATCAAGAAACAAAATATACACAAGCAAAAAAGGAAAAAATGATTAAGTATTAAACCTGTGGTCTCCCTAGCTAACTCAGCTCCCCACTGGTATTCTCTCAAAGCACAATATAGTTTTCTGCTGAATTTATTTTACTTATTTGTGTGATTTTTTATCTGTCAGTCTCTCTCAATGGACTGTTCACACCTCACCTGCAAAAAGCAGGTATTTTTTGTTTTGATTTTTTGCCATCACATTCCCAGTACCAGTGTGTGGCACATAGTAGGCACTCAAGAAATACCTATTTAGTGAAAGAAGATTTGCTTTACTACAACATTTTTGCTTCCTTACCTATTTTTCATTGAACTAGCAGGGAATTTTATTTAATATTCTTAACTGTACTTAATACTGCCTTACTTCAACTATCCTTGGGCTCAAATAATAGAGAAAGCAAAGCTCTATTGATTTCAGCACACCCTTACATGTCAGAAAAGCTGGCAAGTTACTGAATTTCTGGGGCATAAATCAAAGAGATAAATATTTATGCCTTATCCATTGTCTCACATGAGCTAGCTGATGATGCAAGTATATATTCCTTAGCAATTTCCCACTCCTAGAAGAGTAGCTTGGTCATGTGTTAATAACATTAAGCAACATAAAGTATAAATCAATGATTCTTTAGGAAATCTATTAGGTGTAAATGATCCTTCCTATAAATGAAGCTTTAAACTGAAATCAAATATTCAATAGTTTAAAATGAAAGAGGTGTATTTTTAACATAAGAATCAATGTAAAGTTTTCTTTGCCCATCTTGGCTACCAATACAGTGATATGAAATATACACTGGAAATATCATGCTTTTTTATGGTAGCTCAAGGAAAAAATATATATCTAAAATTAAATGTAGAAAATCTGTACTCAGAAAATGTGGACATTTTGTATCATCCTCTTTTGATTTTAGCAATTGGTCTGCTTGTTAATGTATCCTTCCTGACATATAACTACCATCTTGAACCAAAACACATCTAAAACACTTCCTATCCCCTATAATCTTCTACACAGTTGATGGTGTGAAGATTAAAGCTTAGCCAATTAGCCACCCACTATAGCTGAGTTAATCACATAATCTTTGAGATGGTCACAGAGCAGTGGAGTATGCAACAGTTTTCTTTTCTCTCTTTACAACGATTTAACTAATTGTGAGACTTGGCACTGCTCTCAAATATAAAGGACAGGAGGGCTTTTAATCAGAAGCTGTGTCATTGCTTTATAAGTCAGGGCTTATCTTCTTCAAAGAGACATTGTTGCACGGAGACTTCTTTAACAAGTTTCCAAATACCCTAAATTAGTCAACCATTGCTTATTTAGACCAAGGCTTACGGCTTTAGAATAATGACCAGTAATCCGTAGAGTAAAACTAAGATTCTGTCACATGACAGCTACACATTGAATTATGTGATTGCCATGTTAATGTCTGTTTAAAGGAAATGCTAATCCAAACTGAAGTTTGACAATACTTTTCTCTCCTTAATAAGGCCACATATGAGGAGGAAAAGGAGGGGTAGAAGGACTCTGGGAATGAGGGATGGGGAAGAAAGAGAGAGGGCATGAGGGTTGCACAAAGTAAACAGGAAAGAGGGAAACAGAGGTATTGGGTTCTAGGAAGAGGGGGCCTCACCTGGTTCTAGGCAAATCCTGGTAGGGCAAACTGATCTTGTGGCATTGCTGTCAGTTATTACGGGAGATACTGATGAGCAGATTAACCCCAGTTCTCTAACAGTAAATGTGCTGTGGCAATAGTCTGGTATTAATGACAAAATGTGCCATAAAGAGCATGTCTATAACATTCTGAAGTTCTGACAAGGCTTTCTGGCCCATGTGATTCCATAGGTCATAAATTAAGGGAAAGACACGTGCCCTCCACCCCCAAAGTGACAAAGCAACTGAGCTGACCTCTCTGGTATCAAGAATTACAGAAGCCAACAAAAATGCTGGAGGAACCCAGAACTAGGGATTAACTGTGGGGAGGACTGAGGGAATCTTTGTGAGTCATCGGAGATCCAGAGAAACCAACTGGCAGAAAGGAATGAGCTTTCTCCAAAGATACAGCAGAAAGTTCCCTCAGAGTTGTATGAGAAGTGACTGGGCAACCTGACATTCAGGAGGCCAGAGGATGTGGTCAAACTGTGAACCCAAACTGGTCATGTCTACACTGAATTAAGATCCTCTCTAGAAGGCCAGGTCCAAGCAGGAGAATTACTAGGTATGAGAAACTGGGGATGGACAGGGAGGCCCCCAGGGTGGAGATTAGGAGTAAAGGCAGCAAAAATAACTGACATAGGCAGGTGAATGAAATCCAAGACCAGTAACTGACCTCAAATCTAAGAAAATCTACTTCTAGTAATCTACTCTGGCTTTAACATTCATTTATTCATTCATTAACTTATCTATACACTTATGCTTGTCTCTGGTAAGTCCTCCCTGACTAGTTAGATCAACACTATCTGGGTGTCCATTCCCATAGCCCTTAAGCAGATTTCCCAGGGACTTTTTTGTTTATTATTATGATTATTAGAGACGGGGGTCTCACTATGTTGCTGAGGCTGGCTTCAAACTCTTGGGCTCAAGCGAGCCTTCTGCTTCAGCCTCTGGATGATTTTCTTTCTTCGTGGCAATTGGTATCTATTAATAATTGCCACAATGGTTTCTTTCTGTTGCCCAGACTCCACATCATCTGGAATAGACCATCACTGTATGTTATGTCCACTTTTACCTTCTTCAAACCTCTCCGCAGGAGTCATTTCTCCTCAACAGTGCTTATATGCTTTTTAAACAATTCCTCTGAAAGTTTATTCTGAACTATTCTACATTTCTGTTCCTGAATGAAAAAGACACAATATTATGTTGCCCTTGGTTTCATCTTGGGAGCATGTCAATAAGCCTGGCCAGTTACCTTATTTCAACCCCCAGGACTTCCGTTACCTTTGCTCAGAGTTTCTCCTCAGTCTGGTCTCCCTTTGCCCTGCCACCCGACCATTCACCAACAAACCAAAAAGCAATAGCTTCGGGTCCGCCATGTGATCAGCCTTGCACGCAGGAAAAGCAAGAGGCGTCTTATTGGTGGGACTCCAGAACTCCTCCATCCAAAACAAAAACCACCTCCACTAAGCTGCCAAAGTCCCTAAAATTCTCCCATCAATTAATTTACTTTATTTTAAATCCTAAGGTTCAAGGAGGCGTCAATTAAAATACCTCCAGAAAACGAGTTTCTGCCAGCCATGTATTTCACTGCTAGAATTCATATGAGACTGTTTACTAATAAGACAACAGGCAATAAGCCGGGTACTGTGGAAGGAGGACACAGAACAAACAAGATTTGGAAGGGGAGAATGGGAGGGCCGAGGACCAGCTGCAGCACATGGAACAAGACTGCTGAAGGAGAGACCAGATCACTCTAGAGCTGTGGTCCCCAACCCCCAGGCTGCGGCCCGATACCAGTCTGTGGCCTGTTAGGAAATGAGCAGTGGCACTGCCTGACCCCCCCCAACCCCCCCCACAACACCACCCCTCCAATCCCCAATCCACGGAAAAATTGTTGCCTGAAACCAGCCCCTGGTGTCAGAAAGGGTGGGCACAGCTGCTCTAGAGCACTCAGGGGGCATGACAGGAGGGACAGCAGGTCTCTAAAGCAAAGTGGCAGCATGAGCTCCCTCCTAGCCTGATGGGGACACAATGCTCCAGCAACAATAGGTTGTATTTATAAAGATTTTACAGTTTACAAAGCCCTTCTCACAGCGATCCCTTCATCTGGTCCTAACAATGAAAAATAGGCAGAACACATATCCCCAGTTTAAGGTCAATGATTTTGAAGCCCAGATGACTGAGGGACTAGTTAGCTACAGAGCTGAGTCCCTCTAACACCTGGTTAAGAGTTCAGAGCTGAAATCCAAGCTCTGAGACTGATTAGCTTTAGAATCGTGACCCCTCTGAGCCTCAGTTTCTCTTCTGTAAAATGGGATATTATATAAAGGAGCTTAACATAGTGCCCGACACACAGAAAACAGACAGCAAACATAAGCTATTAGTATCATTACTAGTAGCCGCTGAGACATAGCGCAGTGGTTCTAACCCTGCCACCTACTAGAATCACCTGGGAGTCTCAGACAGCCTTACTCCCACCCAGGCTACTAATCAGACTCTGCAAGCATAGGGTCCAGACATTTATTTTTCTTTCTTTTTTTTTTTGATCGATTCTGAAGTGAGGTGCCACAATTAAGAATAACTGATACAAGGCAGTATATCTCAAATTGTAACATACATTCAAATCACCTGATGGTCTGGTAAAAACGCAAGTTTTGATTCCGCAGGTCTGGGATAAGGTCTGAAATTCTGAATTTCCAACACGCTTCCTGGTGCCGCTGCTTCTCGGCAGGTCGCACTCTGCAGAGCAAGGATGCAGAGACTAGCACGAGGGCGAGCAGCGCTAACACAGGCAGGAGAGCGGGAACCACAAAGCAAAAAAAATGATACAAGCCACAAAGACCTAGTGATAGGACTGCAGAGGTCCTGAGAAGGCCTAAACTCATACATTACCCTCTTCAACATCATTAAATGACACAATGAACAAAGAGCGAGAGGCAGAGTCTGGCACAGAACACCGTTCTCAAACAGAACGATTAAATGTCTTCTCCCCTTCTGACCTTCGCCTCTCTACTTGACTCCATCTCCCCACGAAATGCACTCCCCCTAACTATGCCCTTATTAGTCTCTCGACTTCCTTCAACGAAAATCGAGGCTCTTCTTGAAAGATGGCACTTTCTTTTCACCTAGGATTCCCTTGCTCACCTGTTCTGTCACCAACCTGGAGCACCACCTTCATCCACTGGCATCACCCCTGGATCCCTGGGACTGAATATGCCAGAGAAATATCGGGAACCTCAATAAATCAGCCCACCACAGGCTTCTGTCTTCATTTAAAAACCTTGCCCAGGACCCTGCCACGAGAGTATCACTCCTCCCTCCCTGACTCCTTGGGTTCATTTCTTCACAGAAACTTAACATTTTATCCAGCTACCTGTATGTCATAGTTTCTTTTTGAGAAGCTTGGATTAACAGCTCCTGAGAAGACTGGGACCAACAAGAAAATAACTGTTTCATCCTCCTCGGCTTGTCCTAGGGCTGGTGTGCAATCCTGGTTGCATATTAGCATCACCTGTGACCTCCCCTGCCTCCACCCCAATCCCACCCTGATTTAATTGTCTGAGGTGGAGTGTGGCAGTGCGTGTGGCTAGGGTCAAAAACCACTGGCCTTGGGAAGCCGTCTTATTCCTAGCTAGGGACTAAACAAGAGCAAGCTGCCTCACCACAATGGATGCATCATCCCTAGTGTAGAAGATGAGGAGAGGCGGGTTTCTATCCTAAACCCATTTCCTTCTGTGATGGTTCCCACAATGAAGTTGGTGGAGTTCTGGAGGTGGGGGAGGCCAATTCTAAGGCTGTAGCAATTGACAGGTCATTAACCTCAGCCTTGGAAAGCTGGACCATTTCTCCAGGTCCCCCAGCAGAGCCGGGTTCAGAGCAGCTGTCAACTCTTTAGAGTGTGAAAGAACGGGGCTCTACCTCCACGAGCCCCACACCACAATCTCATGAGGACACATTTTTTCAACATGCCAATAAAAAACAAACAACTCATTTTCCCACACAGATAAGTAGTGACTTCAGGAGTTTATAAGGCAGCTAACAAAACAAAAAACTCAACCAAAGAATGCAAAAGAAATTTTCTGACTTCGTCTGTATTCTACCTAAGTATGCTCTACCCAAATGGGATTCAGCTGAACATAAACGGTTTACTAGATCTAGAAAACTAATGAAAACTAAATTGAACAGAAAACTATAATCAGACACCATAAATGAACAGAATATATTCTACCAGTTAAGGAAATTAAGCCATTCAGGAAACAGCTGTAATATCTGCAAATAAATCTTCACCCACCAAGTAATCCCTATAAATGAAAACATCCTACCTGATTAGATCTGGTTCGGCACCCTCATTCTTAAAGGACGCCAGAAGTAGTCTCTCTCGAGTTACAAGATCATCCAATAGGTTCTGTCTTCGATCCCCTTCAAGTTGTGTTCTGCAGACGCCTTGTTAAGGTCCAACAGTAGATGAATTACCTCATGTTACCTGTTACGTTATTAACTCTTCAAGTCAGCTGTGGCTTTTACAGACTGCTGTCCAGGAGGGATCTGAACCATTCTGCTTTTCCTGCTCTGACCTTCAATCTCACCCATCCTTCAGGTAAGGGCCCTTGACGGTACCACTGTGGAGGGACTTGTAGACACAGAGATAGATCACTACTCAGGTTCTTTCACTGAGAAATATACTTGGTAAATGTTATTTTCCTCACAGTGACCAAGATTTAAATGACTTTTCCTGTCAACAGAACAACCTGCCTCAGGGATTCTTTAGGTTTTGAGTTATAGGTGTCGGTGTTCAGGGGTCATTTCCTACACATTAGTACCCTAAGATGCTCTGTTTAAAAAAACAGAGGAGGGTCTCTATATTGCCCTCTTTCTCCCATGTTAATACCTATTAATATACCTGGAATTTATTTTGTAAAGCGCTACTTTATGCAACAGATCTGCTCTAAAAGTTGTTACCATCAGTTCATTATTTAAATACATTGCATAATCTTTCAAGAAAATTACAAAGAATCATATTTGAATATGTGATTCTAGTAAGCCTGACAGACTAGGAGTCCCAAGGGCAGAGTTTTGGTCCTATTTTGACCACTATCTATGATCTTGAACCAGTTATTTCACCTTTTTGGATCTCTGTTTCTTTATAGGTAACACCAGATAATCTCTAACACCTTTTCCAGCACAACTCATAAGTGATAGTAAAAAAAATAAATCAGGACAAAATTCAAAGTTTTATGTACTAACTTTCTTGAAGCAAACTACATAAGTTCTTCTAGGCTGAAGTATGTGTGTGCACATACGTGTGTTAAAAAATAAAGGAAATATTGAAGGAGAAAATTTTTGCCATAAAGAGAATGAGAAAGCTAACAAACACTTTTGAAAGGATATATCTGACACAAGACATAAAAAGTGAGCACAAAAATAAGCCATCTCAACTCAATTTTATCTAGCTTTTACTTTTTCATTAAATGGCCTTAGTTTTATTAGAGCTAAAACCCTGGTGATTCAGTGTATCCCTGGCCACAATTACCTAGTCCTAGTAAAAATAGCAAGGCATTAGTGAGACTGCTATTTTGGATATATAGATACTTTTCTTTTTAAGAGGGATATAAAACATTGTACTTAGGCCCAAAAAGTTTCTGAGAAATTGGCAGAATCAAGTAGTAGCATCCCCATTACCTGGGTGAGAAAACCACAGCACAGGGAATCTATAATTTTTGTTGCTAATTTTGCACAGAAAAGGGCCAGCTAGCAAATTAGTAAACAAACCCAGGCAAAAGTTTGCCACAGTAACAGACAGTAGTTAGAAAAATCATAAATCCCCCAAACCAAGGTAGCTGAGCAGTGTCAGTGGCTTTAGATATTAAAAAAATAATAAAGGAATTCTCTCAACATTCCAGAATGCCACACTTTCCCGAGTCAAATTACTACCATTACTTTTCCATTTCCTACTTGACGACAGTCACTAAATACCCAATCTTGGAAACCATGAAGTAGCAACTGTAACAAAGAAACAGTAACCTTAAATACTTCCTTACTATTAATAAAAGGGCTAAATATTAGTCTCTCGATCAATGCAATATCAAAAATAAGTATCGATGTGTTTCAAATTAATGGCAAATTGTCAAGGCAGAAGGTTTTTCTATTTAAAGGAAGCTCCTCAAAAATTAAAACATAACAAGCAATCGTAAGAATTATGCAGGACAAAATGGGAATTTTAAATTGTGGAAACTGTCAATTACATCACAATGCAGGATGAGCATCCCTAATCTGAAAACCCAAAAATGCTCCAAAATCTGACAAGACAGCACAGGTGGAAAATTCCACATCTGACCTCACGTGATGGATTGCAGTCAAAACACAGGTAATATTGTATAAAATTACCTCCAGGCTATGTGTATAGGTGTATATGAAACATAAATGAATTGGTGCTCAGACTTGGGTCCCATCCCCAAGATATCTCATTATGTATATGGAAATATTTCAAAATCCAAAATTTGAAACACTTCTGGTTGCAAGAATTTCAGATAAGGAATACTCAACCTGTACTAGCTAGCCTTGTCTTCTGTGTTATGTTCAACCTACCCTGGCAACCTTTGGTTTTGTTGGGATTTAAGTACTCAACCTCCCAAGCAAACATATGCTGAACTATAATCCAACATTACAATTAAGCACAGATTCAAATGTCTCAGGAATTTAAAAATAAAATTGTAAAAGTATTAGAAGACACAGATGAACTTTTTAACAATCTTCAATTAGGAAAAAATCTTTCTAGGCAAGATTGAAAACCTAGAAGCTATGACTATATAAAATTTTAAATATCTGCAAAATAAGATTACAAGTGACAAATACTGGAATAAAAAAAGGCAAAGGACATAACAGAGCACAGAAAAAAGAAACACTAGTATCTGTACTCAAATGAAAAGATATTCTATTTCACATTAATAAAAGAAATGCAAGATATCACTTTCACCTGTCAGATTAGGAAACTGACAAGAGAGTTTTGCAAAGGGATAAGGAACCAGGCACTCTCATACATTCTTGATGAGAACGTAAACAGGTTCAACCAATTGCCAGACTGCCTTCTAAATATCTAATAAAATTTAAAAGGCACATTCTTTCAACAGGAATTTTTCCTGCAGATACCTTCATATGTTTATACCACAACTTAGGAGCAAGGATGTCCACTGCAGCATTATTTATTTATTTATTTTGAGACAGAGTCTCACTCTGTTGCCCGGGCTAGAGTGAGTGCCGTGGCATCAGCCTAGCTCACAGCAACCTCAAACTCCTGGTCTCAAGCGATTCTACTGCCTCAGCCTCCCGAGTAGCTGGGACTACAGGCATGTGCCACCATGTCCAGCTAATTTTTTCTATATATATATTTTTAGTTGTCCAGATCATTTCTTTCTATTTTTTAGTAGAGACGGGGTCTTGCTCTTGATCAGGCTGGTCTCGAACTCCTGACCTCAAGCGATCCTCCCGCCTCGGCCTCCCAGAGTGCTAGGATTACAGGCGTGAGCCACCGCACCTGGTCTGCAGCATTATTTATAACAGTCAAATATTGGAAACATCAATGAGGAATTAGTGAATCTATGCAATGGAATGTTTTATAGCCTAAAAGAAGGAACAGGAAAGCTGTTTATAATAATAAATAAATAACTGATAATAATAATTAATATTTCTGAGCACTTATTAAGAGCTTATATGACTTATTTGCTATGGAATAATCTCCAAAACATAGTTCTAAACCAAAAAAAAAAAAAAAGCAGCAGCAGCAAGGAGCTAAACAGTGAATAGTGTGTTCCCACTATGTCAAAAAAAAATCAGACAGACATATACATGTTTGTATATTCACAGAAAAGTTCTGGAAGGATATACAAACATTGCCTCTAAGGAAGGGGACCTGGAGGTTCAGGTGTGAGGAAGACTGACTTTTCACTGAACACTGTTTTGCATTGTTTGCCTCTATCATATCCTAATTAATAAAAACACAACCTCTGGTACCACATGTATAGGATGATCCCTTTATAGTCAAAACAATTTTACGTGTACATACATATATTTTATGCCTTTGGGCTGATAGGTGCCAACTGTCAACATTATGAACTATGAAGAATGAGATGGGATAGGCTGGGGAAGAGGAAGAGAGAGAGGAGCCATTGGTAAAAACTAACAATAAGACATGTACAGATAGAAAGTACTTTTTATAACAGAAACAATAAAGATAAGTTTAAAGTTCAGCAGATACTAGTTATGGATTTAAACTAATGCTAAGAATGAACTAGCAGGCCGGGCGTGGTGTCTCACACCTGTAATCCTAGCACTCTAGGAGGCTGAGGCAGGAGGATCGCTTGAGGTCAGGAGCATGAGACCGACCTGAGTAAGAGTGAGATCCCATCTCTACTAAAAATAGAAAAAATTAGCTAGACATGGCAGCGCACACCTGTAGTCCCAGCTACTCGGGAGGCTGAGGCAGGAGGATCATAGGAGTTTGAGGTTGCTGTGAGCTAGGCTGACGCCATGACACTCTAGCCCAGAAGACAGAGTGAGACTCTTGTCTCAAAAAAAAAAAAAAAAAAAAAAATGAACTAACAACATCAAGTCATAAGAGTACAACTTGATTATGTTTACAGGTTAGTAACTGAAGAACAGAATCCCAGACATTTGATGCTAGAAGAGGCCTTAGGGATCCCCTAGCCCAATTCTCTTGTTTTCCTGACCAGGAAATTAAGGCCTCGCGTGGCCAAGTCACTCAGCTGGTTAACAGTAAATTGGGGCTACAGCCCAGAGAGCTCAACTCTTTCTACACTAGGTCAGGGCTTTTCTACCACGTCGTGCTGGGCTTCCCCACCCTGAGGCACCCAGCACTGCTCGCTTAACTTCGCCACTTCTTAGAATCCTGTTAAAAATAGCACGGAGAATACGAATTCAGAATATACCCAGGGAATCCCTGTAAATGTGGGAAAACTGGAAAACTATCCAATTAGGAACACTCTGCCTCTTTGTTTTATATTTTATTTTAATCTGTGGAGAGAACAGAGCATAAGGAGACGGGCTGAGGGGAGGTGGAAGGAGAATAAATTGAGTAATGGACCATCTGCATAGTACCCTTGCTATATATGGGTTGATGTTAACAAGAGGTCAAAGAATCATCCGGGCAATGATCCATACTGTATGTATGTGGACACGTACGTGGTGGTTTGGTAGAGTAGGGGGGGTGGGGTAGAGTATGCCTGAGGCTAGGGACAGGTAGAAAATAGGGCCCACAGTCAGTGGCCAGTGCTAGTGACCTCTTCTTCTACCAACTTGTGAATATCGAGGAAGAAGGTCAAAGAACAGACAAATAGGGAAAAGGAAGAACTCACTACCGTAAGTACTTTGGCGTTGGCTAGGCTGATTTTACAGGTAATTATAGCCAATTCATGGAAATGCAAGGTAGCAAATGGAATCGGATCCTGACATCATATTCCCAATACCTACAACCAGTATGCTTAAGCCCAGCTTCTCTGCTGTAACCAATAAACACTCTAACCACAGAAGGAGTAGGGTGACCATGTTGCTGGATCCACAGGACTACCTCCCTCCTCCAGCTCCCAGATTTTCTCTTTATTTGGTAGAAGGCTTAAGAATTTAGGTAAGTCTTACTTTGTGAATGAATTGCTGTGGAGAAGGATTTTGCAGATAATTACTTCTCTATGCCATAACAGAAGAACTGCAAGAAGACAATTTAAGGTTTCAGAGGTCAGAAAACTTTTTTGGCTCACTTTTCTTTAAGTCAAACTCTAATAAATATCTATTATGTAGCAGGACAAGCTTTTACCTTTCTCAAAGCACTGATCATATTTTGCAAATACTATCTTAATACCATCATTATCTGTGCGCTTTGACATAACCACCTTACATTATTAAAAGCTTCGTGAAAGGACTATTTGTCAATTCTCAATGGTAGCTATAATTTTTACAATAAAAATTGTAAAAATTGTACAAGGAGGACGTACTGTATGTGAAGCACCTTCTATGCGTATAATCTAATCCTTAAAACAATCCTATAAACCATGTGGACTTTTATCATCACTATTTCACAAATGAGAAAAATGGGGCACAAAGAGCTTAAGTAATTTGCCCAAGCTTACACAGTCACTAAGTGTTGATAACTACCTTTTATTCAACACCCACCATTATGGGGGCGCTGTGAGGGGCATTAGAAATATTTTCTTCAACTTTCACAACTTTGCAAAGTATGATTTTTCTTACTTTATAGATAATGAAAATAAGGTCTGGAAAGGCTAAACTGCTATTTGGCCTTGAGCATGTGGCAGAGAGTGAAGAACTGGTCTTCACTCTCAGATCTGTCTGGTTCCAAAGCCAATGTTGTTCCCACTGTACTGGTGCCTAGATTTTAGGATTTCATGGACCAGTAATATTTCCAAAAAAATTGGGGGGGAAAGAGGGAGGTGCTTATATAGAATTACCAATCATAACATTTTTGCAGGCATGGATGTTCAAAGAAACAACAACAGGTAAAAGTACTAACTACTTTTAATATCATGGTGAAAAAACAAGATTTTAACACCAAAAACTAGAAAGAACCATGTAACAGACATAAATCAGAAAATTTCTACTGATGTAAGTACTATCTTCCTATTTTTGTCTTATGACCAGGCACCAGTGCAAACTCTGTCATGGACAGGCACCGTGTTTGAGAACCACTCACCTCCACTGGCTCCACCAGAGGAGTCCTCTAAAATCTATTTATGTTATATAGTTTTTAATCTATCTACCCACCAATCTACCTACCTATCTTTTTCCCCAAAAAAATTCAGAGTTGAGAAGTTTTTTATAGATTTAAGAAAATTATTTCCACAGGCATTCTCCCAATACACCAAAATACCTTTTGATATTAAACACCCTTGTAAAGACGTTTTTTAAAAATTATCTTAAAAGAAGTAAAGGTGATGCCTTTGAAAAGCCAACAAACACACAAGGTTCATATAAAGCCAATTCTAAAAATATCTTTAGTACTATCTGGAATTTCACATGCAACCTCCTATAGCACATACCTTTTCCCAGCTGGGAGGCAATTATAATTCCTATCTCAAAGAAGCACTGAGAGTAGAAGTTAATGTCTTTCAGTAATTTAAACTCTCTGGCTGCATGTCTTTGGTTTATTAATTGCAAACTAACAGATTCAAAACACAGAACTTTCATTCTAATTTCATGTTTATTCTTGCCAGGAGAAAAATATTTTTTCGGGAAAGAGCATAACATCTTATTCCTTAACTCCACAAATTTAATTGTTTAGAAAGCATTCTCATAGGACTTATCTTTCCAGCAATTCCTAGTGTTCTTTAGAAAACTTCACAAATGTAGAAAGGCATAAATTTATTAAGTAAAGTACCATAAACTCTCAACTACCTGGCATAGTAAGAAAATGCAGTATTCAAATATTCACATTTAAAGTCACCCTACATTAATTATGTTTCAAAAAAGGATTAAAAAAGTCACTCCATTGGTGATTTATGGACAAAAATTTCTCTAAAATTTACAGCATCATAAAGTATACCTAATAAACGACAATGAACACTGTTTCATCATTCTGATGGTTAAGAAGGTTCTTGAGGCTTTGCATTATAAACAGGATTTGTCTTGGCACTACAGCAACATGCCAATTAATAGAGAATTATAGTTGAAGACATGCCAGTTATTATTTCTACTAAAGTAGAATTCAGCTTTTAAACAACTGACTTTAGGGCCAGACAGCCCTGTGTTTGAATCTGGCCCTTCTACTTCCCAGCTGTGGGGTCCTGGGCAAGTTACTAAAGCTCTCAAAGATTCCTCTCCTCTGTGTAAAAATCTCCTCTGCTGGAATGCTGGATTCTCTTTCCAAAGTTTGACTTGGCCTCAATAACTTTTTTGTAAAGAAGAAAAGGAACCACCAAAACAAACTGATAATAGCAGGTTATTAGGACTGACAGTTGCTATCTGATGTATCTTAAATCTGGAAGACAACTGCCATGGAATTATTAAAAATGTTTGGGAGGAGGAAGGAACTCAAGGGCAGGGAAGATCGGGGGACAGAAGGAGAATTAAAAAGTGGCCTTGGTAATAGGGAAGCTGCCTCCTTTCCATTACCTCAAAAGAAAGGTGGCCTCCCTGAAACTAACAGAAGTTTATAAGTGCCCCCATGGGGCGGATTATCTGAATGCGATCCCTAGTATTCATTGCAGTTACAGTAGAAATAGATCAATTATTTCAAAAAAAAAAATAAACAGGATTTTAAAGAGTACTGTTATGGTCCAGTTGAGTTTTTCATTTCTCCTAGGAAATTTTAATTATCCACATAAGGTCCCTAAATATTTTTGTAATGTTTTAAATAATGTTGTTCAGTGTTTTTAATGCTTAGTGTTTCATTCAGTAATTTAGGATGTAATTCTGAGATCACCACAAAACCAAAAATCTATGAGATTTCAACAGATAGACTGTAATCATTTAGGAGAATAAAGTCAATTATTACTGTGGAATGCTTAGTACTCTATAATTAATAACTAGCAGAAATTATTAACAGAAAAAAGTAAAAGTTCTTAATTTGTATATTTTTTTTGCCCTATAGGTTTAGCATATAAATAAGACAAATGATAATCAGTTACCTGAATGGAAGTTAGCAAATACATAGTTATTAATATTATACCACAAAACAATATTTAGTTTCCTTTCTAATATATGTGCTTTAGCTAACAGTAACATGAATTTGCATACTTTGACTGCATGTGCAGACCTCGCAGTACTTAGTACAGAAAGCAGAAGAAATAGCCCTGTCCATCTAAAACTACTTCAGTTCTGTATATGAACACTTGTCAATTTTGGTAAAATAAAAATTCTTTATATGATAGACTAACTGTGTAGCAACAAGTAATACCAGATGGAGGGTAAAGCTACAAACTAAGTGTGCCAGAATATTCCAATTGTGTTAAAAATAAGGTCCCAATTATTTATTAAAATTAAACTTTTATCTGAAACCGTAGCGGATTAAAAACTGAATATTTAGAAAATCATGCACCTAATCTAAACCAGCTTTCCTGGTAACATAAAGGGGTTATACTTGGGAGGAAATATTTTTTAAATACCTTCAATTGTTTTATTTAAGAAGCTATATTCACACATTTTCCTGTATTTAAAATCAGGCAGTAATCATTTCCTGAGATGCCAAAAATCTGGTCTTTGGCATGAACTACTGACAATTTAGAGAAAGGATGAGAGAGGTCATCCTTTGAGGTCAGTTTCTAAACCAATATAAACTCAGACATAAAGGGTTCATTTAGGTTAACAGGTCACACATATTTTCCTAAATTGATCACAGTATGAATTTCTCAAAAAAAAAAAAAATATTTCAATACTTGACAATGTTGACAGGACTGACTTCAAGCAAGTCCTACCCCTTACCCCCCAAACTCCCAAACTAGAGACAGTATCTGTGCCACTGGAAGAATAATAAGGCAAGCAAGTCACATTTCAATAATCTACATAAACAGCAGGAAAGGTGTATGTTTTCTACTGGTATTGGCCTCTCCGAAAAGAAATGGATCATTAAAAACTCTGGAAACTCCAGCAATGGAATCAGAGCTCAGGATTATCATGGATTCATGGAAGTTTTCCTGTTGGAGCAGTGGCTAGCAGCCTAGACAGGGAGCTAAGCAGGGCTCTGTAAACACGGCACTGACAGAAAGCATTAGCTGCCTGCACTGTACAGGTTACACCCAAATAAGTTAACTCCTTCGGCAGGTCTTGCTTTGCCAGCATATTCACTATAAAACATGTAACAGACACTTAAAATAGAAATCAAGATTATAGGCAATATTTTGGAAACCAGGTCTTCCTCAAGCTGTGGAAAAATCTGGGTGGCCCAGATTCCTTCCTTTCTTAAAATAAGACTGTTTTTCCTCCCACTCTAGAAAAGAGGTGGAAATGTTTACATGGATACATCTGATGTGTTGACACAGCTCTTAGCAATAAGTCCTTCAAAAGGGCGATCTTTTCCTTCAGGTTCTGCAACAAAGCTCTGATTGTCACCGTAAGCTGAAAAGAAAAGAACACATCCTAAGTATTCCAGTCCAGAGGTGTACAATCTACTAAACTACATCATGTAAATGCTGCTTTACAGATTATGATTCAATCCAGGAAGGGCTGGAAGAGATGCTTGGCCTCCCAACAACAAACTCAGGACTGTAAGCAGTCTCAGCGGTGCCCAGCCCAGCCTCTGGCCTGTGCCCACTCCACAACTTGGCCACATAGTGAGCAAAGCCATACTTGGACACCGACATTGACTGGAAACTGTCAATTTGCCCTCATCAGCGGCTGAATTCTGTCCCCAGAGCTTCTACCCATTGATTCTAGTTATGCACCATGGAGCCATGCAGGAAATCGTGTTCCCCAAGTCTTCATTCGATAGCAAAACCCACATTTCCCTCAACCAGGATTCAAAAGACGTCCCACTACCGTCCCGACCAGTCTCTCTAAACACACTGGTAAAATTTATGAACCACTGAAACATTTCATAACAATATGTTCTTTTTGTACAAGAGGGATGTTAACCACACATGACTCTTTTTCCAGGAGTGTCTGAATGTTCTCCAATCATTCTAAAATCCTGGAAGAAATTTTTGTTTGTGACTCTGACATGCTACCTTAAAGGACAGAGGAAGGGGAGAGAGAGAAAGAGAGAGTGCCTCTCAGGAATTTGGAAAAGTGAAAAATAAACTGCCCATTTAAATTAAAACATATTCCACCATGGATAAAATCAGATAATGTTAAAAACACAGAATACCATAGGTTTCATTTGCTATCTTGTTAAAAGTAACAATTATGCAACTTGGGTGGAAGCAGGCGCTGCTTCCTTTAGATTAGCAGAAACACACTAAGGAAAAGTAGAGAAAGCCAGAGGCTGGCCAAGGGCTACACACATCAAGCAACCCTCCAAGGCATCAGTAACCAAGAAAAGTCTCACTTTAACTATTCTAATACCTCTGGGAACCAAAGAAGAACCACCCACAATGTTTACAGGAAAACGTCAAGACAAGCAGCTCTCTCCTCATTCAAACAGTAAAGAGTAAAACAAGCAAACAAAAAAGCACCCCATACACAGCAGACCTACAAATAGTCTACAAAATTAAAGATCAAAAGCATTCAAGAGATGAAAGAGTATATAGCCATTAAAAAGTATAACTCAAATCTCAGTTTGTTCACATAGAAAGATATCCAGTTTAACTTATTAAAAGAAAAAATCAAGTCATAAAATGTCACCCAAATAAAAACAACCCAGGAATAAACACACCAAAATGCCAACAGTAGTTATCTCTAAGTAAGATTTCTTAATATTTTATAAGAAAATGATTACTTTTATAATCAGAAAAAAAGTTCCATTATCATAATTAAACAGGTGCTTTCCAAAGCACAGAAAAAGATGGAAAGTCTAATTCATATTTCAAGCTAACAACCCTGGTGAAACACTCTGTCAGAAATAACCACATCCATCTCACTTAAGGATTATAAATGTAAAAACCTTTTTTAAAATATTAGCAAAGAAAATTCAGAATTACATTGAAAAGGACAATATACCATTACGAAGTAGAATTTATTCTAGTTATTTAAGACAGTTTGATGTTAGAAAATAATAATCTAATTAAATAATAATAATAATCTAATAATAAAGCTCATGGTGTTAATGATTAAAAATAGAATAAATATATGAGTAATACAGTATGGGGGAGATTAAAAAAAAAAAAAAAAAGAAAGAAAAACTAAGGATGAAACACTATTGCCTTAACTGCACTATTATTTATCTTTGAGCTAGATGTTCTAACCAATGTAATAAGACAAATTGAAGAAATATATAAAGACTGGAAAGGAGATGAAAATATCATTATTTGCAGATTGATAATGGTCTATATGGAAAACTTCAGAGAATCAACTGAAAGATTATTAGAAACAGCAAAAGAATTCAGTACAGGATCGATAATAAAATGAAAAAAATCAGGGACATTCCTAAATTTAGGTAATACCTAGGGAGAATTTTTTTAATTATTACTTTTAAACTTCATTAACGATACCAACAAAATCTAAAAAGTATGTAGCACAGTGCCAGACACATAGTAATTACACAGTAAATACTGCTGAAGGAATGAAGAAAAGGAAACACTCAACACAGTAAAAATGTAAATTTTCCCCAATTTGATCTATAAACATACTACGTACCTATTTGAAATCCCATTTGGAGTTTTCTATTGCAAAGGAGGTGGTAATTGAAACATAATACAAACTTTTTTTTAAATGAAGTTTTACAAAATTACTCTGAAAGAAGGATAAATGAAGGAAAATTAAGAAAAACCATGAATATGTATAATAAAGGCAGTCTTAATCAGATATGAAGTTGTCATTACAAAAAAACTATAGAAGTACAATGCAGGCAGTTACTAACAGCTTCAAGAGAGTAACAGAATAGACAGATGGCCCAGAAACAGCGCAGCTATATAAAAATTCAGTGAATGAAACAGAGAGTATTTCACATCTTGGGGAGGGGAATCAATGATGTATAGCAAATGGAGAAAAAAATAAAATTAGATACCTACAACACACCAAAATAAACTTTAAATATTTCAAAGATTTATAAACACACACAAAACAAAAAACAAAACAAAAAACCAACAGAAGAAAAGCTTAAAGAAAATTTAGATAATTAGGTAAAATATTTATGTAACCTCTGGGTGTAAAAGGCCTTTCTAAGCATGGATCCCCTCCCTCTGTAAGAAAAAACCACAGATAAAAATACTGATAATTTCAAATAAAATTTAAAAACAAGTACATATTTAAAAATGTCACTTACAAAATCAAAAGCCAAATTAACAGAAAAAATACTTGTACCAAGTACAAGTATTTAATTTGAAATTAAAAAATAGTAAGATTAGGTTAAGAACATTATATAGGCAATTCATAAAAGAAATGCAAATATGCAATAAATATATGAGATGTTCAAGATATTAGTAACAAAAAATGCATATTAACCTATTGTAACATAATATTTTTACCTAACAGAGAAAGATTTTTAAAAGATAATCATAATTGGTATAGAAATGTAATTCTGCGACATATATATGCTCAAAAGGTTTAAAATTTTATACAACTCAAATCCGGGAAGTCTACCTTGAGGAATTTATTCTAACATGGGCAATAATTTAGCCACACTGAAAAGTCATTTACGATTATAAACAATCTAACTGTCCATGAAGAAGACAGTTGTTAAATGGATCATAGCTCTGAATGTAAAAGATGAAACCATACACTTACTACAGCAGGAATAAATTCCTTTATAACCTGGAACTGGCAAAAAACTTAACTATGACTAAATATACAGAAGCAATTAAAGATGGATAATCAACTCCATTTTTTTAAAAAAAACCACAAAGTCAAACGTCAAATGATAAAGGAGAGGAAATAATTACCATTTATCATGAAGAACTAATCTCCCTAATATCTTCAGGAGCTCTTAAAGATTAAGACTAAAAAGGCCAACAGTCCAATAGAAAAATGGGCAAAAGACAAGAAGATGGTTCACAGAAAAAGTATATAAATAGCCCTTACCCATATGAAAACATACTCCACTTGACTCATTATATGATATATACAAATTTAACACTACACTGAAATACCATTTCTCACTTATCAGACTGGCAAAAAATTCAGAAGATTGACAACACCCTCTGTTGGTCAGGCTGTGAAGAAACAGAAGCTCTCACACATTGCCCATGAGGGTGCCAAAGGTGACAACCCCAGTGAAGGGGAAAATTTGGCAACGGGTAAAAAAATTAGGTATGTCTGGTTTTGAGAATTTACCTTTAAAAGATACCTCCACAAATAAATTTTTTTTAAAAAAGGACAAAGTTATTGACTGCAGCATTATTCGTAAAAGGAAAGGATTGGAAACCATCTAATAGCCCATCCTTAAGAGACAGGTTACATGAACCATGTTACATTCACACAATAGAGTACTATACAGACTTAAAGAAGAACAAAAAGGATCTCTATGAATTAATATAGAGAGATTTATATATTATTAAGTAAAAAAAGCAAGATACAAAAAACTATCTTTCATATAAAAGGAAGATAAGAACACACACATACATAAACACACAGACTTATTTCTGCAAAAAGTAACACAGGAAGAATAAGACAGAAATTAATGAAAATGGTCACCTAGAAGCAGTAGGTTAAGACTGCATAAGATACAGAAAAATAGAATCAATTCTAATAACTTTGGAAGAGAATATTCTAAATTTCTTAGTGGAATATTCTAAATTTTTAAAAAATACACAGATTTTGGACTTTATTTAGTATTTGTAGTGGTACTCCGTAGTAATTTTGAAACCATTTTCTGTAAACCATAAACATGTAAAAATATATTGATTTGGAAACCAGAGTTCTCAAGGTGGGAGAAAGAAAATACAAATTTGGAATGGGGAAGGTAAGGAAGAAACCTGTGGTGTTGGATTTGAATCAAAAGCATCAGTATGAACTAGAGATTTCATAAAAATATATTTCCTAGCCAAATCCCACTGTTGTTTTTGTACAGCCCACACCTAAAGATGGTTTTTACATTTTTAAGTATAAAATATAAAAAACACTATTATCCTTTTGGTGAGAGTGGATATTCAAAAGAATTGAAGACACTGTCTCTTGGTCTGCGAAGCCTAAAAGATTTACTATCTGGAGGAAGCTTACTAACCCTTGAACTAGACTATAAAACTGTCAGAAATGTTTAAGGTAAAACAGGAGAAATTAAATATATGTTATGCTTCATTTAGTATCAATGATTAAATAACTACTAACTGGTTGGTTGTAATATCAATTCAACATATGTAAGCAGATAGAACCCTACACACATGCACATAGAGTCTTAGATATATGAACGTTTTCAGACCTCCACGCTCAAACAAATCATTTTAAGTACTAAGTCTCTCCTAGTATTACCTTGGTTGTCTTTTCACCTTTTCTTTCATACTGGTTTCGTTGTTGAATTTTCTCAGCAATCTCCTGGGCAATTTGACAAGTAGAATCATATGTGGAGAACCTGCAACAAAGTAATAAAAAGAGAAAAATGTCTAAGGTTGTTTAAAAAAATGACTGCATTGTCTAAGTTTTTTCTTCTAGTCACAAATTCAAACAGGAAGGGAAGATAATAACAGCACCAGTAATAGCAATGTGGGTTGAACTGTACTTACTATGTGCTAGGCACTATTCTGAATGCTTCATTTGTAATAACTCAGTTAATCCACACGAGGATGCTTTGAGGTGGGTACCCTTACTGTCTCCACCTCACACATCAGAAAATGAGGCACGAAGAGGTAAAGTGATTTGCCCAAGTGGTACTGCCAGCTGCAAACCAAAGCTGTCTGGCTCCAGAGCTTGGGCTCTTAACCACTTTGCTCTTCTGCCAGTGATAAAGCATTTGGAAGACCCCCTGTGCTAAGCACTGTTCCAGTCACTGGAGAATACAGCAGGGAATAAAATGGACAAAGGGTCCTGCTTTCAAGGAGCTCACATTTTATTGAAGAAAGAAAGGCAAAAAACAAATAAATACATAGTATATCAGGTGTTGCTATGTGCTAAGAAGAGAAGCGAAGCAGGATAAAGGGACAGAGAGTGGTGCAGGGATGCCATTAAGGATCAGGGGACACTGAGGCAAGGTGAAGAAGCTAGCCATGCAAGTACCTGGGGGAGAGCTCTGGGGACAAAGGACACACAGCATCCCGACATCTAAGCTTGCCAGAATTCTCTCAAAACATTTATTGAGTTTCTACTTATCTCTCATGGCTTTGAAGGATTCACCATGAACTCACAATAGCCCCTTATGTTTTCCTTCTCTCACAGCATTTTTACCTTCTTTCTGTTTTGCAGAAAATACTTAAACATGCATACTCATTTCATTTCTCCTACTAGACAGTCTGCTCCTAAAAAGCAGGGACTCTGCTGTACCAGACCAACATTTTCCAGGACTGTCCATTACAAAATACTGAAAATCACTGTTGGTCCTAATGCCCCAATGTTTGCTTAAGTAAATAAACAATACATTTTTAAAAATCTTCTAACTCCCACGTATCACTTGTACACTGAGGGAACTTGATAAGTGTTTTTCTGAATGAAGTAAAATGCTCCAATCACTTCCTTAGGAATCTACTATAATAATTATAGCAACAGCTAGCAGCCCAGTACCTGACCTGTGCCAGGTTCCTTGCTAAGAGCTTCACATTGTAAACTTTATTAGGATCCTATGAAGAAGGATCCTGAACCACCAACCACTATACTCCAAAGTAGTACCATTCATGTATATATCATATACATATATTCATATATATCATATATCCATCATTCATATATATATTCATGTATATGTGTGTATGGAAAAAGCAGGTGATAAAAGACAACATAGAATCAAGAAAATAGGAGGCTATTAAGGAAAATTGGGTCCTAGATCCAGCTTCGCCACATTTTACCTTTTTTCCTCTGTGAAAAGAGGAGCTGAGGTCTGGCACTGCGGTCCCCAGCCCATATATATGACAATCAATAAATATAGTATGCTAGCCCTTCTGCCAAATGTGGGGTGTAACCATGAGGTGACATATTGGGCTGACCATGAGGTTAAAGCAGGCCTCTTATTCAGACAGTAGGGAGTGGACAGTAAAGTAATCACTTGTTACTTCTATTAAACAATGAGCTCATCGCTTGCTTTGATAGGCCATTAAAATAGTAACTACTATATTCCAGTCCTAAACATCAGAACACAACCCAGGAGGGAGGCATCAGTGACCTATGAGTTTCAGCGGTACAAAGGCAAAGCTGTACTCCAATCTGTTCTTACAGGTTTTTCAAAATCCCATCCCATACTCCTTTTTACCCTCCTAATCAGCAACCCACTTTGTAAGGTAGCTAATGGGAATACAGCAGAGTCCCCCCACTGTTTCACTTTCAACAGTCTAACGAGAAAGCCGTTTAGTCAAACTAATTGAGAGTAACAGAAAAAGGTACAAAGGCTTTGTAAACATTAACTGTGGAAGAGGCTTGGAGTCCAGTGATAGCTTCCACCAATCTAAATGGATAACCGGTCCTTATCTCTGAGCTTTATTTCCTACTTTTTGTGCATATTGAGGGAGTTAGGTTCCAAGAGGTGGAGGGCAATTTAGGAATAGGAGTATGTATCAAAGGCCTTAAAAATGTTCATACCCTTGAACCAAACAGTTTTACTTCTAGGAATGGATCCCTAGGAAATAAGAGATGGAACAAAGGGACTGCTTTTGCAATAGTAAAAACAAAAACAAAAACATCAAAACAAACAAAAATCTAATACAGAAGAGAAAAATAAAAATAAAATTATGGTCATTCATATGGTGCACTACTATACCACGTAAGAAAATTATGTTTTCAAAGAATGTTCAATGACATGGAGAAATGCTCCCTGTTTTGTGAATAAATATATATAAAATACAGATTAAAGCAATAAATCCATTGTAAAAAATCAGTAATGGCTATTTTCCAAATGATGAAGTTAAAGATGCTATTTATTTTCTTCTCAGCAAATATTCAATATTCCCTAAATTTTCTATCAGGAGATGTATACAACTCTTAAAATTAGGCAGAAAAAAAAGTCAGCATTAAATTAAGCAACTGGCTAAATAACCCGGATTTCAGGTAAATCTGACTTTGATCTTGAAACCCATTCTTCTAACATCTAGGCTGTCAGCAACTTAAATAATTATCAACTATATTAGAAATACCAACATAAGACACATACTCCAATAAGAGCTTTATAGAGCTATGTTTTAAGTTATTAAACAGAAAGGTCAAGTCTTACAGCATTATGTTTCTTGGGATAAGAACTCATCTTTCATCATTCAGTCCTCGGGACTTAATTGCTGATAATGACCCTTATCAGGTACTGTTTTACTAGAGAAGTTTCTGCTAAAGAAAGAGTCCTCATATTAACTCAAGAAAGGGTGAAATGCCTTATAAACAAGTGCATAATTTCCCTCTCATATTCCTACAAGTGTTTTGAAGGGCCCACAAGATCGAGGTCTAGCCCCAAATGGTTACTAACTGGTTGGTGACCATGGATTCTGAACCTCAGTTTTTCCATCTGCGAAATAAGGGGGTTGACCGGATGGACTGACATTCCACAAAAAGGTTATCTCTACTTCACTTTTACACGAGTCCAGGGAAGCCTGCACCAGCAGCTCCACAATCAGGATGGGCGGGAAATGCCCCCGGCGAGACGGAGCCCAGGAATATTCAGAGATTCGGCTCAAGTCCTCAGCTCCCCAGCAGTCCACCCAGTCTCCTTCCCGGGCCACCCCGGCAAGGACCAAGGGTGGCGGGATGTGGCTAAATTCCCCTCAGCAAGGAAGGGTCGCGCTGCCCCTCCCCTCATCTCGAAAGGCCCCCAGCGGCAATGCTAAGGGATCGCCCGCTCCCCGGAAGCCCAGGCTCCCCGAAGGTCCCTCCGTACTCTGCCGCCCTCACCCGCGGCTCACCAGGGGTCCGGTGCCATCGTGCAGACGCCGCCCGATACTCGGACACTTCCTGCTCGCAGCAGCTGACTACGGCGGCCCGCGCGGCTCACTCCCCGCAGTTAGGCCCGTGCGCGACCCGGGCCTAGAGTTTGCAAAGTGAATAATTGGGGCCTAAGAACCATGACAGATGAAGGAAAGTGCTCCTTTGGGGGACGGTAGATGGGAGCAATCTGCTCCAACTAGGAGACGCGAACTGATGGGTGCAATTAAAATAAAATCGTTGTAGAATAGAATCTAAGTATTTTCCCAGTAAGCTGAGAGCGCTGCAAGACCTCCCTCTAGCAGTTACCTAAAATTTTATCCTGCTTCAAAAACAAAACAAAACGAAACGAACAAACTCGATCGCGGTCATAGTTGCACACTTACTAAGTTTATAAACTTACTAAAACTCGCTTTAAGTGAATTTTATGATATGTAAATTATACCTCAATAAACCTTTTTAAAAATCTTTAAGATTTTGTTATACTGCTTCAAACAGGGGCCCAAATAAGTATCAATTGTACATTATTTTATAGCAGCCTTCCTACCAACCCTTCCTTCGTGCTTGATTACGTATATTTAAAATGCCATTCATTAGGTGCTTGATTAGATAGTTACCAAAAAGTCACAGACTCATTGGAAGAGGGGATGGAAGAATTATTAATAGTTCTGTGCATTTCGTGCCATCCCCTAGATTTCCAGAGAAACAGCAAAATGCAGTCCTCCTCTCCTTTGCAAGAGTGCAAACAAACTCAAGCTCCGTTCGCGGGGTTTCTGTGCAGGAGTGGATCTGGCACGCATGCGCAGGGCGTTACCATAGCGACCAGCAGACGCGGTCTCCCGCTCTGAGAGGCGAGGGAGCCGAGTCTCGCAAGGATGGATAACCAAATTTCGCCCGAGGCCCAGGTGGCCGAACTGGAACTTGACGCCGTGATCGGCTTCAATGGTGAGACCTCAAGCATTTCTGGGCTGGCTGGTTTAGGAACCCCCAGGTCGTGCAGTGCAAACAGGGACAGTGAGACACCGGCTGGCACCTGAAAGGCAGTGTGGGACAATGGTAACAGCTCTGGCCGGGGGCCAAGCACAGAGCGACCAGCACAGCCTCTCCCTCCCCAAGGCCTTGGAGAGTCACTTCCTCCCTCAGGCAGTGGGATGGATTTTACCAGCTCAGACAAGCGTCAGCACCTAAAAGAGACCAAATGCCTCCTCCCCGGACCGGACGGCTGAGTAAAAATGTTTGTAGCCCTTCTCCCGCTAGGTCATCCCTCCCTGGCTGTGAGCCCCGTGCATCCCGCAAAGCCCTTGGCCCCTCCGTAACCGCCAGATGCTGTCTGCATTGGCACCTGGGACCAATTATTAATAATAAATCTTCTGAAATCCCAGCTGATGTACGAATGAGAAAGGGTTAAGAAGGGAACGTGTGTTTGAACAACCGCTTTAGAGGATGATCTTGGTTCTCTAAGCGAAGGAAGGATTCTAAATGATGAGGGTGTCAGACCAGGACTGGAGGAGAAGGGGACGCCAGGGGGACCTAAGGGGAGAGATGTTTTGATCAGAGGAGGGGCCAGGTCGCTCTGCTCAAATCTTGTGACTGCCTATTGTTTTCAACGTTAAGGGGGAAAAATGCTGGAGATTTGTTTATCTTGGCTTTTTTGCTTTTGTTTTTGGTTTTTTTTTTTTTTTTGAAGGATGAGAAAAATAGAAAAAGCAAACTTTTTAAAAAATGTGATGCAATGCCTGAAAGCTTTAAAATTGTAGTAATGTAGAAGCAAAACAATCACTGACTACTTAAAGTTTTAAGCACATTCATTCTAGGACTCGGCTCTTGACTCTTCCTTTTATTAATACTTTAACAGTCCTTGACAGAAAGTGGGCACTTTACATCTGAGATATCAGCCACCGTTAGAGCTGGTTACAAGATCATTGGCAAAGGAATTGCGTGGCCTGCCATGAGTTGCAAAGAGTCACTGTTGAGCCAGTGTAGAGCTGCACACATAGAGTTCTGCAACTGAATTCATGCTGTTTTGAAGAGTTCTAAGGGCAAATAAACGATAAATTACATCTTGATGTCTTCCATGGCAATTCTAATTCTTTGCCTTTTAAAATGGCCCAAATTGATCAAATTGTTTTTACCTTGTTGGCTTTGTGATAATTTATATTCTTTCATATAGTCAAATACACATTTATTTAGAACCACTATATGCCAAATAGCATGCTATGGGCTGAGAATACAGGGATAAATTCATAACCATGCTTAAGAAGAGTTTAGAAAACTGAAAAAATATAGTAAAACCAAAAGAAAAATCGGCCATCATTACATTTTTTAAAAGATATTGTTAAATTTTTGGTGTGCTGTGTTTGAATATATACTTACATACATATAAATATGTTTTTTAAAAATAAAAGTGGATTCATGCTGTATATATTCTCTTATAACCAGACTTTTCACTTAACAGTATGCCATGTAACTCTTTCCCTTGAGATAAATATAAGAAATAATAAAATAACCCTATCTCTAAAAAAGAAATAATAAAATAAAAACATATACTCTATGCCATAGTTGTAATATTTAATATTCTATTGCATAGATGTGCCATAATTTATTTAAATAATGCCCCGTTAGTAAGAATTTACCATAATTTCCATTTTTTTGCATTTATTTTAAAATTCTACAAGGAACATCTACATAGCTAAATATTTTAGCTCTTTAACTTTTTTCCTTAGGATAAATTCTAAGTACATTCTAAGGATTTTTGATGTATCCTCCAAATGCTATATCATATATGCATCAGAAATATATACAAAAAACATGTATAGGAATATTTATAATGGCATTATTTATAATAGCTAAAAATTAGAAACAACCAAAATGTCTGTAGAAAGTACAAAGGACAAATCAAGTGTAGTATATAGTATTCATACAATAGACTACTCTGCAGCAATTAAAAGAATGAACTATTACTATATACAGCAACATGCATGGATCTCACAAACATAATGTTGAATGGAAAAATCCAGACACAAAAGAGTACATATTGTTTTATTCTATTCATATGAAGTTCTAAAATGAGGGAAATTAATCTACAGGAATAGAAGTCAGAACAGTGACTACCTTTTGGGAGATATAGACTGGGAAAATGCACATCAGAGACATCTGGGTTGTGGTAATTAATGTTCTACTTCTTGATCTGGGTGTGTTTACTTGGTAAAAAGTTATTGAGTTTTCTGTATTTTATCTTCAGTGAAAAACGTTTACGTAAAAAAGCTATACTAACTCTCAGAAAAGAAAAGAGGGAAACCTTTATGAAAGTTTAGGAGAAAAGATTCTATTCTAGGATTCAAAGAATTGACCTCCTTTAAATTCAAGTAGTCTTAAAAATTGGGTAGAAATCAGTTGGTGAACACTGAGGGCAGAATATTCCAGGTAACAGAAGTAAGGGAACAAAGAAGGAAAAGTGAGGAGTGTGGGGTCTTATTGGTGAATGGCAAATAGCTTGATGTGGCTTCAGTTCAGGGACTGGCAGAATAACACAGGAAAGAAAGCCTGGGATTAGATTTC
The DNA here is from genome assembly GCF_000956105.1 of Propithecus coquereli. Taxonomy (NCBI): domain Eukaryota; kingdom Metazoa; phylum Chordata; class Mammalia; order Primates; family Indriidae; genus Propithecus; species Propithecus coquereli. The sequence goes on along the minus strand of NW_012150641.1, from coordinate 215,131 downwards.
AGAGGCCTTAAATACCAGGTAATTGAGTTTAAATTTCACATGGAAACAAATTGGAAGCAAAAGCAAGGCCCCTTTTATCATTGTGACACTAGAACTCACTGTAGTGTTACATTATTAAAGTTGAATTTTAACTTGAAGGTGTCAATATGTAACTGTACTTGACACTTCTAGGTATTGTGTTTTGGCAAAAATTTACCATTTAAGCAAACTGAAGATAGTTGTGTTGAATATGAAAACATTTCAAAAAGCTATAGTTATTAAGAGTTTGGTCATATACATCAATTGACTGGAGCAGATAGCCCATAACATTCCTATTACAGTATGCAAAGATCTCTTATATACTAAAAACAGCAATTACAACATAATAGATCTGGAGTCTGCAAACTATAGCCAGTGGGCCAAAATTGGCCCACTACCTCTTTTTGTAAATAAAGTTTTATTGTAACCCAGCCCTGCCCATTTATTTATGTATTATCTGTGGCTGCCTTTACACTACAATAGCAAAGATAAGTAGCTGCAAAAGAGACCATATGGCCCACAAAGCCTAAAATGTTTACTCCCTTTATAAAAAACAGATCCTGGGAATAGATAATGGGCAAAGAAATATAAATGAAAGAAATATAAATGGCTGTTAGCTCAAAAAGCTTAAAAATGCTATTAAAGCAATTCACTTTTTTCCGTTTCAAATTGGCAAAGGCTAAAAATATGGATAATAGTAAGGTGAAAATAAGAAATGGTTTCCAATTACTATTCCCAGTGTAAATTTTACAACCTTTTGAATACCAGTTTTGTAGTATTTATTATAATTTTCAATGAAGATGATCTTTGAGCTTTTAAGAACTTGAATCACTTATTCAAGTTTTCAGAAGATTTATGTACAATAAGGTTCACTGGGATATTGTCTATAATATCCCAAATATTGGAGGAAACAACCCAAATGTCCCTTGGTAAGAAATTAGTTTAAAAAATTATAGTCCAGAAATGTTTCAAAACTGGGGATAGAGGTGGTAGTTGTACAATATTGTGAATGTACTTACTAAATGCCACTAAATTGTTCACATTAAAATGGCTAATTTTACAGTATGTGAATTTCATCCCAATAAATTATTTTTTAAAATTATAATCCTTTTGTACAATTAAATACTGTATAACCCTTAAGAAAAATGAGATAGATCTATATGGAATAACAAGGAAAGATGTCAAAGGTATATTAAGTGTAAAATGCAATTTGCCTAACAGTATGTATGATATGAGCCTATTATAGTTTAAGTAAAGTATGTGAGTGTGGGTGTGTGTGTTTGAGAGGGAGGAAGAGAGAATATTCATTATAGTGGACATGTATTGTTTTAGCTACTCACTATCTGAATATCATTCTAATTTGAAGAGAATCCCAGGATAGGTAGGAGTTGGTTCCATTGCCTTTGGTGAGAGCCTGAAACGGACAGGTATTTCCTTTCCTAACTCCTTGGCAGCCAATTGAGAGAGATGTGACATCATAGGCTCAGCCAATCAGATGTCTCCACAGAGAAGTTTCATTCTTAAGGAACTGATGCAAAGGAGCAGAGTGCAGTGGAGTCCACTGACCATAACACTGAACATTGAGCAGTGTGGCAATGAGAGGTCCTTGGTTCTTGTCATTTGGTCTTGCCTTCTCATTAATCCTATCCATTTTTCAAGTGTGATTTACTTTCTATCGATTCTGTAAGCTATTTGTATTCCTTCCATGAAATATCTTTTTCTGCTAAATTTAGTCAGAGTTAACCCTTCTTGTCTGCAGCTAAGAACACTAGTTATTAAATGCAAAGAAAATAAATCTGAAGAAATACACACCTACATGTTAACAAGGTTATCTCTGGGCAGGTTATATACCTAAGAGTAGAATAGCTGGGTCCTAGGGTATGTGCATGTTCGACCATCATCAATATAGACACATTGTTTTTCAAAGTGATTCTACCAGTTTACCCTCCCACCAAGCAGTGTATGATGTTCTCTTTATTCTACATTATCACCAATACCTGGTACTGTTGGCCTTCTTAACTTTAGCTGTTATGGTGGCTATGACATAGTATCTCTCGGGATATAATTTACATTTCCCTGGTTGCTTGTGAAGTTACATACTTCTTTGTATGTTTATTGGCTTTTGAATTTCCTTCACCATAAGTTGCCCATTCATATCCTTTGCTCATTTTTCTATTTGGACATTTGTGCTTTTCTTATTGCTTTGTAGGAGTTCTTTGCATATTATAGAGATAATCCTTTGTCTATTGTGTGCATCGTAAATATCTTCTCCTAGTTTGAATTTTTCTTTTCATTCTGTCTCCTGTCATTAGCAATTTTTAATTTTTAACACAACTGGATAAATATATCACCTTTTTCTCTAATGATCTTGTGTCATGGTTAGAAAGTCACTTCTTATACCTCGTGTATACATTGTCTTGTTTTTCACATTTAGGTCTTTGATCTGGTATTGTGTATGGTGTGTAGTAGGGATCTAATTTTACTTTTTCCATATGAGCAGCCATATGATTGCTTTTTTTTTTTTTTTTTTTTGACAGAGTCTCACTGTGTTGCCCCGGCTAGAGTGCCGTGGTGTCATCCTAGTTCACAGCAACCTCAAACTCCTGGGCTCAAGCTATCCTCCTGCCTCAGCCTCCTGAGTAGCTGGGACTACAGGCATGCGCCACCATGCCCAGCTAATTTTTTCTACATATTTTTAGTTGTCCAATTAATTTTTTTCTAATTTTAGTAGAGACAGGGGTCTTGCTCTTGCTCAGGCTGGTTTCGAACTCCTGAGCTCAAACAATCCGCCCGCCTCGGCCTCCCAGAGAGCTAGGATTACAGGCGTGAGCCACCGCGCCCGGCCCATATGATTGTTTATAGGGAGTCTGCAGCTGGAAAAAATAAATATATTTTTAGAAGGAATAGATTGCCCCTAAGACACAAACCTTGGTATTATAAGGATTTACTGCATAAAAAAGGAATGCTCACAATTAAAATGAATCATATATTCAATAACTACATTTGGCCATTTGAGCAAAAATATCCATTTAGCTACAGAAATCACATAATGTACCAAAATAAATTCCAGAGGAGTTAAATATAAAAGAATAATTCATTTAAAAAATCAGAAGACTATGTTAATAAATATTTATGACTTTTTTTATGGGGAAGGAAATAACAACTGGAGAATATGTCAGTCATAGTGGCACGCACCCGTAATCCCAGCTACTCAGGAGGCTGAGACAGGAGGATCTCTTGAGCCCAGGAGTTCAAGACCAGCCTGGGAAACATAGCAAGACACTTTCTTAAAACAAACAAAGACAGAAATAAATGTAATAAGAAATGTGTGAGATATTTATGAAGAAAAATTGAAAATACCACCAGAAGACATAAAAGGAAAGACTTGGGGAAACATACTCTGTTTTTAGAAAGGAGATATATTATTATAAAAATTATTCTTAAATTAATCTATACATTTGATACCATCTTGATGCAGGGGGTGCCCCAATGAAGGGGGGAAAGCCCCCTGAACTCACCAAGTGGGTTCTTGGCTTCCCACTGGAAAGAATTTGAGAGTGAGCCGACTAGTGCCAGAAAGCTTATTGAGACAGAGACAGATAACAGAGAGGTTTTTGAGATCCCAAGCAAGTCAAACGAATTACAGACCCATCTCACTTAAGAAACCAAGATAGGCCGGGCGTGGTGGCTCAAGCCTGTAATCCTAGCACTCTGGGAGGCCGAGGCGGGAGGATTGCTTGAGCTCAGGAGTTCGAGACCAGCCTGAGCAAGAGCGAGACCCTGTCTCTACTAAAAATAGAAAGAAATTAGCTGGACAACTAAAAATATATAGAAAAAATTAGCCAGGCATGGTGGCGTATTCCCGTAGTCCCAGCTATTCGGGAGGCTGAGGCAGTTGGATTGCTTGAGCCCATGAGTTTGAGGTTGCTGTGAGCTAGGCTGATGCCACAGCACTCACTCTAGCCCCGGCAACAAAGCGAGACTCTGTCTCAAAAAAAAAAAAAAAAAAGGAAACCAAGATAAAGCTGGAGCTTTAGAGTCTAGCTGCGTGCCACTGATCCATGTAGTGATAGTAATATAGCAAAAGTAAAACTATTTGTTGCCAATTGTCCCAGTGGCTTTCCTCACAGTGGTGAAGCAAACAACCCAAGGAATGGTAACTGGCCGGCTGCTGGGGAAAATGATACATCTCACCTTCAGGGCAGGTAAAGATAGGTCCTTGGAAATTAGTATGACAGAGGCAGCAGGAAAAATGCTGACCGAGGGCACAGGGTGGCTTGGTCTTCAGAAAGAATGAGACAAATTCAGGACCAGCTGCTAATGCAATTACCCATCTCTGATCCAGGGTTAAGCTAATCAATGAGGAGCCCTTTTCCAAATGCCGAAAACCCTGGATCACCCACAGGGGGCGGCGTGTGGCCTGTTTCAGTCAAATGTGTCCCCAAAGGGCTTGTTTCAGCCTCCAAATTGGGGTCACCGAAACAACGTGGCTCTGGCATCACGGAGTCATCACAACAAAGAAATTCTCCAAACAAAAAGAAAAAGAATTTCAAAGTAAACAAGGAAAGTGCCCTGCCCTACACAAAATAGAAACAATGGCCCAAATGGCCCAAGCAGAGATTATAAATGCAGCAACACAATAAGCACAAGCATGCATTTATGGACTAAAGAGCAAGACAGGTCGGTGGGGCACAATCCAAAATACAAGAAACTGAGGAGGGGAAGTAAAAGAAAAAAGTGAATTATCGGATTCTGGCTTGGTGCAGGAGAAAATCCCCACCAATTCCCAAGGCTGGGGTTGCCTGAGGTCTGCCACCTACTTGAATCTTTACGGCTTGGTAACCCCCTGCCACTCTATTACCAGGGGAGCCATAGTTATGTGGATGAAATGAGTTTATATCCTCTAATTCAGCAGTCCCCAACTTTTTGGCACCAAGGACTGGTTTCATGGAAGACAGTTTTTCCACGGATGAGGGTGGGGATGCGGGGAAGATGGTTTCAGGATGATTGAAGCACATTACATTTATTGTGCAGTCAAACCTCTCTGCTAATGATAATCTGTATTTGCAGCCGCTCCCCAGCGCTAGCATCACCGCCTGAGCTCCGCCTCAGATCATCAGGCATTAGCCTCTCATAAGGAGCACATAAACTAGGTCCCTCGCACACGCAGTTTACAATAGGATTTGGGCTCCTGTGAGAATCTAATGCCAAGGCTGATCTGATGGGAGGTGGAGCTCAGGAGGTGATGCCAGCGATAGGGAGAGGCTGTAAATACAGAAACTTCATTCACTTGCCCGCCACTCACCTGCTGTGCGCCCAGTTCCTAACAGGCCATGGACTGGTACCAGTCCCCAGCCCTGGGGTTGGGTACCGCAGCTCCAATTCAGAAGGAAAGTCCCAAGAACAGAGTTGGAAAGAGATGGACTGGTGGGGCAGGTGCTAAAGATGTGACCAGGGAATAGTAGTCTGGGACACCCAGACCACGGGAACATACAAACCGGCTGTCAAGTCAGAGGCCCCGCAGCCACCTCCCTTACTTGTCCGAAATTGAGAGGAACACTCAGGTCAGAAATTACAGTGAGAAGGAAAGAGTCTGAGACTTTAGAAGGCAAAAGAACCAAACGAACCAAGGTTATCAAAACAAACTAAACAAAGGGAGATTCACTTGTCCGTGGGCCTCTGAATAATGCCATATGGTCTTAATTTGGGGTTCAGGTGTGAGGGTTGTGTCTCTTTGTCCCATCTGGGTCACCAGAAGAATGATGCAGGGGGTGCCTCAAGGAAGGGGGAAAGCCCACCTAACTGGCCAAGTGGGTTCTTGGCTTCTCACAAGCAATGAATTTGAGAGCGAGCCAACTAGCTATAAAAAGGTTTTATATCCTTTGAGACAGAGACAGACAACAGATCTAACTCCACAGACAGAATAGGGATCCTTTCTCTAGTAGGAGGGGACCCCTTATGGGACCATAGTAACATTTTTTTAAATGTTTAAAAACCCTGTATGTGACCAGCATTGTCTTGTGATCAGGCCATAAAGATTCATCATAAACTGCTGTCACAGGAAGGTAAGTGCAAACAGTTTGTAATCCATCCAACCTCGAGTGGTCGTGGGCCAGCGACTTGCTGGCGACCTCCTTGTTCAGGGTGGTGAGGGTCTGGTATCAGCCAGGATGGCTGTGCTCAGGCTGTCTCCACGTTCCTTTTTTGCCTTATCCCTATGTTAATCTCACTGAAAGTACAAACATGATTTTTAACTCGTCAAGCTGACGTTAAAGTTTATGTTGTAAAATAAATATGAAGATTAACCAAAAAAAATTCTGACAAAAGATGAGTAATAAGGGAGGATCTATGTCTGTTTCATATTAAAACATATTACAAGGGTTTATAATTGTCGAGATGGTTTTTGGCACATATTTGGAATATGGTTTCTGCCTGACCAAAGATGTCTCACTGTGAAAGGTCCCAGGCTCTTCAGCATGCCTTAGGGTCACTTAGAGCTGAAACCCAAATTTTAAAAAAAGTTTTTCTCGATTATATTGAGATATACTTGGCAAATAAAAATTATATAGACTTACGGTATATAAGATGATGTTTTGATATATGTATACATTGTGAAATGATTCCCACAATCAAGCTAATTAACATATTTGCCTCGCATAATTACGTTTCTTGTGTGTGACGGGAACACTTAAGATCAACTCTCTTAGCAAACTTCAAGTACGCAATGCAGTATTATTATATAGCTGTAGTCACCATGCTGCCCATTAGGTCTCCAGAACTCACTCATCCTACGTAACTGAACCACTGTGCCTTTTGACCAACACCTCCCCGTTTCCCCCACCACCAGCCCCTGGCAACCATCATCTACTCTCTGCTTTTATAAGTTTGGCTTTTTTAGATTCCACATATAAGTGAGAAAATGCAGTATTTGTCTTTCTGTGTCTGGCTTATTTCACTTAGCATAATGTCCTCTAGGTTCATTAAAAAATGGTCTAAGGACTTGAATAGATGTTTCTCAAAAGAAGACATACAAATGGCCAACAGGTATATAAAAAGTTGCTCAACACCGCTAATCATCATCAAAACCCTGCCGAAATATCACCTCACACCTGTTTAGAGTGGCTATTATCAAAAACACAAAAGATAACAAGTGTTGGTGAGGATGTGGAGAAAGGAGAACCTTTGCGCACCGTTGGTGGGAATGTAAATTGGTACAGCCATTATGGAAAACAGCATGGAGGTTCCTCAAAAAATTAAAAATAGAACTGCACATGATCCAGCAATCCAACCTGGGGTATATATCCAGAAGAAATGAAATCAGTATCTTGAAAAGATATTTGCACCTCCGTGTTAATTGCAACATTATTCACAACAGCCAAGACATGGAAACAATCTAAGCATCCATCAGCAGATGAATGGATGAAGAAAATGTGTCATATAAATACAATGTAATATTATTCAGCCTTAAATGGAAATTATGTCATTTACAACAACATGGATGAACCTGGAGGACATTAGGCTATGCTAGGTAAAATAAGCCAAATTTTCATCTTTACCAAATGTTTGCCTGAGGGGGTGGATTCACATTCTCCCTAAGCCGTGCATGCGCCCTGTGCTTGGGCTACAAGAATTGGCCCCAGGACCTTGTTGTCCAAACTGAGGTTCCTGGACCAGCACCAGCATCACTTGGGAGCTTGTTAGAAATGCAGAATCTCAGCCCCACCCCAGACCTGAACTCAGAATCTGCTTTTTAACAGGATTCCTCGGGGTTTTAGTGCACATTGAAGTCCGAGAAGCCATGTACTAGACCAAGCTTCCTGTCAGTGGAATAAAATTGCCTATTACCACCAACCTATTTTAATTGAACTAAGGCTTATTCAAAAGAGTTGTGTTTTGTACTCAAATAAAAAATGACCAGCCCTTCTGCACCTGATTATTATTACTTTTAATCTCTCTCTTTTAGGACATGTTCCCACTGGTCTCAAATGCCATCCTGACCAGGAACATCTGATTTATCCTCTGGGTTGCACGATCCTCATTCAGGCAATAAATACCCATGAGCAGAATTTCCTGCATGGTCACGAGAACAACGTCTCCTGTCTGACCATCTCCACGGGTGGAGATTACATTGCCTCCGGACAAGTCACATTCATGGGGTTCAAGGTGAATGAAGTGAAAGTAACTCATTGTGAACAGATTTAGGGGTGCCTCCCTAGAAGAACTGTCTCACTAGGTTGTTAGCTCTGTGCTGCCATGTGCTTTAGCCTTCCTTCTTCTTCCTCTTGACTTCTCTTTTAACTCGTTTCATTCTATCAGGCTGAGAGTGAAGGAATCTGATGCTTTTACACTAGAGGTTGCAGCTCGCGACTGATACTACTCACAACACAAGTCCCTACTTAAAACTGTTTCCATTTTGTTGTTGTCACGTTTTTAAAACATAATCTAATTTCTAGAAAAGTGACATTAGGCCAGGCACAGTGGCTCATGCCTGTAATCCCAGCACTCCGAGTATTGCTTGAGTCCAGGAATTGGAGACCAGCCTGGGCAATACAGTGAGACCGTCCCCCCACCCTCCCCCATCTCTACAAAAAAATGTAAAAATTAGCTGGTCATGGTGGTGCACGCCTATAGTCCAAAGTACTTGGGAGGCTGAGGCATGAGGATCACTTGAGCCCAGGAATTCGAGGCTACAGTGAGCTATGATGGTGCCACCACACTCCAGTCTGGGCAACAGAGCGAGACTCTGTCTTGATGTCTCAAAAAAAAAAAAAGGAAAGTGACATTACTGATAATTTTTCACCAAAAAGGGTAGCTATCTCCTCAGATTCTTTTAAAGCCTGTCTATGATCTAACATTGTATTCTTGCCTCCAGGCAGATATCATTTTGTGGGATTATAAGAAAAGGGAGCTGATTGCTCGACTGTCACTTCACAAGGGCAAAATCGAAGCTCTGGCCTTTTCGCCAAATGATTTGTACTTGGTATCGCTAGGAGGCCCAGATGATGGAAGGTAATGAATTAAACATATTTACTTATTTCCTGCCAAGCATATTTCCCGAAGTGTTCCGTGTCCTGTCCCCTGTAATGTTCTCTATTGGCCCGTCTGTATTTGAGTGTCCAAGTATTTGAGGTGATAGATATCCCAATTACCTTGATTTGATCATTATGCATTGCATACAGATATCAAAATATCACATGTACCCCAAAATATGTAGAACTATGATATATCAATAAAAAAGCTTCCCAGGTGATTCTAATGTCCAGCTAAATCCGAGATCCATTCCTGTAAAAGAAAGACATCATCATCATCACTGACATCATCATCATCATTAAAGACAACAGCTACATTTTTTAAGCACTTACTATGTGGCAAGCATGTGCTGGACATTTTAGTTGCATTATCTAGTTTAAGCCCCACAACAACTCCAGGAGGTAGAAGCTATTGATACCAGATGACAGATAAGGAACTAAAGTCACCAGCTGGTAAGCGGCAGAGTTGGGAGACAAACCCTGGCAGCGCGACTCCAGATGTGGCATTTTCAACTTGCCTTTCTGAGACATGACCTTTGCCCTTGAGTTAACTCACAGTCAAATTTGGTAGGCATAGAACACAGACAAATGAAATTGAAAACAAAACGCATATTTAAAACCATTATATTAGGAATAACAAATAATGCAGTACATATTTCTATGTAAATGTTAAAGGAACATAATCTGTAGAAGAAAAATAATAACACCTGAGGTTTGTGTAAGATTTAATACTTCATACTTTTACATATATTTTCTTGTTTGAGTTTCACAGGTTTATTACAAAGGAAATTTATACTTACGTATAGTTATATATTGACAGTTTTTCTCTTACAACATAGAAAGTCAACAAAATTTTCATGAGATTTCCCCCTCTACTACATTCATAAGTATTCACACCTTCCCTGGGCTGTCACCACTGAACAGTTTTTGATAAGAAACATATAAAGAAATCTCCTGTTAACATTCTTAGCTCAACCGAAAGCAGTTTTCTCAACCTTAAGTGCACATTGGAATCACCTGGTAAAATTTTAAAAATCCTGATGCCTGAGTCCCAGGCCCCAGAGATTCTTGGAGCTTGGCCATTAGGCCAGCCCCATCCTACCCCTGCCACACTAGGCCTTGGGGGACAAACATGGCCCTTTAACCAAGGTAAATCTGGCCAAACTGATAATTTCCTCTGTATTTTAACGCTTGATTTTAGGATATCTAAAATTTGCTTGCAAAAATGTGGGGAATATTGAGAAGCCAAAAGAAAGAAAGGAAAACAAACCGTGCTGTCCTAGGAAAATGCAATGTGCCTATGCCTGAACTAGTCCCGTGCTGAGGAGGAGGGATTGTGCTCATTGGTTTTGCATAGTCAGGGGTCAACCTGAACGTGTAGGAGGGGTCCATCCCACCCAAACCACCTAGCTTCTACACAGAGGGGGGGAAACAGGAGAGAAGCTGCCAACTGTAGTGGACATTCTACAGACTTCTATATTTGTAACCTATTTATGAAACTTGTTTGTATTAATGTTATTATGCTATGTTCTAATACAACTTGATTTTTGACTAACTTTGCACTAAGAATATCTCCTGTATTGGTACTCATAAGAATATATCTCATTCTTTGCAATGACTGCATGGTATTCCACTGTACAGATGCGCTAGAATCTATTTGATCAATTCTCTATATCCGTGCCCTCTGTTTATTTTTAAAATTTAAATTTGCTTTTGAAAAATTAAAGCTATACCTGGCCATGGTTTATAAAGAAACTGTGTTTTCCTATTATGCAAAAGGATCCAAAATGCAAAAGTATAAGTTTCCCAATGCCACCCCTCACCTCTCCCTCACCACAGAGTCCCACTCTGCACAGGCACCTGAATTTTTTGTACAGCTTTATTGAGATTTATTTCACATGCCATAAAACCCACCCATTTAAACTGTACAGTTGAGTGGTTTTTAGTGCATTCACAGAGTTTATAACCATTACCACAGTGAATTTTAGAACATTTTCAACACCCTTACCCATTAGCAGTCACTCCCCATCCCTCCTTCTCCCACCCCCAGGCAACCACTAATCTGCTTTCTATCTCTATAGATTTGCCTATTCTAGACATTTCACATATGTGGAATCATACAATACATGGCCTTTTGTGACTGGCGTCTTCCACTTAGCATAATGTTCTCAAAGTTCATCCATTTGTGGCATGTACCAGTACTTCATTTTTTATTGTCAACTAATATGCCATTGTATGTATATCCCACATTTCCTTTAACCGTGAGTCAGTTGATGGACTTTCGGGTCTTTCTACTTTTAAGCTATTATTAGCAACGGTGTTATGAACATTCCTGTATAAGAGTTTGTGTGGACAGATGTTTCCATTTCTCTTGGATATGAGGCGCTTGGTTTTAACAGTGGTTGATTTTTGGTTCATCATCTAGTTATCATTTCAACTTTTTAAGTGGTTTATTTCTCATTTTTTCCACTTTACATGGTATCTGTCAGTTTCTTACTAAGAAAATAGAAGAATTTATGGCTCCTATTTTCCCATTCATAGTGATCTTGGTTGTACGTTGATTTTAGACCACCTGTCATAATACATTCTGTATGTAAAAAGTTAGGAAATAAAGGTAGGCATGTTTTTATATTAACTAGGTTTGTAATATTTTTATTCTTTTTCTTGAAATATGTTGATTCAAACGTTTAACATAATACCCTCTCCCCAGCATTTTCGAATAGTCGTAAACACTATTCAGTTTAGGACTAGGTTGTATGATTACACCCAGAAAGAAGGAAATGTAGCCTTAAAGCAGCGCTTCTCAAAGTGTGGTCCCTGGACCTGCAGCACTCATGTCACCTGGACTTGTAAGAAAAGCAGATCCTCAGATCCCACGTACTGAATCAGAAACTCTAGGAGTGGGGTGTAGCAGTCTCTGTTTTAGTAATTCTGATTCTGATTCAGATGTATGTTCAAGTTTGAGAATACTGCCTTAGCTTGTCCTCTTCATTGCATTCCTTTTTTAAAAAACTGGAATACTTCCCCAAGGAAAATTTTTATAGCAGATAAATGGGTGGTAAACTTTAAATCCTTGCACATCTGAAAATGTCTTTATTTTAGCATCAGATTGATGGGCTTACTGGTTGCTAGCCTCATAATCATTTTCCTTCAAAACTTTTTAAGTTTGTCTTCTAATATCCAGTGTGATTGAACAAATGTCTGGAGGGCGGTCAGTGTAATTTTGTTGTTCATTTGTAAGTAACCTGTTTTGTTTTTTTTTTCCAGAACCACTAAAATATTTGTTTCTTATTTTGAAAGCCTGCTTTTCCCTGATTGTTTTTTTTACCCGTCTTGTTTCGGCAGCGTGGTGGTGTGGAGCATAGCTAAGAGAGATGCCATCTGCGGCAGTCCTGCGGCCGGCCTCAATGTTGGGAATGCCACCACGGTGGTCTTCTCTAGGTGCCGAGATGAGATGTTTGTGACTGCTGGCAAGTATGTGTCTGCCATCAGAGTTCTCAGAACTCATAAATCACTGTATTTTCTTGTACAGAAAACATGGTCATTCTGATCTGGGGGAAAATGTCTTTAGTCCTGGATGGATACTTTATATCATAATTTTCATGATTTTGTAGTTATTAAAAGTTCTTTTAGCTGAAAGCAATGTTTTAAATATGGTTATTTGAAAATTCTGTGATTACCACTGAAAAGATTCTGCTTAACTTGCTAAACTCATCTTGAGTTCTTGTTACTGGAAACACATTATCTCTGATCTGTGCTCACAAAATAATTTACACAGTGGCACAGACTCACTTACTGGTTGATGTATCTTAGCATCTGATCTTGATTTAGGTCTCATGAAATGATAGTTTGCAAATTAACTGTGGCAGGAAGTTTCAAATGCTTAGACTATTAGCCATAGAAGATAATTTCCGGTCGGTCACCAGCGAATGGTGACCTGGCTGAATGTCTGAACAGAGGCCAGCACCTGTCTAAGAGAATAAATTAATTTACAGATTCATTAATCAGAGCCCTGTTTGGAGTTTGAAGGAAAGTTTAAACAAGTAAACTGCACCCCCTTTTATGTGGTATACCAGTTCAAAGGTGAGAAATCTGAAAATGCAGGGTTGAAGTATATGTTGGGTGAAATTGTTTTTTTCAACCCATCTGTGGCCACGCATCTGTGAAAAGTACGTATCGTTGGTTACTTTTCCAGCCAGAGGAGAGAATCTGTGCTGCTCTACATCTATATTGTTTCCTGTCCCCTCCTCATGACATGCAGCATCCATTTGTTCCATGGCTAATTATGAGGAAGGATCCATTCAGGGGCCATGAAACTAACTGACCACCCTGAAAGCCAGCCCCTACCAAGCAATCTGATTAGAACAACACTTTAATGCTAAAGCAACTGGCCATGTCCTACTCTATCTGCTGAGGCTACCAGTGACTGTGAAGCTCTTCAGCCCCTTTCAGGTTTACAGAGTGGTTTGACTGAGCCTTTGTTTTGTGGGGCTCTCTCTGCTCCCCAGCAGCTGCTTAAGCTGCAGGCATTGGCCCATTGTAATAGCCATGGACAACATTTCTCCAAGAGGGAGTCAAAAGTTGAATTCTACACCAAAAAATTTTTTTGGACAATCTATATTCTAAATCTGCTTCAATTTCATTGACACTGATAGCTGAGAAAGTTAACTATCTTGAATAAGATCTCTGATATGGTGCTTATAAATTCTGGGCTCTACATCGTTGTCCCAATTTCATGTAGTCCATTATTTTACCCCCATGAGATGTCCTGCAAATTCCAGTATTTCAGCATCCAGATGATATTACCAGGAAAGCCATGGAAAAGCTCTTTTTTTTTTTTAAATTTGGAAAGTACATTCAAAATATTTATTGAGCATTTGCTACGTGTATAACTCTTAGGGGCTAAAGAAAAAACAGAAGAAAACTGAACTTGATATACTTTTAAATTAATCTTATCTGCCTTAAGATATTAGCTAAAGCCTTTGACTGTAATGTTGACCTTGATGTTTTTAGACAATTATGAATTCAGATTAATTTGACATACATTGATTAAATACCAACCATATGTCAAGTCCTGTGTTAGGTGCTAACTCTGTTTAACTTTTAGTTGCTTTGTCTCATTTCTCCTCCTCAAAGTGCTGGGATTACAGGCATGAGCCATCATGCCCGGCCCTGATTGTGATTTTTTTTTTAATAGTGGGACTATTCGCGTATGGGAACTGGATCTTCCAAATAGAAAGATCTGGCCAACAGAGTGCCGAACGGGACAGACAAAAAGAATAGTCATGAGTATTGGAGTAAGTATTACTTCAGGTATTATTTTAAGTAACTATTAATATGTGCTCCTGTTAACAATACTGACCAAGGTGTGTGTGTGTGTGTGTGTGTGTGTGTATACGTTGGGCTGGAGATAGGAAGGTGAGGCATGGACATATGGCAGGTAGATTGAGGAAGCACAGGTGAGGTAGAGTCTCACCTCTGGAGCTCCCTTAGGAGTTGTCAGCAGGGGTGAGGAACCTGAGGCCTCAAGGCCACATGTGGCCCTCTGGATTCCCGAGTGCAGCCCCTCAACTGAATCCAAACTTCACAGAACAAATCCCAGGGCCGCAGGTTCCCCACCCCTGCACAGCTAGACACAGCAGGTAGGTCTTGTTTTGCTGGGATCTAGACTGTCATCAGATTCTCAAGGCCTGCCTCACCTGAGGAAAGCAGTGTAGCCAGGTGGCACTCAGCTCCCACAGCGCATCTTTATGCCACTGATTTTATTTTTGCCACTGGAAATAAAATTTCTGGCAATGAAATTCATTGTTGAAATGCAATCTCTTCCATAAAGAGAAATTATTAATATATTTTAAATGTGGATTCATACATGCAGGTTGAATATCCCTTATCCAAAATGTGTGGGGACCAGAAGTGTTTCAGATTTTTGACCTTTTCAGATTTTGGAATATTTGCATTATACTTACCAGCACAGCATCCCTAATCCAAAAATCTGAAATCTGAAATGCTCCAATGAGCATTTTCTTTGAGTGTTATGTTGGTGCTCAAAAGATTTCAGATTTCAGAGCATTTTGATTTTGAATTTTCAGATTAGGAATACTCAACCTATATAACTTCATTCTCCATTGACTTATTCCTCTCGTTTAATGCATAGTGATTTTATGACTATAGACTTTGGAAAATATCAGATAAAGGAAATGTATATCCTCTTTGGAGGAGCACACCTTCATCCTAGGACCCCTTTGGAGGTGTCAGGAGTCAAAACTGGCAAAGTATCCATGTTAACATCAGACCCAAATAGACGTCAAGTGAAATGAACAGGCTAATTTCCTCCAGTTCTCTGTGTGGCCTCTTAGAACCATACTGACCCATCTTGGAGTCTGGGGAAATAGAAGTAGCCACAAATGTCTTTGTAAGTCTTCATGAGGTTTCAGAGTAAGCTCATCCCATTCCTGATTAGGGGCTCATGAACATCACTGAGGAAACACAGACCTTCAGGTTTCTTTTTCCCTCTTCCCTAGATGGCTGGCGATGATAGTTTTTTCTACCTTGGCACCACAACTGGAGATATTCTAAAAATGAACCCAAGGACTAAACTGCTCGCGGATGCTGGGCCCGCAAAGGACAAATTCAGTTTGGTGAGTAGAGACCGTCGTGGTCTGCACTGCCTGCCATTTTCCTCCCACCACTGGCAGCACAGACTTTAATTAAGAAAGAATCTGTGGGAAAAAGAAAGAGTCACTGATGGACCCCAGGCCACACCTAAATTTGTAAGGTGCATTGGCTAGTTGTCTAAGCTCTCATCTCTGATTTTCATTCAGGGCAAAGACAATTCTAGGTGTCCCGAATTAGGGAATCAGACCCACACTTTACTTCATCTCTTCAAAGGATAGGGCCTGTTGCTTTGTCATTTGGAACTACATTGATTCCAGCCCAGTCACCATAGGTAAGAGAAGTATGCTCTTTGATCTGTAAGACTATATATATATAATTTTTTCTGCTCTGATAACTAGATCTTAGAGTTTAGCCTCAGCTGGCATGATAACTCATGAACAAGACCTAGAAATAGTTGGTTATTTATATTTACAAAATTCCTAACAATTCTGGTTAATAGACCAGTGAGAAGTTTGATATTTAACCCAAAATAAAAAGCCTACCCTCAAAGGATAATTTTATATAACAAGTGCTGCTATTTCCATCACCCCAGAAAGTTACCAGGGCTGTTTCTACTAAACTTTGAATTTGAAAGCTTGTGCTAGGTTCTGCACCTGTCTATCTCATTTCTGATAGCAGAACAGATGGCTCTAACTAAGCATAGATACTTTTCTACTTAGCAGATATTCTGAAGAAACTTTGAAATGTTGCACCGTGTTCCTGGGAAAATGTCAGGGTTTTCTTAATCATGTAATCATTTAATATTCAAACTTCTAAGGAGATCTATAGAAAGGGGGGGAAGCTATAACATAGGTAGAGTAGAGTTAGAAATAATTCTACAGGAGATTGAAGTGTAGCTTTTCAAGTGTAGTTTTTCAAATTATTGTTAGGAGAGGAATTCCAGTATATTAAACAGATAAAAACAAAGTGGATTAGGTTAAAGGCAAGCAAGGCTTAGAGCCCTGCCAGTTCCGACTCCTGAGATGCCACCGAAGGGCTCCGGGGAACACTACTGGAAAATTGCTGCTCCGGATACTTCGTACCTTCTCAGCACTTGGGAACTAAGTGCCTCTCCAGTAAAGATGCTGGCTGTCTTTGTGTGCCCCACATCTTTGGCACTTAAGTCTCCTACAGATGCTTTAGTTCCTAACCATTCAGGTCTGGTGGTAAATTCCATAAGGTGGTGGTTCCAAGACAATTTTTACATGGATGGGAAGAAAACAATACTTGCAGGACGAAGGGATAGGAGGTGCCACTGAAGATGTCTGGTTTGACTATCAGGGGATCTTGAGCAGTTACCCATTTTGAAAATCTACTTAAATATTTGCTCTATGGTTAGAAAGGTAAAGAATTAGAATGGTTTAAAATTGGCCTATCAGGCAAACAGTACTAAAATGAAGATGATGATAATAATCATCACCAATTATATTTTGTGCAAGATCTGTATGAAGAAAATTATAAAACTCTGATGAAAGAAATCAAAGAAAAACTAAGTAAGCGGAGAGATATTTCATGTTCATAAATAGGAAGACTCAATGTCAAGATGTCAGTTTTTCCCAATTTAATCTATAGATTTAATGAATCTCAATCAAAATCCCAGCAAGTTATTCTGTAGAGATTGACAAACTGATTCTAAAGTTTGTAAGGAGAGGGGAAAGACTCAGGATAGGCAACACAATATTGAAGAAGAGCAAAGTTGGAGAAGTGACACAACCCAACTTCAAGAATTACCGTAAAGCTACAGTAACCAGAACACTGTGGTGTTGGTGAAAGAATAAACAAATAGATCAATGGAACAGAATAGAAAGCCAAGAAGTAGACCCACATAAATACAGTCAAACTGATCTTTGATAAAGGAGCAAAGGCAATCTGATGGAAAATAGTCTTCTTCATAAATGATGCTGAGACAATTGGGCATCCATATGCAAAAAAAACTGAATCTGGACACAGATCTTACACTTTCACAAAAATTAACTGAAAATGGATCACAGACCTAAATGTAAAATGCAAACTATAAAACTCCTAGAAGACAACATAGGAGAAAATCTAGATGATCTAAGGTTTGGTGATGAGTTTTTAGATACAATCCCAAAGGTGTGATCCATGATAGAAAGAATTGATAAGCTGGACTTCATTAAAATTAAAAATTTCTGCTCTGCAAAAGA
>NW_012150641.1:188130-188948 GCF_000956105.1 Propithecus coquereli | reverse complement strand
ATATACCTGTATTACATATATACCATATACTACATAATCTTTTAAACATTGTTTTATGGCTAGGCAAATATTCTATGAAGTTGATGTCTGGTAGAATATAGATCATTTCACAATTTCATTAGAATTGTATATTTAGGTTGTTTTCAACTTTTTATTCTTTTAAATAAGGTTATAATAGCATTCTTTGACATAAAGTGTTTTTCCCCCCAATTTTAGTGTTATTTTTTAGAAATGAAATTAATAGAGTTTAGTTGCCGTGGTCATTTTGTGCCCATATACCTGCCTGGAATGTTCCCTCTAGCCACATCCTGCCTGTGTTGCGCAACCCATTTCAGTCTTATCTCACTGACAAACCTTCCCTGACTGCTTTACCCTATTCTGACCTCTCTCTTTACCGACCATGGGTACACAACCTTGGTGAGTAACTCCTGCCTTTCCAACTGTGTCACCTCCTTGAGGGCATGTTCCAAATCATATGCCTGATTTGTTTTCTCTGTAATCTTCAGATAGTTTATAAATACTTATTGGTTGAGTGAATCGACTTTACCTTTTTGCCTCTCCTTAAAGGAAAATTCAGTTACAAGGTGGCATCACTTCCATCACACTTCGAGGAGAAGGACACCAATTTTTTGTAGGAACAGAAGAATCATACATTTATCGTGTCAACTTCACAGATTTCAAAGAGACTCTGATTGCAACTTGTCACTTTGAAGCTGTTGAGGATATTGTCTTTCCATTGTAAGTAGAAGAGGAAAATAAGAATCTGGAAATTTGATGCAAAAAAGTTTAATTATATTAATTAAACATCCTTAATTAGT
>NW_012150641.1:183484-188080 GCF_000956105.1 Propithecus coquereli | reverse complement strand
AAAATATTTGCAAAAGATATATCTGAATAAGGACTGCTACCCAAAATGTACAAAGAACTCTTAAAACTTAACAAGAAGAAAACAAACAACACAATTTAAAAATGGGCCCAAAACCTTAACTGGCACCTCCCAGAGAAGATATATAGATGGCAAATAAGCATAAGAAAAGATGCTCCATATCATATATGTCATCAGGGAAACGCAAACTAAAACAACAGTGAGATACCTCTATATACCTTTTAGAATTGCCAAAATCCAGAGCACTGACAACATCAGATGCAGACAGATGGAGCAAGAGGAACCACTATTCATTGCTGATGGGAATGTGTAATGGCATAGCCACTTTGGAAGATATTAACGGTTCGGTGGTTTCTTATAAAATTAAACATATTCTTACCATACAATCCAGCAATTGTGCTCCTTGGTATGTACCCAAAGGAGTTGAATACTTAAGTCCACACAAAAGCCTGCAGATGTTTATGTAAACTTTATTCATAATTACCAAAACTTGGAAGCAACCAAGATGTCCTTCAGTCAGTGAATGGATAAACAAACTGTGGCACACCCAGACAATGGAATATCATTTGATGCTAAAAAGAAATGAGCTATCAAGTCATGAAAAGGAAGGTAACTTAAATGCACAGTACTAAGTGGAAGAAGCCCATCTGAAAAGGCCACCTAGTGTATTATTTCAACCGTATGACATTCTGGAAAAGAAAAACTCATGGAGACAATGAAAACATCAGTGCTTACCATGGGTTAGCGGGTAGGGAGGGGTGAATAGGGGGAGCACAGAGGATTTTTAGGGCGGGAAAACTACTCTGTATGATTCTAGAATGGTAAGTATATTAATATGTCATCAGTTTGTCCAAAGCCATGAAATGTACAACACCAAGAAGTTGTTGTACACTCTGGGCTTTGGGTGATAATGATGTGTCAATGCAGGTTTATCAGTTGTAATAAAGCTACTACTCTTGGTGGGGGAGATTGGTAATGGAAGAAGCTCTGCATGTCTGGTGGAAGGAGTTTTTTGAGAAATCTCTGTACCATCTGTTTACTTTTCTATAAACCTAAAACTGCTCTAAAAATTAGTCTGTTAAAAAATAGAAAACAAAAGAAACAAAAAAGCAGTACAAGCTCAATGAATGCTGACGTGTCGACATGGTGCAAAGCACTTTCCCTACATTATTTCACTCGATCCTCACCATGATCCAATGAGATAGGTACCATTTTCATCCCTGCTTTACAGATGAGAAAACTGAGGCACATACCATTGACGATCTCCTGACTAGTGAACAGTAGAGCTAAGACATCCACCCAGGCAGACTGGCTCCAAAACCTGTGCTCTTGGACGATATTGTCTACAGTTTTTACAGGTTTATTTAGAAATCTCGCATACATAATTTAGAGGCTCTATGGAACTCTTGATCCCTTGCTTCCCCAAGTCCCCAAACAGATGCCAAGAATATTCACTCCAGTGTTGTGTTGTCACGGGCCAAGCATGCCTCCCGTTGTCCTGCTGTGGCGCTTTTGGAGTTGGGGAGAGGTGTGAGGGCGGGGAGCACACAATTCTCGTCCATGCCTTTGTATCCCTGAGCCTTCATTTCTTTTCTCAACCGTGAAATGTCTTTTGAGCCAAAACAGGCTAAATTCAGTTTAAAAGAACTCAAGAGGACATAATATTTGTTTTATAATATTCAAACTTGAGTAAGACACAAACCTATAAAGTCATTAGCTGTATTATTATTGAATGTTTTAAAATAAAATAATGGTCATGCACATTTTAAAATTAGAACTGCAGGGTGGGTACTATAAAATGGCCATCATATATCCCCAAATTCTGAAGGCTACTCTGAATTTCAAATGTTTCCCGCTATTGGTAGGATTCTGTACTAGTTTCTTTAGTCCAGAAAATATAATCACCAAACAATAAAGAGTCTTTCCTGCTTTCTTTGGATGTTAAACAAGGTTTCTTTGCATTTATAAGAATTAAGTTCTGGTGAAAACAGTGGCACCTGAGGGACTAACATTGCCGAGGCTGTGCTTATGCCTTCTACTCTGACTGCATTTGAATGGATACAAAAGTGTTAATTTTTAATATATTAAAAATGCACAGGTGGTTTTAGGGAGGAAGAATGGTGAAGCATTTTTGCTTCTTGGAGGACCAGGAGGGGTACTTCCTGGCATGCAAGCTCATTGTTGGCATTGAATCCTCTTGGCTAGCCTGGGTGCATCACGGACAATACCTGCATGAACTCCGTCCATGCAGCGTGTGCAGCGTTGGCATGGCCATGGCCATGCTCCCTGTGTCTGGTCTTGCGTTGACTCCTAACGATGAGAACATTTGGCCTTTGTCTTAACACTGTTTCTCCCCCTAGGGAGTGTCGGCTATCAGGTGGCTGAAGATGGGGGGTTTGTTGGTGGGCTCTGGAGCTGGATTGCTGGTCTTCTGTAAAAGCCCCAGCTACAAACCCATCAAGTAAGTTCTGGGTCTTACAGAGTTGGGATGAGCAGAGACCCATTAGAGGGAGATTTGCTTAAAGCCAGCAACTCAATGATACTGGCAAAGTGATATCTGGCTAAAGATTTTTATCTTGCTTTTAAAGTGGATGGTTGGAATCACAATGGATGGTGGTTTCTTTGCTAGTAAAAAGACAAAAGCTTATGTTGAATCAAACCCAAGTAGTCCACTATTGCCCAGAGAGACACTGCCCATTTAACAAACACGTAAGTTTTTATTTAACTAACATTGAGCCATGACAAAAGAAATATGATGTTATAAACTTATCCAACAAATAACCTCAAATTTTAGACATTCAAAATTGCTTTTTTCAATGAAATTTATCATGCCAATGAGTGCCTATTGTGTGAGATGCACTGGGATAATAGTTAATATGTTCGAATACAAGTTTTAATACAAATATCCAACATTCACCCATCATTTCTATTTGCCAGATATTGTGCTGTGTACTTTTCATGGCTCCTCTAATTAAAACAAAATGAAATCAAACCTTATACTTTGCCATTGACAAGTACTTATTGACCAATGTGCTGGATGCTATTGATAAAATAAAGAAAAATAAGATACAGTCATTGTCCTCCCAGAACTTACACTCTGGTTTGGGGATAAAGTAGATACACATGAAAAAAGTCACTACAAGACAAGATAGTTTATAAGCACAAACTTCCTGGTCCAGATAAAGTAAAATATTATATGGCTGTTGCAGAGAAGGTCAGAAAAGGAAGTGATCTTTTTGGGATGGAGTGATCAGGGAAGACACTTCACAGAGGAGCGGAGGCCAAACTTGAACTTGGCTTCAACGAAAGCCAGACAGCTTGGACGTGCTCTGTATGGCCTCTGCTGGCTCCCAGCCAGGGGCAGTAGTATATGCACTGCAGAAATGAGCATCAACCATGTTCATTCAAGGAAGTCTGTGTTGAGCACTCACTATGTACCAGGTGCTATTCTAGGTGCTTGAGATATCTTATGTCTTACCTTGTAGCAGGAGGGAAAAGACAATGAATAATAAACAAAATAATCAAGGAAAGTACATACTATTAAAGGGTGATAAGTACAATGGAGAAATATGGAGTAGGATATACAGTAAGGGGAATTAGGGTTTGAAGAGGGGCAGGGGACAGGTTGCAATTTTAAATTTAGTGGTCAAGGTAGGTCTTATTGAGAATATTTTTGGACTAGTTTTGTGTTTGTATGAAACGGAATAAGAGAAGGAGGTGGCTTAAGAACAATGTTGGAAGCCTTCCAGGTAATTATTTTTTTTCTTTTTATATAGCATGGCATTGTGGATTTTAATTTGCATTTTTTGGTTGATCATCTTTTCATATTGATTAGCCATTTGCTTTTCCTCATTGTGAAGTGCCTATTTATGTTTTTACCTGTTTTTCTATTGGGCTATCCTTTATCTTTTTATTTTTTATTTTTTTGAGATAGGATCTTGCTCTGTTGCCTGGGCTAAAGCGCAGTGACATCATCATAGCTCACTGCAACCTCAAACTCCTGGGCTCAAGTGAATTTCCCAAGTAGCTGGGACTACAGGTGCACACCACCATGCCCAGCTAATTTTTAATTTTTTTATAGAGATGGGGTCTCACTCTGTTGCCCAGGCTGGCCACAAACTCTTGGCCTTTGTTGCCCACTGTGGGCTAGTGTACATTGCTTCCATTATCTCTAATCTTCACCACAACCCTATAAAGGAGGAATTATTCCGTGATTGAATAAACTGAGGCCAAATCTTTCTGACAACTTGTCCAGAGTCACAGACCTCTAGTTAGCGCAGGAGCTGGGATGTGACTTGCGGTCTTCTTTTCTTCATTAACTGTTCTATGTCCCACCAACAAACAAATCTCTCTAAAACACTGTCTTTTTCATGCTGGCTCCTTGCATAAGAACCTCCACTGAATTCTTATTGTCCAAACTAACTTAATTGCAGAGCAAGGTTGGGTTTCTAGGGCCTCATTCATTTATATATCCTTTTTAAAAAATAAAATAAAGTTCATACTCGTTGTAGGGGAGGAGGGAGAAATCTGAAATGTGGAAGAGGAGAAAACAACCCCTAAAGGTTCTGGCAAAGATAA
>NW_012150641.1:174315-176344 GCF_000956105.1 Propithecus coquereli | reverse complement strand
ACAGTATTCAATAAATTACATGAGATATTCAACATTTTATTATAAAATAGGCTTTGTGTTAGATGATTTTGCCCAACTATAGGCTAATGTAAGCGTTCTGAGCACATTTAAAGTAGGCTAAGCTATGATGTTTCATAGGTTACATGTATTAAATGCATGTTTTGTTTTTTTTTTTTTTCGATACAGTATCTTGCTCTGTTGCCCAGGGTAGAGTGCAGTCATCATACCTTACTGCAGCTTCAAACTCCTGGGCTCTAGCAATCCTCCTGCCTCAGCCTCCCACGTAGCTAGGACTACAGGCAGGTGCCACTATGCCCGGCTCATTTTTCTATTTTTTGTAGAGACGGGGTCTCACTCTTGCTCAGGCTGGTCTCAAACTCCTGGCCTCAAGTGATCCTCCCTCCTTGGCTTCCCAGAATGCTAGGATTACAGGTGTGAGCCACCGCGCCCAGGCTTTGCATGCATTTTTGACTTACAATATTTTCAACTTATGATGGGTTTATCCAGACATAACTCTACCCCAAGTCAAGAAGCATCTGTAATGCCTTTTGTCAGACTTTTTTCCAGTCATTTCTTTGTATCTCTTGGGACCTTCCATATTTGGGAGACTTTATGGTGGTGGACATAAAAGGTCTTCTGGACCCAGTTGTTGTATTTCTCGGTAAATCCCACCCACAACAAGTAAAACAAATAACTATCAGAAGTTTGCTATCAAAAGAGCTTCAGTCGTAGTGAGCCATCACTTGACTTTGAAGTACATTTGACTTCGCGGAGATCCATTTCACAAAGTTGGTCCATGTTTGCTCTGAATTGCCTCAGCATTTAGCTTGAATTTACAATATTCCAAATCATTGTTCTACAGATCTGCAAGACTTACGTTAACAACTCAATTCTTGAGATCACGAGTGTGGTTTTTGTTCCCTGAGTCCTTGTGATTAGGTTCTTCCAAATATTTCTCACAGTGAAAATGGCTGGTGCTTTCCTATTAGGTGAATCTTTATTTGAAAATTGATCATTTACTTTCTGCCTTACTGTTTTTCTAAGGAGCTTGGTAGAATTAATCTGTAAAATTGTTTGGTCCTGGTGCTTTTTCAGGATTGATTTTTAACTATCTTTTCAATTTCTTACATAATTATTGATCTATTTGGGTTTCATATCTCTTCTTTTTCTTTGTTTTTAAAAAACAGATTTATTAAAATAAATTTACATACCATAAGTTCACCCATTTAGAGTGAACCATTGTCCAAGTCAATGGTTTTTAGCATATTTACAGAGTTGTGTAACTGTCACCATAATATAACTTTAGAACATTTTATTATCCCAAAAGGAACCCTAGTAGCAGTCACTCCTCAATACCCTTTGCTTCCCCTGCCTTGCTAGGCAAACACTAATCTCTCTATCTGTGAACTTTTCCTCTTCTGGACATTTCTTATAAATAGGATCATAAAAGATATGACCTTTTGTGACTGGCTTCTTTGGCTTAGCAGAATGTTTCTGACATTCATCTACTGTAGCGTGTATCAGTTCTTCATCCCTTTTTATTGCCAAATGAATTCCATTGTATGGACATACCGTATTTTGTTTATTCAGCAGTTGATGGATATTTGGGTTGTTTCCCACATTTTGCCTATTATGAATAATCATATCTCTTTTTGAGTCAATTAAAAAAATGTATATTTTTCCTAAGAATGCATCTATTTCATCTGGATTTGCGAATTTGTTGGCATAAATTTATATATAAGATTAACTCATAACTTCTGACGGAAGTGTAATAATGAAGATTTGTTAAATTCTTCTTACATCTCTGTCAGCCTTTCCCTTATTTCGAAGGGAAGGTATATAAAGGTTCAAAGTATATAAATGTTCATAATCATTTTATCTTCCTTGTCTATTGTATGTTTTCACAAAATAGTCCTCTTGCCATTAATTTTACTTTGGTGATAATATTATCACATCTTCATTTTTTTAAAATAGCATTTACATAATTAGGTATTTTTGCTATAATGTGATAAATGAATTCATTAGAATA
>NW_012150641.1:150575-173190 GCF_000956105.1 Propithecus coquereli | reverse complement strand
CATCTTTCCCCTACCATGTCCCATGCTAAAATTATTTGGAATGATATATCCAGATTATATTAGTATTTTCTTTTTACAAGTAATTACTTAGATTTAACTATAAATTTTGTTCTTTGCTTTTATCATTCTCTTTTTTTTCACACATCAATCCTCTTGGTTTTTCTTTTTTTAATTCTTTCAGACAGTCTGTATAGAAAATTTTGTCCTTACTTATCTGAAAATATATTTTTTTACCCTCAGACTTGAATGATAGTTTAGCAAGGCATAAAAAGAATTTTAATGAAGTTGGTTTTTGAAGTATAACATGTATACAGAAAGTACATAAATCCTAAGTAAGCGACTCAATAAATTACCCTACCTGTATGACTACACCCTGGTCAAGCAATAGAACATTTTTATCATCCCCAAAATTCCCCTTCCAATCACTACCCTCACCTTCCTACTTAAAGATAATCACACCTAGACTTCTAGCCCCATGTATTAGTTTAATGCGCTTTTGAACTTTATGTAAATAGAATAATTGAATATGTACTTTGGAAATCATTTTCCTTTCTCTATGGAAGCTTTTAATGTGGTTAGTGTCATATTTGTCTTCTTATTCTGACTTTTTTTTGCTAACTGATTTTTAGTCTAGTTTTATCAGTTACTGAGAGCAGTGTTAACATCTCAAGCAAAGACTGTAGATTTCTCTTTATTTGAGTCAGTTTTTGTTTTATATATTTTGAAGCTCTGTTATTAAGTGTTATTAATTGTTATATCTTCCTGCTGTATTGCCATTTTTATCATTATTAAGTGTTCCTCTACCTCTAGTAATTCTCTTTGATTTGAAATATCTCTTGTATAATTTTTTTTTCTAGGGACAGGGTCTTGCCCTGTTGCCCAGGCTGGAGTGCAGTGGCACAATCATAGCTCATTGTAATCCTGGGCTCAGCTGTTCTCCTGCCTCACCTTCCCACATAGCTGGAACTACAGGCACGTATCATCATGTCTAGATAATTAAACAAAAATTTGTAGAGATGGGGTTTCACTGTGTTACCTGGGCTGGGAGCTCCTGGCCCAAGTGATCCTCTCACCTCGACCTTCCAGTGTGCTGGGATTACAGGTGTGAACCATCACACCTGGTCCTTTTCTATAACATTAATGGACTCACTCCAGCTTCCTTATGCTTACTCTTTACATGATATATCTCTTTTCAGTCTGTTACTTTCCAATATCTTTATATTTAAAGTCCATCTCTTGAAACCTCATATAATTGGTTCTTGGTTTTCTACCCAGTCTAATAATCTCTGCTTTTTATTTGGAATGTTTTGTTCATTTACATTTAATGGAATTTTTCATACGTTTGTATTAAATCTTCCATTTTGCTATATGCTTTTTGTTTTTTGGTCTCATCTGTTCTTTGCTCTTCTATTACTTTTTTCCTGCCACCTTTTGTGTTAATCAAATATTTTTAGCATTCCATTTAATAGCTCTATTAGCTTTCTGGCTATATGTGTGTGTGTGTGTGTGTGTGTGTGTGTGTATATATATATATATATATATATGTGTATATATTTTTTTTTTTTTGAGACAGAGTCTCACACTGTTGCCCAGGCTAGAGTGCCATGGCATCAGCCTAGCTCACTCCAACCTCGAACTCCTGGGCTCAAGCAATCCTTCTGCCTCAGCCTCCCAAGTATCTGGGACTACAGGCATGTGCCACCAAGCCTGGCTAATTTTTTTCTGTATATTTTTAGTTGTCCAGATAATTTCTTTCTATTTTTTTAGTAGAGACGGGATCTCGCTCTTGCTCAGGCTGGTCTTGAACTCCTGACCTTGAGTGATTCTCCCACCTCGGCCTCCCAGACTCCTAGGATTACAGGCATGAGCCACTGCGCCCAGCCCGGCTATATATTTTTGTGTTAAGTTTTTAGTGATTGCTCTGAGGATGACAGTATGCATCTTTAACATATCACAGTCTACTTAGAGTTAATACTGAATTACTTCAAGTAAAATACAGTGTAGAACTTTGCAACAGTATATTTCCTTTAAACTCCACCTTCATCCTTGCTGCTGTTGTTCTCATGCACACCTATCAATATTACAAGGCCATCAATACAATATTATAATTTTTGCTTTAAACAATAACAAATCTTTTCAAGAAATTAAAAGAAGAAAAGAAATTTTAAAAAATGTTTTCTGTGCTTACCCAGATATTTGAGCATTTTTGATGCTCTTCATTCTTTATTTATATCTAAGTTGCCATCTGGTGTCTTTTCCCTTCAGCCTAAAGAACTTTGTTTAGCACTTTTTTTAAGCATAAGTCTCTGGTGAAGAATTCTCTGTCTTGATTATCTGAAAACATCTTTTTCTAGCCTTCATTTTTGTGGAATAATTTCACTGGTTATAGAATTCTTGCCTGATTGTTTTCCATTTATTCATTAGGTTGAATCCATCATTCCAATGCCTTTTGGCTTCCATAGTTTCTAATGAGAAGTCATTAAATATTCTTTTTATTGTTTCCCTCTTTGCAATGTATTAATATCATTTTTTTTTTGGTCTACTGTCAAGATTTTCTCTTTGCTTTTGTCTCTCATCACTTTGACTATGACGTATATTTCTTTTTGTATTTATCCTGCTTAGGGTTTGTTAAGCTTTTTGGATCTGTAACTGATGTTGTCCAACAATTTGGGAAGTTTTCAGTTGTTATTTCTTCAAGAATCTTCATCTTTTCTCACTTCTATTCTCCTGAGATTCAAATTACACACATTTTGAATAATTTAACTTTTTTCTCACAGATCTCTAGGCTGTTTGCTGTTCTTTAATCTTTTGCTCTGTTTTTTTTTTAAGTCATGTAATCTCTACTAAATCTACCTTCAAGCTCATAGATTCTTTTGCCATATCTAATCTCTTGTTGAGCCCATCTAGTAAATCTACTTCAGTTATTATACTTTTTACCTACAGAAAAAATACATAGTGGTTATAAAATTTATATTTATAATATCATACATATATAGTTTCTAGTTCTCTATTGAGATTAGCTATCTGTTCATCTATTGATGTCATAGTTTCCTTTAATATTTAGAATATGTTTTAAGTATATTCTTCGTGCTTTGAAGTCTTTGTTAATCTAATACCTAGGTCTGCTTGGAGTCAGTTTTTTTTGACTGCCTTTTTCCTGAGTCACATTTTCCTATCTCTTTGCATGTTTGATAATTTCTTGTTGAAAATCAAGTATTATATAGAATACATTGTAGCAACTCTGTTCTCTGAGGCTTACTGGCATGGACTCAAACTGCGAATTTTGCCTTCCAATAGTATGAATCAGCTGATATTCTCATGATTTCCCACTGCTGCTTTTTTAGCTTAGCCCTGTGTTCTCCTGTGGGCTTACATTATTTGGCAGTCACCCAAAGGTTTGTGCACAAATGAGGCTTACCCTTTCCATGACTTCCTTGCTTCTAGTGATTTCTCCCTAATTTCCAAGTGGTCTGCTGACCTAAAGCTATGACACTTCAAGCCTGTGAGTTTCAACTTTTTGCCATCCAAGCTGAGCTCAGCTGGGGAACACATTCAGTTAAAAAGGCAAAAGCTCTCAGATTGACCTCATGTAGCTGTCTTCAAAAATAGAAATGCTTTAAAAAATCAATTAAAAAAGAGAGTAGTAGAATCCTCTCGTCTCGCCTGCTTTTGCTTCCTCTTGGGGTTCCCCCCAAACATGCATAATTCAGCTGCCAGCCAGGAATTTGGGCAGTGCTTATAATCAGAATGTGTCTTACTCCTGTGGTTCTCTTGCTGCCAGGATTTCCATAGCTGATTTTCTAGCTCTCGACTCTGATCTCTAGCACCTTTAGCTGGTAAGGCTGTGGGTTTTCTGCCACCTTTTTCTACAGCCACCATAGCTGTGGGAGTCAGGGAGCATCTTGTGTGAGAAAGCCACACTAACAATTCTTAACCCTTTCCAGTTGCATTTTTACAAGAGCAAATGTTTCTTGATTTCTATCTACTTTTAGAGGTTTTCAGTGTCTTTAGGGTATTTGGTTATTATTGTTAATTTTATCTAATTTTTTCATTTGTTATCTTTTGTTTTTGTTTTTTAAGAGATGGGGTTTCTCACTCTGTTGCCCAGGCTGGAGCGTGGTGGCATGATCATAACTCACTGTAACCTTGAACTCCTGTGCTTGGCTCAAGCGATCCTATCACCTGAGACTCCTGAGTAGCTGGAACTGCAGGTGTATGCCATCGTGCCTGGTGGATTTTTTTATTTTTTATTTTTTTGGAGCCCAGGTCTCGCAATGTTGTGCAAGCTGGTCTCAAACTTCTGGCCTTAAGCGATCCTCCCACCTCAGCCTCCCCCGTCACTGAGATTACAGGTGTGAGCCACCACACCTAGCTATCCAGCTTCTATAATTGTAATCTGTGAGGTTTTTGTAAGCAGTTCAACTGCGCCAACATTACGAGATGTGTTCTCTGCTTGTGCTTTTGAGCTGAATTTTTCTCCATTTTGTTTCTCTGCAGGTCTTATCCAGCTGATTTCTATTTATCCTCAACGTTTCTGGCCTATTTGATAATACTCTTTCCTGCTGTCTTGTATTGTTGAGGGATAAAATGTATATCTGTGTATCTACATCTCTATATATCTTTATCTCATGGGATTTTAGAAGGAAAGGAAGGGCACACATGGGCCTAGTGCATCATCACGATCCAATCATTTAGGTTCTTTCAGGAACTTAACCTCTCAGACCCTAACTAAGGACAGTCTAATACTGAATGAATCACTTTTGAACCAGGCTTGACTGCTGAAGAAGTGGATTGTCCATGAAAGGTAGAGAGTTTGGAAAGTTCTCTAGGGACATTCATTTTATGATATTTGATTTTCATGAGCAGTCCATACATAATATGAATACATCTTTGAGAGCTCACTTTCCTCAGAGGAAGAGCTCATTCCTCGAAGTCAGTAGCTGATATAAAACATCTCTTATTTTAAATAAATATTGATGTTGCCTTGATCTGATCTCTGTTAATCAGGTCTGTGTGGCAAGGAGCTGTGTTGCATTCCCTGTCTTGTTCTAGCCCCTGCTCCTTCTAGAGTACCAGAACCTTAATTCCGAGCCACAAAGTGAAATGTGTGGAAGGGATCCACTTATCTTTTTCTATTAATTTCCAAGTGATTAGATCTTAAAATAAGAAAGAAAGACTCTCTTTTCTTAGTAATGTGCTTATGATAAAATATAGAAATTGCTTGAGACATACTTAAATCTAAAGGTTAGCTTCAGTCTCCACAGAGACTAGCTAAAAATTTAAACGTATAAATAAAATGGTCTTTATCGTACCCTGGTATTCCTCCTTTTTCTTATCCGAGTGGGAATAATTTGTAATTTTTTGACATATCGGTAAATTACGTTCTATTTACAAATTGCCCTTTTTTCTTTTTTTGAGCCGGACAGACCAATTACTCTGGGGTTCTCTTCCTTGTCCATTATCTCATCTTTTCTCACAACTAAGCAGAGAAGGGTTTTGGTGTATCGCGAACATGAATTCCAGCACCGTTGTCATTTTCTTCTTTGAAATTTTATAAGATTTTCTACTTTACAGGAAAGTGTTCATTTATCTTCTTTTAATATGAATACTTCAGGGATGTATTCGTCTCAAGAAATGTTATCTACTGGCTATATACTTATCTCCAAATTCATCAAATTATATACATTGAATATGGGTAGCTTTAGCTGGGTGGCGGCTCACGGCTGAATTTGGCTGCTCAGGAGGCTGAGGTGCAAGGATTGCTTGAGGCCAGGGGTTCGAGGCTGCAGTGAGCTATGATTGTACCACTACACTCCAGCCTGGGCAACAGAGTGAGACCCCATAATATGTACAGCTTTTAACATTTCCATGACACCTCAATAAAGTGTTTTAAAAAATAAGAGAGAGAGAGAAATGTAACTTACTATCTTCCAGTCTACCAAGACTTTGAGGGACTTTTAAATTGACTTTTTCTTTTTGTGCAACTTTGTCCCAACCCTTCCTAAAGGGAAAGAACTACAAAAGATTGTCCACAGGCGGTTTTAGGGCATGAAATGCCATTTTACACAAGAAATCTGTAAGATCAAACCTTCAGATAATTGGTATCGGAAAAGCATCCTTCCTTATGTCTTTGGGAATCACATTTTGGCATCAAGTATGCATCCAAGAAGCGTTGTGTGTCTCTTACAGCTGCATCTCTTATTCTCTTGATGGCTTCTTTGCAGTGGCACTGCTGAACTTTTTGCCACCTGTGCCAAGAAGGACATCAGGGTGTGGCACACGTCATCCAACAGGGAGCTGCTGCGGATTACTGTGCCCAACATGACCTGCCACGGCATTGACTTCATGAGGGACGGCAGGAGCATCATTTCAGGTAACGTCTGCATATCCAGATCTGGCTGTGGGCTGAGGTTCTGCTGCTCGCCGTTCTTATTCTACACAGCCTCCCACCATCCACCCCCTCCTTGCTTCTAATCTAGCCTCCCTTTGGAGTTTCCTTCCAGCTGGGAGACTTTCTGAGCTAGGAAGGACCAAATAGCAATTTCTCTTCTCCCAAATTGCTGCATACAGCATGTATCTTTCTCTCTACTAGGAGAATTTAGTAATTCAATTTGGAAATGGCTTTGAGGCCTTAGCAAGTACAGGGCATTCATGGGAGAACCCTTTTTGTAGTGCAACAGATAGAAACCTGACTCAAACTAAGTTATGCCTCAAACAGAATTATTTATTTTTAACTCAATTTATTATTTTATGCCAAAGCATTTTAGC
Organism: Propithecus coquereli; assembly: GCF_000956105.1. NCBI lineage: Eukaryota > Metazoa > Chordata > Mammalia > Primates > Indriidae > Propithecus > Propithecus coquereli. Next base: position 166,422 of record NW_012150641.1, on the reverse strand, counting down.
ATACATTATAGACAGAGATATTATATTCCACTCTAAATACTTCAGTGTGCATCTCTAAAAATATTTTCCTTTAAAACAGTAATTTTTAAATATCGTCTTATGTCTAATCTATATGAAAATCTCCCCGGTGGTCAAAAAACACATTTACTGGTTCACATCAATGAAAAGTCAAGCGGATCTTTAGGTGCAGGTGCAGGTATTAAATGGTGACATCAGGAACCCATCTCATCTCCTCTTTTCTTGGCTCTGCTTCCCCCTTGTTGGCGCCTCCCACCCTCACCCCCAACCCGCATGTCTTCTCCGCATAATGCCACCAGGAGCTCTTGGCTCACACGACACTTAGAGCTACCACACCTCAGGTCAGAAATCTTGGAGTCATCACTGCCTCCCTTTTTTTCTCCTATGCCCACATCCATATGCCCCGATGGCTCTCCTTTCAGAGTCTATCCAAGGCACATCACTTCTCACCCTCTCCACCCTCGTCATAGCCACCATCCTCTCTCCCCCAGACCGCCCTGGTAGCTTCCCGCCCAGCCTCCCTGCTTCTGCTTTTGCCCGTCATCCTTCTCCCCCAGTCTGCTCTCAGCACAGAAGGCAGAAATCTGTTTGAAAATGTAAGTCAGATCATGCCATTTCTAGGGCTCAAGTCTTTTACCCTCTAAGAGTAAAAGATAAAATTCTTGTAATTGTGTACAAGGTTCTACATGACTGTCTCTCCTCCCTCACCTCCACCTTCTTACCTGGAACTTTCTCTCTCTTACTACTCATATCTTCCAGCCACGCTTTCTTCTTTGCTCTTCCTCAAACAAAGGGCATAGGGCCTTTGCTCTAGCTGTCTTGTCTGCCTGGAATGTTCTTCCTGTAGATTCACCCATGGCTCACACCCTCATTTCCTCAAGTCCTTGATGCAATGGGTTCTACCTTGAGCATCCTATTTAAAGTTGCTAAGGTCAAGAGTGACACTAAAGCTGATAAGAAGGTGACAGCCACGTGAACACCAAGGGGAAAAGCATTCCAGGCAGAGGGAACAGCAAGTAAAAAAGCTGTGGGAAAATCACTTGGTATATTTGAAGAAAAGCAAGGGCCAACGTATCTGGAGCTTAGTGGGCACAGTTGGGGTGGGGGTTCAGGGAGGTGCTAGTAGAGGAGGTTGAAGAGGTAGGTAGGGGGCAGATCCCAGTTACCGGGGAGGATAAAGGAGTCTGGATTTTAATTCTATGTGCGGGGGGATAAGCTTTTAGAAATTCTTAATCAGGAAGGTGACATAGTTTAAAAAGTTTCCCCTGACTCGTGTATCGATAGCTGGTTATAAGTAAGGGTGAACGGTCAAGGCAAAAGCTGTTATAAGGATCCAGGAGAGAGATGATGGTGGCTTGGGTGATGGTGGTACCAGTGGGGGAATTGAGAGGCAGTCAGATTCTGATGTTTTTAACAGTAGAGCAGGTGAGACTTGCTGATGGGTTGGATGTTGGATTGGGCTCGATGGTTAGAATATGGAGGAATCAAGGATGACTCTGAGGTTCTTGGCTTAGGCAACTGGATGGATGGTGGCAACTTTCATTGAGATGAGAAAGATGCTGGAAGTAGGGGCAGGAGCATCAGGTTGGAGGGTGAGGGTGGGTGGGAAGTCAACAATTATCTGGGAATGTTAAATTATATATCTAATTGGGTGTACAAGTCTTGCAGTTCATAGAGAGGTGGGAGCTGGTCTCCCTCCTTCCGTCCCTCCCCATCTTCCTATACCTGGCCTGGGGTTCACCTGGGGGGAGGCTCAGTCAAGACAAAATGTTCTTTTCCCGCGGCCAGGTGTGAGCAGTTCGGGGAACCAGGAGAAAGGCGCCTGTGACGATTGGTGGTCAGTGGGGCTGGCCTCTTCCCTCCACCACCAGGGCCACTCCCCAGCCTTCGGGGGTTGCTGCACTGATCCTGATTGCCTTTGTTTCCCTTTCGTGCCAGCATGGGATGACGGCAAAATCCGAGCCTTTGCCCCGGAGACAGGCCGACTGATGTACGTCATAAACAGCGCTCACAGGATCGGTGTCACCGCCATCGCCACCACCAGTGACTGTAAAAGGGTCATCAGTGGTGGTGGGGAAGGGGAGGTATTGTTCTTGAAAGCAAAATTTTATTTTTTTAAGCCCTTGATTTAGAGCCACTACCTTGTAGGAGGCCATCTATTTGATTTTTTAAATACGTACCTGTGCTAGGATTCAGGCAGGGCCAAAGGAAGATTTTGATGAAACCCTAAAATATGTCATATGTCAAAGTTCTGTAATAATATAAATATACATATAAATACATTTGTGCATGGAAAGGACATTTACCACACAGACATGAAGGTGTTCTAGGGACTAGAGGTATGAATCCAAGTTGGTGTTTTGCCAGAGTTTGGCACTCTTGTTCTTGTCCTCTAAGGACCATAGTTGTATACGTTGTCTTTACCTTATCTTTTAAAGCAGATGATGTTTTTATAAGCAATTCTTTAATCCATCCAGACGTTTTGACCATTATTTTAAAATGATCACACCACCTTTTCCTTCCGTGATTTCGAGGAGCCTAAAGCACCTTTCGCCAGCACATCTATCCCTGGGTCTCTCCCTCCCTATGCTCCAGACTTTTCCCATCCCAAATCCTTCCTTTCTCTACATAGGACACTTTCTTCTCCTTTCTTTTCTCACCTATCATAGGAAGAGCTTATTAGGGAGAAGAAAAATACAACATCTTGATGTAGCCTTTGGAACCTGCAGCCTTGGGGCCACATGTGGCCTTCTGGATCCCTGACTGTGGCCTTTTGACTAAATCCAAATTTTACAAAACAAATCCTTTCATCAAGGAGGGCCACATGTGGCCTGGAGGCCGCAGGTTCCCCACCCCTAGGCAATGCAGATGAATGCCTGGGCTCAAATTTCTCTTCTACCACTTTCCAGCTATGGGACCTGGCCACGTTCTTTAACCTCTCTGTGCTTCAGTTTCCTGTGTAAAGTGAAGATAACAATACTCCTATCGATGAGACATTTTATGTTCTTTATTTTGTACTAAGTCTTCAAAATATGGTGTGGTTATTTTATATTCAGGGCACATCTCCATCTGGACCAGCCACCTTTCAGGTACTCTATAGACACACCTCTAGCCCCAGGCCATCCCCACTGCTCTCTGCCCACCACCACCTCCTGGCTTTACTCCCTTCCCTTGTCACTTCAGCCACACTCCTATGACACCCTCAGCACTCTTGCTTGCTCCTTCAGCTTTTTGGGGCATGTGTCTTGCTGCATTGTAGACCATCTCCATTCTAGGTACCTGAGCCCAAGCTCCATGAGAGATTTGGAGGAAATCACACATTACAAATTGTTTGCTCTTGGTCCTGCTCAGCAGTCTTTTCACAGTCCCATGTCAGCTGCTCCTCCTCTTTCTTGCCCATGCAGCTGTCATTACAGGCCTTTCCTTCTTAAAGGCATAGTCTTCAAGATCTTTGTAAGTACTAGTGACCAGGGCTTCTGGTCAGCAGGTATACACTGATGTGGATGCAATAGTTGCTAAAATACTCAGGTAATTCCATTTTCGATGGTAAATGGTCATTGCCTGAGCACCCTACCTGCAAAGAAGAAGATCACAGCCCCAACACCCCGTCTCCTTCCCCCCAAGTGTATTCCAAACTCCCTACACCCCCTCATCTGAAGAGTTAATGCCTGGTCAGTCCAAAGTCTTCCAAGACCCTGGCTCCAGTCCTGGGGCTGTTTGGCTGCACCTACACCATACCAGTTAGATATTTTGAATATCGCCCCTGCTAAAGACTGAATTTATGCTTCTACCTGTAGTGGGATTTCCAGAGAGGAGATTTGTTTTCTTTGACACTGGCACCATCCCACTCTGTGTCATAACAGGGAATTATATGGACACCATAGAAATGAACATGGCCCAGCTCATTCCCAGATAATCTTGAGCTTCTTCATTTTCCTTACTTTGACATTTTAGAAAGTGTCTTATAGAATGTTTTCTTTACTTCATTCAAGATTATTTTCCTCTTACTGGGTACAAGTAAGTCCAGTCTGTTATTACTTATCCTAACACTAGCTTTTAATCTAGTGTTCACTCAGACTACTGTTCTTTCATTGCCCTGTACAACTTACACAGAATAGTTTCTGTTCTTATTTTTCATAAATCCAACATATTTATTATAAGAAGGTATAAGCATCTGACTGCATTACTATCTTTTCTGGTGTAATTGTAACAGACTTTCATTCATTAAAAGAATATTATAATAACTAAGTGACTTTCCTTTTATTATAGTTAGGACATCATATTGACTGCTTTCAAATTTTGTGTGTAGATAGTTATATTACCCATGAATTTAATTTCAGGATAATAAACAGGCTTTAGGAAATATTTGTGATATAAAATAGGTATGAGGTTTGGTAGGGTTGAGAAGCATTGGTTTTAAATGATTAAAATTGAACAGCTGATGTGAAAGTTTAAATATGGCTCTGGGTACCCAAGAAATTTCCTGATGGTACCATCAGAAATTTGAGAGCAGTGCTCAGCAGAAGTGAGTAGACATATTATTTCACCTGGTTTAGCATCAGCCCTTCCATTATTGATTTTCATAGTGGTGTCGGATACATTTCTCAGCCTGAAAAGTAGAAGCTGGTACAGGATCATTGGTGGCATTTTCCAAGCACCATGGAAGATGATTATGTCTTCTACATGAATATTCCCACCCTTCACCTTAGCATTCCCACACTACCCAACTGAGATGAGGACAGGGAATTTGAAAAAAACAAGTCAAGCAAAGCAGAGGTGAAAAAGCTCTTGGAACCTTTTTTGATTTTTTCAGAAGTCCTGAGTTTGTATTGAGATCATGAACTTTGCGGCTTTCAGGTGAGGGTGTGGCAGATAGGCTGCCAGACCCAGAAGCTGGAGGAGGCCCTGAAAGAGCACAAGTCCTCCGTGTCCTGCATTAGGGTGAAGAAGAACAATGAGGAGTGTGTCACTGCTAGCACTGACGGGACTTGCATCATTTGGGACCTTGTGTAGGTACCTGTGATGGGAGGATGAACAACACTTGCAAAACCCAACCGTGCCAGCATTACACTGAGCGTGAGAGAGGATTCAAATGGAGGGTAAAAATCTTACCTAAGGCAATAACAAGGGGACGTTCCTCAGAAGCCATTCATCTCCAGGACGGTCCAGGGTTTACAGATGCTTGTGGGAAAGGTATATTTTCCAGGAAGAACTGAATGTTACAAGTTTCTCGGTAGATAGAGAGATAGCTTTCTGGATCTACGCAGTGAAGCGTGGTTTAACTTGCACTAACTCAACTCTGTGTGATCCAAATAAAAGGGAGCAAGAGAAACAAGGAATGCAGACAGTTCCTCTCATCACTCCACACAGCCAAGTGAAGCTCAGAATGAGCTTGCCATTGGGAGGAGGGACACCAATTTGCCCTTCGCATCAACTGGCCACATTACCAGGCCTCTTACACTGTGAGCACATCATAGCCCCATAGAATGCCTAACTCCATGCTAATTAGACCAAAGCATGTGAACTTTATTGTAGGGGTAACTCAAAGGCTTTTCCAAGGTGATTTTTTGAATTTTTGTCTATAAGCAGTTTTGCTGTGTGTTTTTATTTTAGAATCAGACCCTATTCCCCCAGCTCCTCCTTCCACCCACCCACCATTCCTCTATCATTCCTAAGAGGCATTGTCTTTGTATAACTGCATAGGAAAGACTGGAATAAGAACAAGGATGGGAGAACGGAGATGTGTATGGCAAAAGAATATGAAATGCTCTTGATGGGAATGAGAACTAAAGGCAAAGACAGAGCTCTTTTTATTTACTTAACACATTAAAAAAACCATTTTAGCAGGGGTGTCTTCTAGCCCTGGGTGTCTCCTGGGGATCTTGTTAAAAAGTAGATTTTGATTCAATAGATTTAGAGTGGCACCTGAGATTCTGCATTGCTAACAAGCTCTCAAGTGACAGTTGCTGGTCCAAAGACCACACTTGGAGAAGGTGCCAGCCTATACCTGACCTTCCCATTGGGAAAATATAAAACCAGAAGGGCATGTCTAAACTTATTTCCATGGCTGGTTTGTGACTGCCTCAAATCCTTAAAGCCTTTCTGTTGTGTAGCAGGAATATTTGTGCCAAAATTTTAAAAAATGCTCAGCTCAAATACTATGTTTGAAAACTTCCATAATGAAAAGAAACTGTGCAGAAGGTGCATTTTTTAGCCAGGAAAGCCTGGCTTGGGAGATGGCCACTCAGCACATTGTCTATGGAAGGAGAAGTGATATTTACATAATTTTTGTATAGTATCTAAGGCAGGCATTCTCAAACTATTGTGCACAGAACAATCAACCAGGATGCAGGTTTAAAATGCAGATCTGTGAGCCTCGTCTCAACCTACTGAAGCCAAATCCCTAGAGGTGGGGGCCCAATATTATCCTTTTATAAAAAGCCCTTCCCCACAGTCTGCCACTCAGATTGTAGGGAGCTCCGCTTCCAAACGGTGACCTCAAGAACTGAGAACGTTATATGGGAGGTGGCAGGTTGGCTCTGAGTTCAGCCTCTTCTGCTTGCTTCTCGCTGGAACTTAAGGTCTCTCATTGAGTTCTGTGCTCTGTCTTTGGAAAAGGGCCCTTCCCACTATCTTCTGACAGCTGCTGAAAGATGCGATGCAAGCACACAGAAGTAGAGAGGGCAGAGTAACTAGACGTCTATTTTGAAGAAATCCAAGTGCCACCGTGCTGAGTAGTATGAGATGTTGGGAGAGAGAGATAAATCAACCCAAATCTCTGGGCTTATACCAAATCCAGTTGGAAAAGTAAATCAATTTTCTATGGAAGAGAAAGTCAAATCTCACAGCTTTTGAATCTACTTTTCAGGCGTCTTAGGAGGAATCAGATGATCCTGGCCAACACCTTATTCCAGTGTGTGTGTTATCACCCCGAGGAGTTCCAGATCATCACCAGTGGAACAGACAGAAAGGTAAGTACTCCCAGCAAGAGCTTTCTCAAGATCTTTCTGGTACAAGAGAAAAGCAATGAGGTGTTATGGCCGAGGGTGCAGGCTCCAGCGTCAACCACCCAGGTCCAAATGATGCTTCTGTTGCTGATCAGTCTTGTCACTTTGAAAATGCCACGCAGCCTTCCAGTGCCTTCACTTTCTTGTCTGTGAAGAGGAAATGATACCACCAACCTCAGGGTAGCTGCGAGGATTAAAGTCATACTGGGACCTGGCCCACGGAAGGTTTTTATTAGGAAATTTCTGAGGCTGGAGTGGAATTGCTGTGCCCAAACCAGTTATCACTCTGACTAAATTCAAACAGAAAGACCATAGAGCTCCTCGCCTCTCATTACTCCTTCATCAATACATTAAAAAGCTCTTTAGCTGGGTAGTCTGTGTCCTTGGGTGAAGACTGGTCCTTCTGTTTGGGGGAACATTTCCCCTCGGAGCAAGCAAGAGGCCCCTGTTCTCACGGAGCTGACTTACCTTACTTATTTTGGGTAGGAGGGGATGGAATTGGCTAATACATATGTAAACCAGCACATGAATGAGTGATGAATAATAAGTGAACACAATATGAGATGGCGACAGGGCTAAAAAAGGGAATAGAACAGGCGATGCCACACTGGCTGGGTGGTTGGCAAAGGCCTCCTTAAGGAGGTGACATTCTGAGTTGGGGCCTCAGTGACAGAGGACCCAGCCATGCCCAGATCACAGGGAAGGGCATCCCTGGCAGAGGACACTCGGGAAAGACTGAGCTCTGATAGGGCTGTGCCCAGGAGACTGTCACTTTTGCTTCTTTGGCTGGGAAGGCAGGCAGTCAAATTCCAGCCACTTCCGTGGGTGATTCCTGGATTCCTGGATTCTGGCATGCTTTTGCTATGAACACAGAACTTTTTATTAACATGATCAAGCATAAGTAGACATTACAAAGCAAAAGAAAAAAGTTAAAAAAGATAACACATACAATTTCTAGATAGATTCAGAGAAATACAGATTCCTGGCAGTGACTGAACACAGCGAGTTTCTTCCAGCACGAAACAAGGAGAAATGGGTAGAATGCATGCCCAAGTTCACGCTTCCAATTCCTGGCCAAGCACTCTTTATTTAGAAGGAAAATTTATTTTGAATAGGTTGTGCATTCACAGGGTGCAAAGTACAAAGGCAATATATTTAGAAAAAAATCACCCTCCCTTTGGCACCTGTCTGCCCCCTAGTTCTCCTCCATAGGAGGGGACCAAGGTTAATCACTTTGTCTTTAAACTCCACCCTGTGGAATATTTTATTGCTTTGGGGTAGAAGGGAAAGAAGGCCCAATCTCTAGAACTCTGGGGGGTGCCCATTCCCAGTGCTTTCCCTCCCACCAGTCCTGAAGCATTGCTGTGCCTGCAGAAGCTGTTCTCTTTTTTCTTTTACAGCTTGCTTCAGACTCGATCTGCTTAGTCTTATCAAAAGCCCTTTCTGTCACAATCCAGGTTTATCAGCACATCAACATCTCTTTAAATAGAATGCAAATTTTAAAACCAATACTAAAAATATTAAAATGGTTTCTCCACCCCCTGCTGTAGCCTATTTATAATTTCAGCCAGTATCATCCCATGGTGTATTTTTGCTACCTTCTATATAAAGTAGAACCATCTTTTGTTAGCATGTGCATGGATGATTCCACTGAGCTGAATCCTGCCTAATGCTGCTTTCCTGAATTCCAGATTGCTTACTGGGAAGTATTTGACGGGTCAGTAATCAGAGAGTTGGAAGGTTCCTTGTCTGGGTCAATAAATGGTATGGATATCACGCAGGAAGGAGTGCACTTTGTCACAGGTTAGTCCTGGGGTAGGAAAAGAAAGCCACGCCTGGCTTATTTAGATGGGGAAATGGAACTCCCAGGCCAGAGGCAGTGGGAAGAGACCACAAAAGGTTCTCAGGGGCAATGTGGATAGATTCAGACTCAACACTGCAGCCGATGTGGCTGGAAAAGAAGAATCTAGAAGTCACATTTCAGTGAGAGGAAACATTTGCACAGAAGCCTTAGGGGCACAGGCTAGGCTTTAAGTGGCTTCCTGCTATTTCCTACTGAAGTCCTCAATGCCAGTCCTTGTGTATGTATCCTGTGTACTCCCTCTCATTGTTGAATGAAGAGATGCCCTCCCCCAAACAGATGAATTAGCCAGTATTTCAAGGGAGCATTTACCACACAACAAGCCGACTGGAACAACATCAGCATCATTTCCTGCTGGATTCTTTGATTCTTCAGGACTTTAAAAAATAAACGATCTAACTAAACTAAGTTTCAGAAACACACTGACTTAAAGCAAGATGCCAAACAAGACACAATGTGATCCCAGACTGTATATGCGTACCTTTATACACGGGAAATACAGATGTATATGTATGCTTGTATACTTAGAGAAAAAAGACAGGAAGGAACTAAACCAAGATATTATTAGCGGTTATTTCTGGGTAGTGGGATAAAGGTGATTTTACATCTTTGTATTCCTCTCCCTCCAAATTTACTACAATAGACATAGATTTTTATAATCAAGTAAAAGTGTTATTATAAAGATAGATTTTTCTTCCTTTAAGTTGGCACATGGGGAATCTATTAGGAATGATCCAGTTATTTGAAATCGGGGCTGTTTCTCTCTGTTCTGTTGCAGCAACGTCATGTGTTTGTCTTTTTCAGGTGGAAATGACCATCTGGTCAAAGTTTGGGATTATAATGAGGGTGAGGTGACTCACGTTGGGGTGGGACACAGTGGCAACATCACGCGAATCCGGATAAGTCCAGGAAATCAATATATTGTCAGCGTAAGTGCGGACGGAGCCATCTTGCGGTGGAAGTACCCTTTTGCCTCCTGAAGCCACCAGGACCTCTAGAGCCGCGGCACTGCAGTCCTGCGAGGACTGAGTTTAGATAACTCCAGCTCTAGTCTTGATTTTTCACATTGCTGTTTCTGTTCTTTAGTCAAAATGTTTTATCTCTAAGTTTCTCCTTTCCTTTATAGAATGTACTTTACATTCTTAAATTACATATTAAGATTGAAATATGTTGAAGAATAATTTTTCCAGACTGCAATTAAAAGTTTTATTATGAATAAATTCTCCGTTGTTGGTTTCCTGTAATAATCTCTTTTCTGTGACTCTGCAAAACCTGCTGACCTTCTCCACGATCTGTCCGCAGATAGCATTGCTATTATCCTCTAAAAACAAGGCAAGGCGAATTTCCTTCTTAATCATCACTTCATTGATCAAGCTCTAGGGAACAAGACTTGGGTTTAAATCCAGATCTTGGGCAGGCTTTTTTAAACCTCTCTGAGGTGCAGTTTTCTCTTTTTTCAAGCAAGAATAAATTCCTGTTCAAAAGGTTATTGTGAGAACTAACTGAAATAATGTGTTAAAGCTTGGGCAGAATTCCTGACACAGAGAGTGAAACATGAATGCTTTTGCAAAGAAAATGTGTGTAATTGGGGATCTTGGGGTGATTATCAAAGATGAAATTTAAGAGATGCTTTATTGGAGTTGGCTATAAAATATTTCTCCTGTGCCTACCACCAGAAGGGGGATGAAATGGAGCTTGTGTATTAATCATCCAACAGAGTATCTTTTTTTCCAGAGAGAGTGAATGATGGCATTTTCCAGAAACACATGTCTCCAATTCACAGTACAGTCTATGTTCTAAGCTTATTCTTTATCCTTTAAGAAATGCTGCTTTTTGGCATCAGGTAACTGCTGCTGCTCTCTTTGAAAGATTAAGGAGAGTATTTAATAAATGATGACCACTTATTAAATAACAAGTCGCAAGACTTTGATTGATGGAATACTGCATCTCACACACTGCGGATCTCTTTTTGAGCTAGAAGTTGATGAGAAATTCATTCTGCAAGACCTTACCTGATTAATTATAAACCTGACAGTTACATGGGATAATGTGAGCGGAGGCCCCCAGGGTTACCCAGGAAATCAAGGGCGGGGCAAGGCCAAGCTAATTCTGATTGGGCAATAATTCAGCAAGGATTTTGCGATAGGGAGTGAACAAGAGACCAAGTAGGGGGCGCGCCTGAGAGCCGGAAAACTTCCTGGTAAGCAAATACTAAGGTTGTAAAGGGCCTGACCTGGCAGCCCATAGACTCCGGTTTCTCTGCTTACGGGTGGGGTTGCTTAAGGTTGCTCGGAGCCCACTTCTCCACCAACTAAAACGAGGGGGATCAAGTCTCCTAAGTTTTTGGAAAATGACTCTAACCTAGCTTGTGGTTTAAAAAAGCAAACCACAACCACCCGGGGTTCACACGGCAACACGCGGCTCCCAGTTCAGGTGCTGGGTTGGCGGTGCAGGCAAAGGCTCTGCCTCCCCCAAGGGGCAGAAGGGCTGGAAGGAGGTGGCACCACCTGTCCGCACACACCTGAGCCTGCGGAGGAACCAGCGGCGCACAAAAGCGCTCCCGGCCCGTCCCCGCTCCCAGCGCGCGCCTCTCACCACGCCCGAGGCTGTCCTTTGGAGAGTCCTTTCCCTTCTTTTCGTCTTCCCCTGGACGTAATTACAAGAAACTTAGCGATAGCCGGGGCTTTGCAATTTGCTAGACGCCTTCGAGATTTTCATTCCTCTGTTATTGGCACAGCTTGAAGGTTGGGCGAGGAACAGGAGCAGAGGTTAACGCAGGCCGGTTGGTTTATAAGAGGTAAGGAAGGGTGAGGAGCTGGACACCGACCACTCCCAGTGCTTTTATTCCTAGTCTGTGCCGCGGGGGCGGGACAAGGCAGGGGTAGGGGTGGCCGGGCGCTGCCCTGGGGCCGGCAGTGCTGCAGGATTCCCGCGCAGGGCGGGGCGGGCCCGCCCTTGGCTCCGCCTCCACCCCGTCCCCGCACACCTGCCCGCAGGTAGCCGGCGCCGGCCGCCTGTGCGAGGCTGTAAGGGCCTGTTAGCGGCTCGTTCGCTTCGAGCCCGGGGATTCCCTCCCGGAGCCGCGCCAGCGGGTGCCATGAACCCGGGCTCCGGGGACGCGGCAGGAGGGGGGCCGCCCGCGCCCCGGCCCCGCCGCCGCCGCTCCCTGCGCCGCCTATTCAGCCGCTTCCTGCTAGCGCTGGGCAGCCGCTCCCGCCCCGGGGACTCGCCGCCCCGGCCCCCGCCCCAGCCGGGACACTGCGATGGCGACGGTGAGGGAGGCTTTGCCTGCGCCCCGGGCCCGGCCCCAGCGGTCCCCGGGAGCCCCGGGGAGGAGCGCCCGTCTGGACCCCAGCCCCAGTTCCCCGCGGGCGACGGGGCGCGGCCGCCGGGCGCGCAGGGCTTGAAGAACCACGGCAACACCTGTTTCATGAACGCCGTGGTGCAGTGTCTCAGCAACACCGACCTGCTGGCCGAGTTCCTGGCGCTGGGGCGCTACCGGGCGGCGCCGGGCCGCGCCGAGGTCACCGAGCAGCTGGCGGCGCTCGTGCGCGCGCTCTGGACGCGCGAATACACGCCCCAACTTTCCGCCGAGTTCAAGGTAGGCAGCGCTCGGCGGCAACCTCCTTCTGGCCCTCTGGTTTCGCTTTTGGAAAAGTGCGTGCACCATCAGGAAGGGGCTTTCTTGGGGCCTTCATAAGATGCCATTTACCAGTTCAGCCTCGGGTTACCGCCTTTGTTTTGAGTTGATGTGTTATGCTATCGCTTGCATATATTTTCTTTATGAATTAATTCCCCCCAGGTATTTTGAGGGGGAGTGGGAGGAGAGATTTAAGTGTATTCAGCGTTTTTGCGTTCCACAAAGTGTTGAAGGCCTGTGGGCCAGACGGTGTTCTGACGCCAAGGATGGAGCTTCCAGTCTGGAGGGGTGTGGGGAATGGGACTTTGAAGGCAGAGGCCCCAGAGGAAGGTGATGCGTGCGTGGAGGACTGAATGATGGGAAGGACTCAGGCCAAAATCCTAGGAATAATCCAGACAGAGGGAGCAACAAGTACTCCTTCCATAGACCTGAAAGAGCTGCGTATTGGAGACATGGGAAGAAAACTAGTCTTACTGGAGCTCAGGGGGCGGATGAGCTTTGCCAGATCGTGTCAGACCTTGGAGGCAGTGGTAAAAGACGGATTTTATTCTAAACCCAATGGAAGCTGAGAACGTGCGGGCCAGGTACTGTGCCGAGTGCCTGGGAAAGGCAGTGGGTGTGTAGTTTTGGAGATGGCATCCTTTTGTTTAATGCACATTCAGTCCCCTACAATGTTTTAGCGTGGGGTTGTATGTTGTTGTCCGCACGATCACGGTCTACTTACTCGGGGTGCGGTAGGGTCATGAGGCTTTGTAAATTGTGCGTACCACTTCACCCAGGGTTAAAGCAGGGTGTGTGTTTGGGGTCCCAGTTGGAGTAAAGAGTTCCTGATAATTGATGCACATGGTTTGCTTCCTGCTTAAAAAACAAAACAAAAAAGCCCGCAGCTCTGGGCAGAGAGCTGGAGCTCTCCACAGACTAGTGATTGTTCTTGGGGGAGGGGGAACCTGTCAGTGTTCATTCCACAAGCATCACCGCTCTTGAGTTTCAGCCTGAGAAAGCAGTGTTTGCCATGTGACCACAAGGATGCCAACCCCCACCTTCCTCTCTCCTGCCTCTGTTAGTGAAGCCCTGTTCTGCACCAGTCAGTGGGCCCAACGTGTGTCACTGTGACTCTTTTTGGCAGCATTCGCTTTTTAAACATCAGAGGCAGTATAGTATAGTAGTTGAGAGAGCAAGGTCTCTGGAGCTTTGTGACCTTGAGCAAGTTACTATAATAAATCTTGCTGTGCCTCAACTTTCCTCTTCTGTAAAATGGAACCATATTGGTACCTACTTTATGATACGGTTATTATGAGTATTGAATGAGTTATGGAGTAGAGCACTCAGAACAGTGCCTGGCTCATGGGAAATGTTCATTATTCTATCATTACACCTCCTCACCTGCTGAAACCCAGAGAAGGGAGGGAGGGAGGGAATCTTTGCGTAGGTTTTCTCTAGCCAGGTGCATTCTCATCCAGTTACTGCAGGAATGGGAGAGGCGTGAGTAGCCTGAAAAACCTCCCAATTTAGTAATCACCCTCTGTGATTCACTGGGATTTCCTCTCTCTCTCTCTCTCCTGCTTTCAAACGCCCAGGGCCTGGGAGCTCCCAGTGAGCCGCAGGGAAGTGAAGGATAATGAAGTTTTTAAGGTATTTATGAAAGAGATGTAATCTGGGGTTTCCTGGGAGCCTTAGAGGGAGGAGTAGAGGATCCCAGAATCCAGGCTTTAAACGTTATGGATTGAAATTGAGGTGGGCTCCTCTTATTTTACAGATGAGGAAACATTCATTCAAAAAATATTTACTGAATGTCCAGACACTGTACTAGGAACGCAGAATACGTGATGAGTACAAACCCAGGCTCGAGGCTGCTCTCCAGGAGCTTACGGTCTTGTGGGAGAAATGGGTGTTAATGAAATAATCCCACAGGCACGTGATTACAACAGGAACACACTAGAAAGGAAAAATACAGCTCCTATGACTGTTATAGCAGGAGGATGTGATTTGACTGGGGGAGATAGGGTGGGGTGGGCAGGGAAGGCTTCCCTGGAGAGGTACCTAAGCACTGAGCTGAGTTTTGAAGGATGAGGTGTCAACTAAAGGCTTGGGAAAATGGAAAGTGCATTCCAGGCCCTGGGAACCGAACCTGCCAACCTCAGAGGCGGGGGTGAGGCTGAGAGGCCACGTGCTGAATGAATTAATGAAAGCCCTGGTGGCTGGGGAGCAGAGACTGGAGGACTGGGTGGGGACAAGCCACATAAGGTTTTGTTAAGGAGTTCAGTGGGGTTGCTGATTTGCTTTAGACGGAGGAAGGGAAGAAACTGAGAGGGGGCCAGCAGACTGGAGAGTTGCCCCAACCCTAGCCCTGCAGGTGGGATGGGTTTGCGGTGGTGTTCCTCCTTCCTGAGCCCAGAGTCGCTCAGCCTCCCACAGACAGCAGCACCACTCTTTAACAGCAAATGAGTAAATACATTTAAAAAATCATGTCCATGTTATTATCTAGAATTCTTTCCTTTTCTAATGATGTGATTAAATATATTTATCGTATAAAAAAAAAAAAGTTTAAAAAAAAAAAAAAAAAAAAAAAAAAGAAGGATTTGTAACTCCACCCTACGCCCTAGGGATAACCATCATAAACATGTTGATGTGTTTCAAAGTATATACAAACACTTGGAAATTCTAGTTCGGTATCCTGCTATTTTCATTTAAGTATTTTTATAAGATTTTCTCCTGGTCATTAAAATATCTTACAAAACTTTATTTTTAATTATTAATGTATTGTTAAATGAACCAATCCCTTATGGAGACATTGATGTACTGTACAATTTTCCAGTTAAAGCTTGTATTAAAGCTTCTTGTATTTAAATCATTGTCCTCATCTCTGCTCATTTCCGTAAGCTTAATTCCTAAAAGTGGAATTACATGGGCCAAGCAAAGGTAAGACTATTTTATTATCTTTCTGTTTTTACTTTTTAAATCAACTTTATTGAGGTAGAACTTATATATACAGTGAAATGTACCCATTTTAAGTGTAGAATTTATTAAGTTTTAACAAATGTGTATACTGTGTAATCACCACCTCTATTTTAAATATTTATTTATTCTACTTTTTAAATGAATCTTATTGGGCTTGATGATTTTTAGCATCCATATTGACAAATTTCTTTCCAAATAATTATATCAAGTTTCAGATGCACCAGTAATGCATATTTTCCTGGACACTGGATATTCTTCTCTCTTATTAATTTCCTCCCCAGCTTTATTAAGGTATAATTGACAAGTAAAAAATTGCATACTTACAGTTGTATGTATACATTGTGATATTTGTTGTATGTATAC
>NW_012150641.1:118948-149545 GCF_000956105.1 Propithecus coquereli | reverse complement strand
GCTAGGATTACAGGCGTGAGCCACCGTGCCTGGCCACATACTTATTTTTTTGTGGTGAGAACATTTAAGGTCTATTCCCTTTGCAATTTTCAGGTGTATAATACATTATTATTCACTAGAATCACCATGTTGATCTTCATCTCATTCATGTATTGAAGCTGGAAATAGCAGAAGATTTTCCCATGTTTCTTTACTAGTTGTAAGTCTGCTCTTGGAATTGTCTGTTCACATTGCTGCGTATCCATTCGGCTTTAGTCTCAACGTTCTTTTTGTTTCTATAAGTTCCTTAACCCTTGTCATATTTGCTGCAAATATTTTTATCTAAACTCTCTCCTTCTTCTCCCTACCCCAATATAGGAAGCTTTAGATTTATGTATATGATACCTTTTGATAAATATTCTATTTTATGTACTTCTAGTTTTTCTATGGTTATATTAAGAATTTCAGCCATCTGGAACTTAGCTTATGTGCTTAAGGATCAATTTTAGATCTGCAGTGATATACTGGAGGCATTTCATTTTAAAAACAGGGACGTCTTCTTCATCACTCTTATGTTTTAGAAGTTCTGGACAAAACAGTCATGAAATGGAGTAAAAAACATTGAACAGAAAGAAAATTGCCAAATGGTTCTAGAAATCTGTGTTTTAGCATTATTGCTGTCACTAATGAGATCGGGTAGAAGACAGTCAAAAGCAATAACCATTTAGAACACATAAGCATGAGATTTTATTCATTAAAAACAACCAGAAATATGAAATGACTAGGAATAATTTTGATAAGAAATGTTTGGGAGAGAAAACACATGCACACAGATAGAAATCTCAGATCTTCCTTCCCGAGTTTGTATTTAGTTTTAATGCAGTTGTGGTCACATTTCAATAGACTTTTATGGGGATGTCTTCTGTAGGAATTAATAGGTTAAGTTATAAAAAAATTCTTCAAAATGCCTTTCAGATACTTTATAATTGGAAAAGGCCAATAAAGAATAATAGTCACTGTAAAAAAAATTTACAATGTACAAATGAAAGTGAAAAAAAATTGTCCATGATCCCATCATTCTATAACATTTGTTAATACTTTGTCATAGATTTTCTGGTATTTTATTTTTCTATCTATAAATGTAGAATTAAAACAATCCTATATTTTTGCACTCTTTTCTTTTTTACGACAGGATTATTTTCTTTTCTCATTCGCATTAACTCAGTCATGATTTTTAAGCCATCTAATATGAGTGTGCCGTAAGTTTCCCCCCAGATGACTTTGATATGGAGAGATATCTTTGCTTGTATCTCTCATTTCCTTAGGCTAAATTCCCAAAAGTGGAGTTACTATGTTTATTGAGAGGGACATTTTTAAGGCCCTGTCTTGTCTGTCTTCTTGAAGTTGTCCAATTCTTTCTGGAAAGGTTGTAAAGTAATACCCAGGCCCGGAGGAAGAGTGTTAGTCTTAAAGGATTATCACGACTCACTGGAAAGGAATGCATTTCACTTGGAAGTAAAAATGGAAGTAAAGGTCTAGACTGCAAAAGTAGGAGAGCACCTTTGGGGTACCTGAGTAGCTTGTTTACCTGGAGCTTTGAAATGTGGAAACACATGGATTGGGGCTAGACCAGAGAAGGTGCTTGGACTATTAGGTGGTGAGTTGGAGAGTAAGGAGGATGTGGCATCAAGAAATGACATCATCCAGCTGAGCTGTAGGAACATTGGTCTGCTTTGGCAGGTTGAGAGTCTAGGGGCTGGGCTCCTCCTTAGGTAGGTATTGTCATCTGGGTCAGCAGTAGTTAGAGTTCAGCAGTTGGAATGAGCCTCTACTGTAAGGGAAGGGCAGAGACATTTTGGGAGCCAGAGTCCAGACTGCTTGACAGCTGATATGAGGGAGAATCTGAAAGATGACACCTACATTAAGAGGAAGAACTGGTTTTAGAGATTTTGAGTTGGAGGGGCTGGCTGCTCACCCAGAAGAAAATGTTCGTACTAGGATATAGGTTTGACGGTGGCTTGGGCCGGTGGGTAGGGTTGCCAGATAAAATATGCAATGTCCAGTTGACTTTTAATTGCAAATGAACAATGAATATCTGTTTAGTATAAATATATCCCAACTATTACATGGGGCATATTTCTATTAAAAAATTCATTGTTTATGTAAAATTCAAATTTCCCTTGGCATATTCTATTTTTATTTGCTAAATCTGGCAGCCCTACTTGAGGGTCAAAGTGCACATAAGCCTGGAGAAAGAATCCAAACTAATGTATTGGAATAAAGACCCAGAACCAGCATTTCAATTAGTTAGATCTTGCATTTTGCTTTTTTTTTTTTTGAGACAGGGTCTCACTCTGCTGTCCTGGGTAGATGCAGTGGTGTCATCATAGCTCACTGCAACCTCAAACTCCCGAGCTTAAGAGATCCTCCTGCCTTAGCCTCCCGAGTAGCTGGGACTACAAGCGCACACCACCACGCCCAGCTAACTTTTCTATTTTTCGTATAGTTGGGGTCTCTTGCTCTGGCTGCTCTCAAATTCCTAGGCTCATGCGATCCTCTCACCTCCGTCTCCCAGAGTGCTAGGATTACAGGAGTGAGCCACTGCACCCAGCCTTGCATTTTGCTTTGTCTCTTCCTAAAGTTTTCTTTAAATCTCAAGGGAAGATTAAAAGAAAAAAAAAGAAAGAAAGAAAGCCCAGACCACTTGATTTGATTGGCAGTTTTAAGAATTGTCTTGGTCCTCAGCCTTGCTAAGACCGGTCCCCTTGGCAGGTGTGAGCAGATAACAGACCTGCATGGGACGAGGCTGGAGGCCTGGCTTTGCAGTCTAGGAGTGGGGCCGACCACCGTGGTGTGCTGTGTGCATGTGCACGTGTGTTCACAAAAACAAGGGGATTTACTTAACACTCACATGCTCATACGCTTGCACATGCATCGCAAACATCCCTGGAAAGATGCTGAAGGGACTGCTAAGAGTGGCTGCCTTCTGGGGAGGGGTACCAGGGAATGGAGGCTGAGTAGAAGGAAGACTTCATTACCATTCTTATTTGTATTTTGAATTCCTTTTTTTTTCAGTATGTGCATATATTACCCTTTGGCGAAATAAACTTTTAAAAAGCTAAAATATGCATTTACACAGAAAACGACAAAGTTGTTACAAAGTTTAACAAAGGGTACAAAGAATGTAAGCACCATGGGGACAGGGAGTCTTGCCTGTTTTGTTCACTGTTGTATCCCCTGGTTCCTAGAACAGTGCCTGGCATGTAGCTGGCGCTCAGTGCATATTTGTTAAAGGAATGAAGGGCTGGCCCAATCATTTTATGATCTAACCACAGAGAGAGAAGTTTGTATCCTTAAATTTCATACCCATCATTACGAGGCAGTAAAGGAGCTACATACTACATTGTGTTAATATTTAAGGAAGTCAACCTCACTGCAAATGTCATCCCCAAAGAGAGAGATGAGGCTATGGGAATGAATGACATCAACAAGAGAGAGAAGACTGTTCACCTGTGGGGTGCACAGAAACAATATGGGAATGGACCGATGGAGGGGAGACCAGTGGAGCATGGTACCCCAGCAAAGGATGAGAGCTTTAGAGACGACAGATGGTCAGCAGTATCAGAATATCCAACAGAGACAACCCTGTGGGTTTTCAAAGGATGGGACATACATCAGTAGTCCTTCTGGGGCAAAAAGTGCCCTCTCCTATACAGAGAGCCCTCACACCATTTCGGCACACGCCCCCAAGGGCAGGCTTTGGCAGGAAAGAACATTTCCACCCCGCGTTGTCTGTGTGCTGGCATCCTAGGTCAGGGCACAATGACCACTTGGTAGACCTGGTGCTTATAGGCCCTCCATTTGGTTGCATAAAGGGCCAAACTGACCCCTGGTTTTCTTTTTTTCCTTTCAGAATGCAGTTTCCAAGTACGGCTCTCAGTTCCAAGGCAATTCCCAGCACGATGCCCTGGAATTCCTGCTCTGGTTGCTGGATCGTGTGCACGAGGACTTGGAGGGCTCGTCGCGAGGGCCGGTGCCCGAGAAGGTTGGTCACTCTTGAAACAACACGTTGTATTCGATTTTCCCTTTTTATTTTGAATGTTTACTCAACTCTCCTCAAAACTAAATCTTGAAATTCAGATTCTTGGATTCCTATATAGTCTGCCTACTGGATATACAGTGCTGTTCCCTGGATACACAGTGCTGTTCCCTGCTCCCTTCTTTTAGCTCTGTTTGCTTCAGACAAGGCATTTCCTCCCATTGCAGTATTTCACGTCCTCTCTAATCCCAGTGATACAGTGAATAGGGTTTCGTTTTAGCTCAAAATTTGAAAAAAATTTTTTTTGGTCTATGTTCTGTGCAGCAGTATGGCCGTCAGAGGCCATGAATACCATTGCTTATTATTTTCAGATGATGTGATATCATCTCAGCTCTATCATTGCTTTCTCAGTTGTGTATCCTACAGGGCAGCGATTCCTAACCTTTTCTCTCAAGATGCAGGATGGATGACTTTTACATGTGTGCATTTAGCATTCCCAGGTTTTGATGAAACCCCAAACCTTTGGGAAGAGGAAAGCACCACGATAATTTGTAACAGCCACAGTGAATTGATACTTCAGCTGCGTTCTTTATGGACTTTGCTCAATGAAGATCAATGATGGCTTGTGCTCTAATGCTATCCCGTTATCTCCCACTTAAGAAAGTAAAGTGAATGACGTTATTATGTCATAAGTGCGTGAAGTTATAATAATATCCATCAATAGTCTGCTGTAATTTAAAAAATGTTTCACGAGCTTTGATAATGAGGAACACGTTATTACTTGATGTATCTCATAACTGATCCAGATGCAGCCACAAGAACTGCTTTATGAGATTTTTGGTTTTGTTTAAAAGTCGAACACTATATTCCCATTCCTCTCATAAATCAACTAAAAGCCCCTTGGAAAGTGCTTAGTCTTTTAACTGTCACCTTCTCATTCCTTCACTATTTTCTTAGAACCCATTATTCTAGAGTAATAGAGAATGAATGGCTCAGGAAACTCAGTCTTTTTTTTTTATTTAAACATAGCCACATAGCTAGCTGTTATCTTTCTTTCTCTTTTAGTTTTCAATTTTTATTTATTTTTTAATCACCTGTATAACTGCAGGATCTTTCGCTTTTAAAATGGCATCTTGCAACTCTAAGAAAAGGAGAACATAACCATATACATTCCATATATCAGAGAGGTTGAGTAACCTTCTTAAAGCAACACAGCTAAGGAAGCAATAGAGTCAGGATTCAAGCCCAAAGAATCGCTTGAAATCCTTTTTTCTTATTTTAAAAATAATCACCCCACTCAACCCCCAAACACACAAAACAAAGCCAGAATCACACAACAAAACCTGGGAGGCCCCCACACACACTCAAAGGTTATGATGGTTCTTCTGGGTCATGACATTATGGGTGATCTTTCTTTTATTTACAGTGATTTTCTATTTATTTTATTCTGACCCTTTTAGTTGCAAGTGACGGAAATTTAACTTGATCCAACTTAAGGCAAGGGCATTTATTGGCTTTTATAATTTGTAAGTCTGAGGGTTGAACCAGCCTCAGGTAGGGCTGGATCCAAGGACTCAGAGTATGTCACCAGGTTTTGACTCTCCCTTTATCTCTTGTCTCTGGCTTCATTCTCAGACTGGCCCTGCCCACATGGTAGCAAGAAAGCCTTCTGCAATGCTCATATAGTCTTTAGAACTGGGGATTCTAGAAAAAGCCTGGGGAAGAGTCTGATTGTCCCAGCCTGGTTCACATGTCCATCCCTGGGCTGTGGTCAGAGGAGTGGCACATTCTGATTGGGCACACCTGGGTCGCATGCCTCTGGGGGTGCACATGCGCCGAAGGTAGCTTTTATAGAATCGGAACAGGTTGCTTCATCAAAGAAAGGAATACCGAGCAGATAAACATTTGTCCACTATGCTGTGTGTCCCACAAGTTTATAGTGAACACATTTTGAACTCAGTGATGTATTTTTTTTTTATTTCAGCAGATTAGGGGGGAACAAATGTGTAGGTTACGTATGTTGCCCACGCCGCCCCCGAAGTCCGTGTTTCAAATATGTCCATCCTTCGGGTAGTGCGCATTGCACTCCTTGTGTATACAAATACCCGTCCCCTCCTCCCTCCTCCCCCCTCCTCCCACTGCCCTCCCCCTTCCCCAGCATCCAATAGGTGTTGTCCTGATGATGTATTTTTTTAAAAAAGAGACTGTTTATTGAATATTTGTTATGTGCCAGACATCTACCTTGGTGCTTTTCGTGACTTATTTCACTACTGGACACATAGTAGACACTCAATGAACTCTTGAATGGTTGACTAAATTACTTATGCTTTACTGTTATAAGGATAACTCATACTTTACAGTTAATGGAAATTTGGGTTAAGTAAGTTGCTCAAGGCCACTTAGCTTCTACTTGGTGGAAATGGAATGGAAGTTGGGTCTGTTTGTGCCAAAGCCAGTGGGCTGGACCACTTTCCTTTTCACGAGTGTCTCCTGCCTTCTTAGTTCCTGACCGCGGGGGAGAGAAGCCTTGGAGATGGGTGGTATTTCTTCCTGCTGGCTGTATAGGAAAAGCCTTTTCTTGTTTCCCCCTCTCCTCTCCCTGGCTGTACCAGGCAGCTCTTTCTACCTAGAAAGTAGGTGGGATAGGCAGCCTTGCAAATTGCCTTTCCATTTTCCTCTTCTATCCCTTGGTAACAGGAAAAGGCACTGGGCTTAAGGGTGGAGAAGATCTCGGAGAGGGTAAGTAACTTGCCCCAAGTCACACAGCTGGTATTGGGAGAGCCAGGACCCAAATCCAGGAAATGCAACTCTATAACAGGGTTTCTTAACCTCAACATTTTTGACATTCATGGCCTGATGATTCTTTGTTGGGAAGGTTTGTCCTGTTCACTGTAGCCTTAGTAGCGTCCCTTTGCCCACTAGATACCAGTGGCACCCCACAGTTGTGATAACCAAAAATGTCTCCAGACATTGCCAAGTGTCCCTGGGGGAGAGGGGGTGAAAATCACCCCTCATTTGAGAGCCACTGCTCCAGAGCCTTTGTTCACAGTGATGATGTACCGCCCCCAAACCTTTTTAAGATAACATTGAGTTTATTTAAGCTAAGAAGGCCTACCAATAATTCTTTTTAACAACTTTAAGACACAAGTAAAAGCAGCCATCATTGGTCTTCTAATTTCAAATATGTCCCACTACAATGTTCTCCACACTGCAGCTGGATCTTTGTAGAAAGGAAATAAGATCACGTGTCTCTCCTGCTTAAATTCCTCCAGTGGCTTCTGTTGCACTTAGACCAAATCCAGGCTCCTACATGGCTGATGGGGCCCCACCTGCCTAACACTCAGCTGATTCCAGATCCGTCTGCCCCTTGTTCCCTGTCCTTGGCCACACTGGCCGCCCTCCGTTCCGTAGTGGGCTGGCCCTTTAGGAGTACGCCATCAAGGCAAGGTGGCTATTGGCCCGAGAGAGGAGCTTACACCGCCCTTAGTTTGACCTGATTGAAACTGGAAAAGATCTTTTTTTCTCTGTCTGAAGTCAAAGTCTCTCCTGAAATTTGCTCTCAGAAAACTGGGCTGCCTGTCGAGGCCCGGCTGTGTGCGCTTGAAGGTAAAGAACAGAGCTGCTGGGATTATTTGGCGTGGAGTTTCATTGTCCCCTTCTGAGAAGAAAAGCTGCTATCCTCTGCGTAGCTCTGAATGATTTTTCTTTTTGAGTTTATTTTTGTTTTCAAGACCTAGGGAAGCCACATAGCTGGATTTATTTGAAACTGGAATAGAAATCATAAAGGCCAATTTCTTTTCTGTTATTTTAACGATTCTTAAATGTTTTCATCTTCTGGAAAGGGCATTTTTTACTACCCTGGTAAAAACACTAACACACAAACAGTCTTTTTGCAGTTTGTTTTCCACAAAATGCCACTCTTGCAGCATTAAGGAGGGGGCGCAGCTGGGGCGAGGGCCAGGAAGCTAACGTGTATTAAGCACCAGCTATGTGCCAGGCGAGATAGACACATCATGTCTTTTGATTTCAAAGGCTGCTGCATGAAGGTGATGCGAGACACTTATTGCTTTTCCGCGCGGAATGAGGCCTAGGGAGAGAGGCTGAGGGTCACTCGGCTAGTAGAGAGGACAGCCAACCGCGTGTGACCTCATTATCTGTGCTTCGTGAGTGCCTCCCTGCCGCCCCTCACTCCAGCCTCGCTCAGGACTGTCTCTCTTTCCGCATCCCGTCCCCGGGTGATCCTGCCCACGGCCACCTCCAATGCTGTGCAGAGACATCCTGTGTCATTGTGGCTTCTCTGGGTGCAACAACAGCAACCAACTTGAGGTGACTCAAACAAAAGGGGAACTCAGGAGGAGACCAAGGAGCGACATGCGGGATTACAGGGAAGGGCAAAGGACCAGCTCAAAACAGCCACGAGTCAGGCAGCTGTGAGGGCAGGTCGGTGGCAGGATCTGCTCCTCCGTCTTCCCTGGACGCTGCTGCTGGAATAAACGTTCCAGCTTTCTGGCCACTCTGCTTATGACCCACATCCGGGGCAGGCACAGCTCAGTGCGGCTTGCGTGGGTCCTGGGCCTGTCCCTTGGGAGGGGAGGACAGAACCCTGAAGAAAGAGCCCTCCCTCCCTGTGGACTGCATTCCGTGTCTGACAAGGAGGAGGAGTGAATCCCGGGCAGCCAAAACATACCAGTGCCCGCTCGCATGCAAGGTAGCTCTGCCTCTGCCTGGGTGTCGCGTCACCCTCAAACTTCGCGTTCCCTTCCCAGACCCACTTCTCCTTTTGTCTTTCCCTCTCTGCTGATGGAACTGGCTTTCTCCAGGTACCAGATCGGAAGCTTGGAGTTGGTCATGTTTATCTCCTCCCCGCGTTGTCCCAGTCAGGTGCTGAGATACGAGCTACTTACACAGGGTGTCCTGAATCCATTTCTCTTCATTTTCACGGCTCCTGCTCTAGTTCACCCTGCTGCTGCCTGGACCCTTGAGCCTCCTAATCTATGTCCTAACCTCCAAATTTATCCTTCATCTGGGAATGGCTATCAGGTTAAAGCATCTCTCCAAGCATGTCACTAGGTTCAAACCCATCAGACACTCCCTGTCGTATAACAACAAGAACCACTTGT
The DNA here is from genome assembly GCF_000956105.1 of Propithecus coquereli. Classification (NCBI taxonomy): domain Eukaryota; kingdom Metazoa; phylum Chordata; class Mammalia; order Primates; family Indriidae; genus Propithecus; species Propithecus coquereli. The sequence continues at coordinate 140,407 of NW_012150641.1, read as the reverse complement.
ACAGCACTTACGTTGTACCAGGCACTGTTCTAAGTGTTTTACACACACACGCACACACACGCGCACACACACACACACACACACACACACACACACAATCATTGAATCCTCAAAACATCCCTATCAGGTAGGTACTATCATTATCCCCTTATTACAGTGGAGAAACCATGGAACAAAGAGATTAAGTAATTTATTTAACTGCGTCAGAGATGTTGAGTAACTCTCACAGCCATGTACCGGTGTGGGGATTTGAACCCCTGCAGTCTGACTCTGGAGTCTATGTTCTTGACCCTGGAACTGTGCTGTTTACTGAGCAGGACTTTGTAGGCCCCACCCATGTTGGCACCAGCCTCACTTTCCAGCTCTGTTTTCTACTTCTCTTTGCACATCCTGTAATCTAGGCAAATTTGGCTTCATAAAGTATCGGGATGAATAAGAAGGACCATTCTGAGTACTCACTTATTCGTTCCAATACTGTATTATGAAAAACCTCAAACATATGGGCAAGTTGAATTAATTGTACAGTGAACACTCATACCCACCACTTAGAGGCTACAATTTGCATTTTACTAAATTTGCTTTATCACACATTTACCCATCTGTCTATCTCTCTATCCACTCATTACTCCATCTTTTTTTTTTTCTCATCTTATTTTTTCGATGCACTTTGAAGTAAATTGCACACGTCGGTATACTTTACCCCAGACGTGTCGTGTGCGTTCCTTCTGCAGGGTTCTGTCCTCTGCTTTCTCAAATCCTTCAGGATTCACCTCAAATTCCACCCAGGTCTTCACCTACACCTCACTGCCCGCCTGTCTTAAGGGTAATGCATTCTCAGTGGGGATGATGGCACACAAGTGCCAAAGGCCCCAATGCGCCAGAACTTGGTCTTTGGGGGACAGATATTCATATAGCACATAGACACATGTACAGTTTATCTGTGATATTAAAGTGTCATGGTGGGAGTGATTAGGAAAAATTGTCTAAAAAGACTCCTTGAGGACAGCAATTATGGAAAAGCTGAGAAATACTGTTGTAGGGCATATTTCATGTGTGGCCCTATGTAGACACTTGTACAGGTAATTTCGTGTGTTACTGAGTAGCTTTATATGCCGACTGGCTTTGATTCTGGGGTTGCCCTTAGGGACAGTCCTCTTCCAGGACAGTGATTTTGCATAGCAAGGTCTTAATAAATAATCGTGTCCCAGCTGGGCGCGGTAGCTCATGCCTGTAATCCTAGCACTCTGGGAAGCCGAGGCGGGCGGATTGTTTGAGCTCAGGAGTTCGAAACCAGCCTGAGCAAGAGCGAGACCCTGTCTCTACTAAAAAAAAAAAAATAGAAATTAATCGGACAACTAAAAATATATAGAAAAAGTTAGCCGGGCATGGTGGCGCATGCCTGTAGTCCCAGCTACTCAGGAGGCTGAGGCAGAAGGATTGCTTGAGCCCAGGAGTTTGAGGTTGCTGTGAGCTAGGATGATGCCACGGCACTCACTCTAGTCAGGACAACAGAGTGAGACTCTGTCTCAAAAAAAAAAAAAATAATAATCGTGTCCCGTGTGTCATAGAGAGCAGGTGGGGGGTGAAGAATAAACTTAGGGAAACTAGGAAGCTGCAATAATTAATATTGGGTATGGTAGGGGTCTAGAGGAGGTTGGTGACATTGGGGCAGGCAGGAGCCCCGAGGTGGGATAGTCTAAAAAATGACCCCAAAAAATATTAGGCCCTAATCCTTGCATCCTGTAGGTGTTATCTTATCTGGTAAAGACTTTGCAGATGTGATTAAGTTAAGGATCTTGAGATGGGGTCATTAACCTGGATTATTCAAGTGGGCCCTAAATGTAATACCAAGTGTTCTTAGAAGAGAGAGGCAGAGAGAGATTTGAGACACACAGAGGAGAAAGCAGCATGGAGATAGAGCAGAGAGAAATTGGAAGATGCTAGCCACGAAGGCTGGAGTGACACGGCCACAAGCCAGGAATTCTGGCAGCCACCAGAAGTTGGGTGAGGCAAGGAGTGGACTCTCCGCTAGAGCCTCTGGAGGGAGTGTGTCCCTGCTGATGTCTTGATTTCAGCCCAGTGGTACTGATTTTGGATGTCTCGTCCTGAGAACCGTGAGAGAATATATACCTGTTGTTAGAAGACACGAGATCCTGCTAATTTGCCACAGTACCCACAAAACACAAATACACAAGGGAATGCAAGGAAGGATGCAAGAAGACTGACGGATGGAGTGAAGGAAGCTTATGTATCTAAAGCCTGGGTTGTCTGCAAAAGACAGTACTTATCTGAAGACTGGCTCACTGGAAAGTGTGGCCAGGAGGGGTTTAGCAGGCAGGTGGAAGATGGAGAGATTTGGGGTGGACGTATTTGAGGTTCTGGCAGCCCACCCAAGTGAAATGTAGAAGAGGCATCTAGGCTTTGAGGCCCAACGGGACGGAAATAAAGAACAGAAGCTGTCAATCCAGAGGGAGTAGTGGAGGCTGGTGAGTAGGAGTGAGCATTCGTCAAAGTTCATGCTTCAGGTTTTTCATACACTCTTTCTCTTGGGGACTTTGGGAGGTCAAGGGATTGAGAGAACACTGTGTTATGGTAAAGGCAGCACTGAAGGCCAAGACTCCTCAGAGGCCCAGAAAGGGATGATGCAGGCCCAGGAGGAAGCCACGGGCTCAGCGGTCTGGAAGCAGTTGAGTGATAGCAGATGTATCTAATCTTGCTTCTTTTCCTCATTTCTTTGTAGCTTCCACCTGAAGCCAGTAAAACCTCTGAGAACTGCCTGTCACCGTCGGCTCAGCTTTCTCTAGGTCAAAGCTTTGTGCAAAGCCACTTTCAAGCACAATACAGGTAAGACCGGGATGTATTCCGAATGTATCACCCAAGGGCCCAGCAAGCTTCACCACTGGCAACCAGTCTCCCATTGCCTGATTACCCTGAGATTATACACAAAACCATAGACATCTTCTCACTCCCATCGTAAATCCCAATTAACTGCTCATTCCTGTTGTCTCTGAACCTTAGTGTTTCTTCTTTTCCTTCTTAGCTCTGGGCCTTGCACCTCCCCTTGGAGGAGAGGTGATAGGGTGATTCCGCAGAGGGCGAATGTGGAGGCCAGACCGTACTGCAGGCAGCAAGCAATCCCTCTGCAGGGGGTAGACCCTTCCTGTTTGTTGAGAGCCCACTTTAATAGGTCATTCTGAGTCCAAGAGTTCCCAGAGTTATGGTAGATATAAAAAAATGGAATATTACACAGCCTTTGACTTCAGAATATATGTGTTCTCTTTGCGCTTTTATATATGAAAGTACAGAGACTCATACAAGACAGAATGTTTTAATTATTATGATATTTAGTGAAAGCACTGGTAGCAGTGAGAGATTGGAGGGGAGAAATCCCCCTGGGCTGCTCGGAGGAGGTGTGCCTTTTGATGGGCTCTGCAGGATGAATAGGATTGAATGGGTGGGAACATATGCAACAAGAACAAATGTGAGCTTAAGTAAAGGTGAGAATGAGCACGGTGATCAGGAGTTAGGGGAAGCCATTGGCTACAGAGATCTTCCTCTAAGTGACATGCTTGTCCATATTTGTGTGTGTGTGTGTATACACATATATATATATGCCTCCCACCAAATATATATACATATACACATACACATATATATTTTGTCTAATCCTTACAAAAGTCCCAGGAGACGCACATTACAATCTGGGAGGTTGGACTTTTTGCAAGGACGCATGTTAAGTGGCAGAACCAGCATTTTCCCGCTGAAATATCTCTGAAGCACAGGTCCTACCTTTGCCTTCTCTGTCATTCTTCCTCTTCTGTTGTTTTTCCATTTCACCTTGTGTATTCGTTGTGATTTTCTGTTGCCCAGAAGCTATGCTGTCTATTAGAGATACCAAAAAGATTTTTCTTCTGGATGCTGCATTAAATCATTTCAAAGCTGTGCTTTTCTCTGTGTCTTCTGGATGATCCTCCCTTTGCTTTGCTCTGCTGTGGTGTTTACGGGTCTCCTGGTGGTTTTCTCCTCTTATTTACTCCTCTTCAAACAAGGAAGCAATTATTCAGTCTTACTAGAATTCCCTTACTTACAGCTATTTACTTCTGTACTTTTGGGGGGTTTGTATTCTTTGTGTTTGAATAGGAGGAGGTTGCTTAAAATTGCCCAGAAATTGTCCTGATTCAGGATTTACAGTATATTCAGAAATCACCAATAAAATAAGTAAGATATGATCACTGTCTTTAAGGGTTATTGTTTATTTAGGAAGACCAAACAGCCTCTGCAACGCTTTGGGAAAATGCCAAAGCTGCTTTCCACTGGAGAGGTTCTCTTAGCCCCTGCCCTCCGGGGGGGAGCCCCTGAAGAAACAGCCAGAACGACAGTGGGGCCGTCCATTCCTGCCTTGGTTGTTTAGAATATTGGACAACGGAAATCTCTTCTGAATGAGCCCAGATTTCCTTGTGCCTGAAGAAAGGCCCGCTCATTTCCTGAGGGCTGGGGTGACCCTCCAGGAGGTATGCAGAGGGCAAACCTAATTTCGCGGCTGCTGACCTTGACAGCTACTGGCTATGAAAGCCGCCTGTAGGACATCTGTCTTATCTTCAGGTGCCCAAAGCAGAGGCTGCTGGAGACAAAAATAAGGAGACAGAGGAAAAGAAAAATAGATGAAGGGAAAGACGAACATCTAGAAAGAGGGAGGAGAGTATAAGGTGCGTGTGTGTTAGAGAAGGGAGGGGTCACCGATAATTGCCACCAGGTAGCATCCATTGGCGTCCTTGTACAACAAACTCATGCATTTTTCTCTGCTCACTTTGTTCTTTCTGCCCTCTTCCTCGCTTGTCCACGTTCACTCTCTTTCCTTCTTTCAAGTATTCGAGTGTCTGCTATGGTGCCTGGTCCACGGTTACCATGAGGAACGTAGCTCCTTGCCCATGAGAGAGAAATACCAGCCAATACACCCTTGTTCCTTCATGCTCTACTGGGTGCGGGTTCTCTTCTAGGTGCTGTGAACAAGACTCAGCCCCTGTTCTCGTGGAGCTCACATTCTGTTGGGGGATATTAGGCAGTACACGTGTAGGCAAATGACATGTGCTAGTGACCAGTGAACTGACAAGGGGTAACTTGGCGGGGGCAGCCAGCATTGGATAAGGGGCTCAGGGAAGGCTGCTTTTCTAAGGGCATCGGAGCTGAGAATCAAGTGACAAGGAGTCCACCATTCAGATAATTGGCGCCATGGTATTCCAGGCAGAGGAAACAGCAACGGCAAAGGGCCTGGGCTGGGAATGGTCTTGGCAAGTTCAAGGAATGGAAAGGCCAAGGGAGCTGCCGAGAGGTGAGTGGGTAGGAGGTGGGCAGGACCTGGTAGGGCAGGTTTTTGGTCCAAGTGTGTGGGTTTCAGTCTAGAGGGCACAGGAAGCCACTGCGGAGTTTAAAGCGGCATGTGGTCTCATTCATCAGTTTAAGAGGTGACTGGTTCTTACAGGAGAGGAGGTGGGAGCAGCGGGTGATGCTGCTGCCATTGTCCTGGTGGGAGATTGATGGTGGCAAGGACCGCGAAGGCGGTGGTGGAGATGCAGGGCAGTGGGTGGGTTTGGAGTGAGTTTTGGATGTAGGGGCAGCAGGACTGGCTGCTAAGGGGGTGAGGGGTGAGTGGTGGAGGGACTGAGGGAAAGATGAGAGTCTAGGGTGATTCCTGAGTTTTTACGTAATTATAACTGGCGAGTGCTTGGGAGGAAAACTCGAGGGTGCTCCGAAGTGCATGTTGCAGGTGCCTGACTTGGTGTGGGGTGAGTCAGGGGTGGGGGCGTTCCTGAGGGAGCGACATGGAGCTGATTGGATATTAAAGACTGCCAGTGCCCTTTGGGCAGCTTTCTTTCCTGCGGTGTGATGAGTAAGATGCGAGGTGTTCATGCTAAAAATGGACTGGTGACAGCTTAAAACACCTACTCTGCGCATGATGGTCTAGAGTAAAGGAAAAGTGTCACCAGGGATGCCCATCCAGGTGAAGGCTTTTGAGGACTGAGAGGTGCTTTTCTGCAGTGGTCAAGGGGGCAGCTCCAAGCTGGTGGTACCTGTTGCCCCGTCCCTCCCTGGCTTCCTCTCCACGGGGTAGGGTGTGCCTGGAATGGGATCCGCCTTCTCTATGAACGGCATGGATGTTATCATGGGTTAATTCAGAGGCCTCTGTTCACTGAGATTCTCCCTCTTCCATCTCCCCTTAAGCCCTTTTTAAGGGACTGGGAGTTTTACTTTGGCTGGAGGAGAGAATAGAGAACAGTATTAGAGTGCTGGAGGTATGGCTGTAGGGGAAATACTTAGTTATTCCATGTGATTGTTATCACAACCTAAAAATGTCTTGCAAGTGTAATAACCAAGGATTGTTACTATGCTGGAGTTTTGGCTGGAGTAGGGATTGTGTGTTTTGTGTGTGTGTGTGTGTGTGTGTGTGTGTGTGTTCAAATTCTTCATGTCATTCATTGCCTTTATTCACAGAAAATCTAATCTGTCACCCCCATTACAGGGAGCTTTCCCTTTTAGGCAGAGTATGTTTTGAAAGACTTCCTCAGAACAGATTTTGGAATGGTGACATCTTGCTTATGTGTTGTCATAATTATCGTGGTTTGCGTAGACGTCAGTTCCACTGCCCAGTGAGCAGGTAAAGTTGGCCGGGTTTGAGGTGTAAGATATGTGTGTGTTGGCAACAGTTAAAGAGCAGAGTGGCAAGACATCAGGGTCAAAGCCTGCGGCTCATGTTTGGGCATTTGTAGCAGGCGGAAAGCAATTGATTAGCTTTGTAACAGAAGCAGTTTGACAACTGGATACCTTAGGGAAACAGACACATAAACATTGAAGGGCAGTGGTGTGATTTTCTGTCCTTTTGCCCTGTGAGCACCTGGGGGACAATAGAACAGGACTGCAAATGCCTTGGAGGGGACGTGAGGACGAAAGGACCTCTCAGGCCACGTTGGGCTATTGCTAAGCCTGGTAAGGTGGTCAGAGTTTTCTATAAAAGTGACTCTGCCTCTCTGTCCTCTTCCAGATCTGTTGGTCCCATTCACTCTGTCCTCATTTCTCAACCTTCGAGAAATGGGGGTATTTCACATCCTTTCTGTAGTTTATTATGAAAACAGTATATTTTCTTCATGCTTTAAATATAAGCCCATTCTATTTTTTTTTCCAAACCACACACCTCTTGCTGCCTGACAGGGGTTCGTGGTTCAATATAAAGGTCATATCCCTGAACCAGTTAAATATGTTGCAACTCGACAAGAAAAACACAATGCGGCTTAGTTTCACGCGGCTGAAAAAAATGAAGAAGTCACCGACAAATCTCCTCTTTCATTTGTTCATATACATGTGAAACGGGAATTTGGAAATTTCCCAAGGACAAAAGTATATCCTTTAGGCCAATTTTATGCCTAAGTATGTGATGGGTGAAGGTGGAGAAGGATTGGAGGAGAAACGGGGTGGCAGAAGGGACCTCACCGACATCAGGTCCCCATGCTGGCTGGCGCTCACTGTCTGATACCAAAGGCACTGTCACGGTTCTTCCAAAGGGAAGCTACCAGAGGCAGCAAGAGTGATTGGGCTTTCAATCCTGGGGTCTGTTTTCTAAGATCAGCTTGACATTCTGTTAACTTGTATCCAAGAGAACTGACCAGCAATGAGCAGGTCACTCAGGGCCGCCTTGGGCAGCACACTGGGGTTTATGTTGCGTGTGTCTGTCTGCTCAGTGGAAAACCAATCAAGCGGGGCTAGCGCTTTCCACTGGGACCCAGGAAACCTGTTCTGATGCCAGCTCTGGTCGACTTGCTCACTTACCCTGGCAAGGCGTCCAGTGGTAAGAGCGTGGACTTCAGAGCCCAACTGCCAGCGGTCTTGTTCCACATCCTCCAGGAAGTTAATGTAGATTTTAGGATAAGTAATGTGGTAAAATCTACATTGACGTCTATCTTGGAAGAACATGATACGTTATATGATTAAAGAAATAAAATTGGAGCACCTATGTGGAATATAAAAGTTGCACTTCACTTTTAGAGATCCGTTTTAAAGTATGGAGTATTAAATTTAAAAGAGTTAAAAGAATATAAATAGCATGTATACTCTGAACCAATTGATGCCTCACCCACTGGTACTAAAGAACATAGGAATGGTGATGAACATGAGCCTGGCTTTGTCACTTAAGAGCTGTGTGTCCTTTGGCAAATTACTTAACCTCTCTGTGTTTCAGCTTTCTCTTTTGTAAAATGGATATGATATTGGTGGTTATGGGTAGTAAATCGGTTAATATATGCCCAGTGCTCAGAATGATGCCCAGTTCTTAGTAAACACAGTTTGAATATTAGCTGTTACTATTAGCTGCTATTTTCTGAACTTTATTGTTTCTTCATCAGTACAATGAGGAGGGTGGATTACATCAGTGGTTCTCTACTCTGGCTGAACATTAGAGTCACCTGGGGAGATTAAAAGCTCCCTGAATTTTTTTCTTTTTAATTTTGATGTCTGGGCCCCTCTCCATCAGCCTTGAAACAGAATCTCGAAATTTTAAAAAGCTTCTTTTGTGATTCTGGGTGCACAGGGAGGCTGAGCACCAGGGGAAAAGCTAGCCCTGAGATGCCTTCAGCTTGGCAGTTGGCATGCTGGTTCCTATCTGGAGGGTTCTGGCTTCCCTTCCCACACTCAGTGCACCATACATGTGACTCAGCTCTCTCCCCCCACTTTATTTTTGTTGGGGTGGAAGTCCCGTAACATAAAATCAACCGTTTTTAGGTGTACAGTTCCGTGGCATGCACATCGTTGTGCAACTGCCACTTCTTTCTAGTTCCTAGACATTTTCATCACCCCGAAAGAAATCCTGTACCCAGTGAGCAGTCGGTCCTCATCCCCCTCTCCCTCAGCTCCTGGCAACCCCCAACTTGCTTTCCGTCTCCGTGGCCTTACCTATTCTGCGTATTTCATATACACAGAATCGTACAATATGTGGACTTTCGTGTCTGGCTTCTTTCACTTAGCGCAGTGTTTTCAGAGTTCATCGCACTTCGTTCCTCTTTATGGCCGATGCATCCCACCGTGTGGCTGTACCACGTTCTGTTTACCCATTTATCTGTTGGTGGACATTTGTGTTGTTTCTGTATTTTGACTATTGTGAGTATTGCTGTGAGCATTTGTGTACGAACATTTGAACACCTGTTTTCAGTTCTTCTGGGTCCATACCTAGGAGTGGAATTGCTGGGGGCACAAATGCAGTGGTTATTCTGTGTGTAACTTTTTGAGGGACCGCTACGTTGTTATCATGCGATTAAACTTCCCTTTCTGTTCTTCACCCTGGCAGATCTTCCTTGACCTGTCCCCACTGCCTGAAACAGAGCAACACCTTCGATCCTTTCCTGTGTGTGTCCCTGCCCATCCCCCTGCGCCAGACGAGGTACGTGAGTGTCGCGGCTTGCCCGGTGAACTTGACTTCATCCTCACTCGTTACGGGAAACTTTCTGGCCTCGCATCTGCCGTCTTCTCTCGTTTGCTTCTCCGCCAGCATTTCTCCAGAAACCAGTCTCGTAGCCAGGTGAAGCGCAGTTATTGAATGTGACAATCAAAGGGAAAGATCACCGTGCCCCTTCTTTATCTGAGGAAGGTATCGGGAACAGAATGCTTTCCCTTATCAGCACCGTTGCCAGGTCTAGGTCCGTGGCCTGTTCAGAAGCTGGCGTGGGCCCATCGGTATCACGGGGGCGGACAGGGGCAAACGAGAGAAAATCTGTCACCACTTGCTTTTCCCTGCCTTTTTCAAAATCCTTTTTCTTCTTTGGGAAGGTGTAGTAAAAAGACTTCTTTAAGGAGCAAAGAAAGAGGAAAAGGGCTGTTTGGGGGAGGTGAGAAAGAAGAAAAGTGGAAGCAGGGCCGGGCAAGAGGCGCGGCGGAGCTCAGCCCCGTCAGAGTAGGAGGCGCGTGGTGAAGGCTGCTTCCAAGGAGCCGAGTCTTGGCAGTGACCACTAAGGCAAATGGCCAAGGTCAGTGTCCTGCAATGGTAGTGAGCTCCTACGTGGGGTGCCTTCACTGGCATGAGACAGAGGCATTTCTTTGTGTTCGCCACCTCCTTAAGTGCCATTCCTCTTACCTGTTGATGTCCTCCATCCTTAGGATGCAGCTGAAGACATGGCGTTTTCAGAAAGCCTTCCCTGGCAACTCAGTCTCCCTTTCTGTTCTAGAATCCTGTGCTGCTGATCACCTGCACTACAAGTATAACGATTGGCTTGTGCTATTATCAGTGACGCTGTCGGATAATGTCTACTGATAGATGTGATCTAAGGCTTCTGGCCTGATGCACCATAGCACAGTGGTTAAGATCACTGAGTCTGGAGCCAAACTGCCTAGGTTCAAATCCCAGCTCTGCTAATTAGCCGTGTGGCTTGGACAATGACTGCAATATAGACAAGAGAAACAGAAGCTGGAAGACTGTGCTGCTGGGGATAGTGGGAAGTGGAAGCAGATTCCCAAGGGAGAATTTCTTAAAGAGAGAGAATATCATCAATAGTGTTGCTTTGTACTGGAAGAAGCAACTTTACTTGTCAAAATTCAGAGGTTGTTTTTGCTTAAGATTATCTACTGAACAAATAGAGCCTTGAGCTTAGAGATCTATATGGTGATTCTTAACCAAATACCTTTTATTTCCAGTCTCTGGAAAAGCAGTTTAGGCGATTTGGCTCTCTGCTGCCACCTGGTGACAGTGTACCTAAAGTGCAGGGACCCAACCAGGAAGCAGAGATGACGGAAGTGCTGAACTTGATCCAATGTCAATGGTGGTGTTGACGGTTCTTGTCAGTCCTTTAAGGATGTTGCCCCTTCCTATTTTCCAGATTCTTGAGCGTCACCTTGGTCTTCCCCTCTAAGAGCCAGCAGTTCCTGCGGGTTGGGCTGGCCGTGCCGATCCTCAGCACAGTGGCAGCCCTGAGGAAGATGGTTGCAGAGGAAGGAGGCGTCCCTGCAGATGAGGTGTGATGGGGTTGCACTGGGGCCTGCTCACTGGATGACAGAATGCTAACAGGGCCAACTGTCTAGATTGTCTAGGCTGATCTGTGGTTCCCAGGTGACTCCAGCATGACTCATAGGTTTCTGTTTGATTAGCGGAGTCTGGTGTCCTTGATGACTGGCCTCGACTTCTCCCTGTATTTACACAGAATGACTGGAAAAGGACTCTTTGCCTTCCAAGAAGGCGATGATGACTGTGATTGCAATAATTGCAACAGTAGCTAGCCCTCAGTGCTTACTAAGTATGGGGCACTGTTCTATGGACTTGATATTCATAGCTGATTTAATCACAAGCATCCTGTGAAGAAGACATTACAATTATCCTCATTTTACCTGTGAGGACAAAGGAAGTCCTGACAGGTTAAGTGAATTGCCCAATGTCACACAGCTAGTAAGTGGCTGAGCCGGGATTTGAATGCAGATGGCTTGATTTCATAGCCTAAGTGATTATTGTATATTTTCACTCCTGGATATAAACCAGGATAGTGAAGGGACAATAAATGAAGAACTGCTAAGAGAACTGATGATGTGAGGAGATCTGGGGGAAGGTGGGATGGCTGTGCTCTAGTTTTTTTTAGAGAAGGAATCTTGGTAAAGGGATTGGATTCACTGTGCCTGGAGGGGCCCTCCGAAAGGTGGGGTAGAGGTGATTGTGGCGCAAGGCAGTGTGGCAGGATGTGAGGGGCCCTGAGTGGGGGTCTCCTTGTGATTCAGCAACTCTCTAGCTTTCCCACTCCAGACAAAGTATGTGATTGGTCCTCTATGTCTTTAACTGTAGCATGGGAAATTTATACTTCCCTGACTACCTCATGGGATTTTTTTCAAATCAAAAAATATGTTTAACCTTTTTGTTAAGGTTAAAATACAACACACATACACATACTATACACATACAATAAAGATAACACATATCATAAGGTTGAGGTTTGTTATGTTTTGCATATGTCTGCATCTGCATAAACACCATGGTTACTGAGCCTTTCTGTCTCCCCAGTGGGCTCTTTCCTGCCCGCATCCAGTTAGCCCCTCTGACCTCTATCACACCTTGCAGGATGTTCATGACAATCTCAAAAGGGGGAAAAATGTGTGTACCTTGCTTTGTCAACTTAAAGTGCTCTATGGGAACCTACTGAGAGAGAGAGAGGACAGTGGGTGCAAGTCCAGGGGGAGAAAATGGTAGTCAGAAAAGATCGAAAGGAGGAAGTCTGAGAGAGGTTCAAGTTCAGATAATTAAGAGTGTAGAAGAAGGACTGACAGGATTCCGAGAGGTGTGGTGTCTTTGTTCAGGGACATAGTACTCACTAGGGATGGGCATTTTGAATGGAACTTAAACTCTATTTTGATGTTTTGTTTCTTAAATTGGCAAGTATATTCTACTTACATTATCTATGATTATGGATATGTTAAGATTTATTTTAGTCATTTTATGCTTTCTATTTACCCTGCCTTTTTTTTTTTTTTTTTGGCTTTCCCCTCCCCTTCCCCCCTCCTTTTCTGCTGCTGTTGGACTGAGCAACTTTTCTTTATCTCTTCTGGTTTGGGACATATATTATATTTCTATTCTTTTAATGGTTATTATTATTAATAAAATGCCAACATGCATAATTTAAAAAGCCTGATGTTAATTTTCCCAAACAACACAAGGATCTTGGTGTGCTTTAATTTCCCTTATACTTTTTTGATTTAGATGTTATTATAAATAGATACTGCTGTCCTGTATTTTAATTCTTGCTTCCTTCTCCCCCGAATTGCTGTAGTAGTAATAGTTAATATCGTAGTTTGATATGGTCAATGCATGTTTACATTTACCCATGTTTACCATTTGTTTGGTTCATAATTTATTCTTACAACTAAAATTTTCCTTCTGATTCAGCATTTTTTTTTAAATCTTGAAATATATTTTTTAAAAGAGAACTTCCCAGCCAGTATACTGTAAATGGAATGGGTTATGTGTGCTGAGATATCGATTTTTTCAGCCCTGAGGGCAGGAGAGTTGGGTCTAGGGCAGCCAGGACCCCAAAGGTAGTTACCCCCTCTTGCACTATAGAACCGTCTCCTTCTGTTTAACTCAGTGTTCCATAAAAACATTTTTTATGTGTAACATAATGTGAAAAAGGTTAGTAACCCTATTTAAAAGTTCTTTCAGTGGAGCTCTGTTAGTAAGTAAGCATTCACTTTTTGTTTACCCCAAGAGGGCTTTATTTTATTCTCGGTTTCCATGATAGTTTAGCTGGGTATAAAATTTCAGATTTTTTCAGTTTTCTTTTTTGTTGCAGTTGAGATGTCCGTGGTCAATCTAATTATTATACCTACTGTGTTTTACTACTAAAAATATATAGCCACTTAAAAGGAAGGACAGGGTAAAAAGGGGTGTTGACTCTCAGTCACTTTTAGATTTCTTATCTGTTAAGTTCTCTTTGAGAAATCAAGAGGGAAAATGATCCTTTTCCTTTCAGGTGATCTTGGTTGAACTGTATTCCAGTGGATTCCAGCGGTCTTTCTTTGATGAAGAGGACCTGAATACCATTGCAGAAGGAGATAATGTGTATGCCTTCCAAGTCTCTTCGTCACCTGGCCAGGGGACACTCTCAGGTACAATAGCACTTTGCATAACTTTATTTGGCTATTATGAGTTATAGGTTTGAGAGGGTAGTCTTTGGGTGCTAAGGCATAAAATACCTAGTTTTAGCACTGGGAATTGTCAGGCTTATTTTCCTGGATAATTTGGTATACAGATGATTGATATTAAAAATTATTCAACTAGTACAGGGGTTCTCAAAATCTTAGCATCAGAATCACCTGGAGGGCTTGTTAGAGCAGATTTCTGGGCCCTACCCATAGAGTTTGTGATTCGGTGACCTGAGGTGCGGCCTGAGAGTCTGCATGTCTAACAGGTTCCCTGGTGGTGTTGGTGCTGCTGGCCTGGGAACCACACTCTGAGAATCACTATTTAGTATAGGTGCTGGGTCATCTTTGTCCTCAGGACTCTTATGGTTCAAGGTCTATGTTTAAAGTAAAATTTCTACAGATTTGAGCAGTAGATGGTCAAAGAGGTTACTAAATGACTTTAAAAAAAAAATAGTTCTACTTCCTAATGCTTGTTTTTTCTAAACCTTAGATTGACTCAAATGGTCAATTTCTAACAGCCTTTATTTGTAGTTCAGTATACATTTTGGCCCTATTAGCCAGTCAAGAAGGCCCATATTTAAAGGACCTTGTGCCAGTGTTACGATATACCCCAGATGAATCCTATGCCCTGGCCGCATGTCCTCAGCCAGCCTAGGTACCAAGCTGTGGGGTGGGATGTTTGCAGTTCTCTGGGTTGTCAAGGAGACTCTGGGCGTTGGAGTCTGGAACCAGACATTGACTAACCCTGACTGTGTTACAACGAAGCGAAAGAGTCCTTGTTTCAAATTCAGTCATAGGTGACACATCTTTCCCTTGAAAGTCAAAACGTCAGAACTGGTTGGAAATAGAGGCTAGTCTAGTTCCTCTGCTTCCTCATTGGTAGAGAGTCTCACCTTCTCTGTGTACTTCTTATGTTGGCTTTCTAAGAGAGGGGATCTCTGAGGGCTCTCTGATGAAGGCAATAAAGCAACCAAAGCTATTTTGGAATAGTTTTCAGATTGCTTAGAAAAGTATTAGTTAAAATTCTTGTCCCTATTTTAAAATTATTGGCTGAACACAACTGCAAGTTCACTACCATGTATGTGATATTCGTGTGCCAGGTATCAGATGGCACGAGTGCCATGAACCTGATCGTCTCCTCCCCTAAAGCCTTCTGGTGTCTCCCACTGGTGGTTAATAGATGCTCAGAGAGAAAGAAGGGCTAGAGAAGCCAAGGTTCTGACCCAGCTCCTTTAGGAATACGAATGTCATTCTCTCTCCTCCAGCTCATCCATCAGGGTTGTCGGTTTCCCCACGCTTGGCAGCCCGTGAGGGTCAGCGATTCCCCCTGTCTCTCCACAGTGAGAACAAGGTGCTAATCCTCTTCTGTAACTTGGTGGGGTCAGGGCAGCAGGCTAGCAGGTATGTTTAACTTCATCCTTTTTTCATGTGTTGTCTGGGATTTGTACTTGGGATTCTGTCTAGAATAAAATTAAATATGTTTCCAAGGTTAATAAACTAGGAATAGGGAGTCGGATACTTTTTGATCAAAAGGATCAGAAGTAACTGCCTTAAGCAGGCGGCTGATGTCATTCTTAACCATTAAACACCAGGTAGAGGCTTTCCTGTTAATTGGGGGAACAATTATTATGGCTCTTACCGCTGTTATTTTATATTGTGTTATGAGATGGTACTGAAAGAAACTGGCTGTAAGAGGACATGAAATTGCCACTATTTGTAGATTGTTTGGTTGCCTGTCCAGAAATCGAAGCACTGGAAAGTGATTAGAACTAATGAAAGGGTTCAGAAAAGTGACTGGTTATATGACAAATACACAAAAACAGATAAAACAGATAGCTTTCTTATATGGTCCAAATAAAGTGTTTAAAAGATAGAATTCCATTAAGATATATTTAGATTGATAAAGTGTTTCTAAAATGTATCTGGAGTAATAAACTGGTAAGAATAGCCAAAAAATATTGTGAGAGAGTAAAGAAGGAAGCAGGATTGTCGTTCTATTAATATTAATGCAGAATAGAGTTTTAATTATTAAAATATGGTAATATGGGTAGAAGAATATACAATAAAACCCATGGAATAGAAAAGGCCAAGTATCTGTAAGTATTTATTATATGATAAAAGCATAATATTTCATATTACTAGAAAGTGAATGAATTATTCAGTAAGTAAGACTAGGCTAATTGATTTCTTTTTATTTTAAATGGTCAATTTTTCCCTCCTGCCATAAGTTCACATGTATAAATTCCAGATTGATTAGAGAGGTAACTATAGAAACGGAAACTGTAAAATAACTTAAAAACAATACAGGGGGTTATTTATGTCTTTGGCTGGGGGGCTATTTTAACAACTAATTTGGGAGGCTATAGATTTCTTTAAAATTTTAAACTAAATTTGAAAGGCAAAGGACAAAGGAGGAAAAGTATTTATGTCATGTGAAGAGGTGAAGGATTCATATCCATCATTTAAAACCCAGCTCTCTCTCAACTGAATGAAATAAACACTCTTGGTAAAATGAGCCACAGGGATGAGCATAAGTTCACAGAAGAAATACAAGCATAGGTTAAAATATTCAGCGTCGTTAGTAGTAGAAGAAATTCTGATTGCGATGGCAATATCTTATTCTTAACCTTTCAGAGTGTTAAATAATTTTTAGAAATTGATAATACTCATTCTGGGTCAGAGGCCAGGGAACCAGGTAAACTGGTATGGCTTTTCTAGAGGGCAGTTTGGGAATAAATATCTTTGATCTTGCCTTTTTACTCCTGGAAATTTATCCTAAAGGAACAATTGGTTATGTGTACCCAGAGGTTATGCGCAAGGTTATATCGAGTTCCTGCCATTAGCAAGCATTGTTTAAATAAAAGCTTGGAAGCAACCTGAATGCCCCACAATACAAGCTTAGTTAAATAAACCGATCTGTCCATATAACAATGGATGCACTGTGCCCTTGCCAGCCCGGACATACCACCTCGTATTTGTGCTGTGGTTTAGCAGAGTTTGTTTCACATTCTTACCCCATTGGCTCTTCACACAAACTGCAGTGTGGCCAAGGACTGGTGAGTGGTCAGTGATTTGTCCAGCAGAGGTAGGACCTACAGCCGCAGGCCTACCCTGTACTACAGGCTCACTGCTGTGCTCTCCTCAGCTTGGGTATGGAAAACATCCCTTGTTAAGAGACTATTCCTGATACACAAAACCAACGATTGTGTCATCTGGATTTATCTCTGTCTTGCTTTCCTCTGGTGTGAGTGTTCTCTTACTCTACTCCCAGCTGTGAGGAAGAGAGTTTATCAGCCACCCTGACATTTGGAGCAACCTGTGTACAATTGCAGTGCTCTCTGGCTCTGCATCTCTGAGTCTGTAAACAGAGGTTTACATTGCAACGTCTCCATTTGCAATGAGGTTCTTTGATAATTTAATATTGTGCTTGGCTCTTTTTAAGATTTATTATTTTTAATTGACACAGAATTATACATATTTATAGGGTACAATATAATATTTCCATACATGTATACAGTGTATAATGATCGATCAGGGTAATTAGCATATCCATCACCTCAAACATTTATTTCTGTGTGTTGGGAAGATTCAGAATCTTCTCTTCTAGCTATTTGAAAATGTACAATAAATTATTGTTAAGTATAGCCACCCTACACTGCTATGGAACACTAGAACTTATTCCTCCCATCTGGCTGTAATTTTGTGTCTGTTAACCAACCTCTTCCTATTCTTGCTTCCCTGCTGCCCTTCCCAACCTATAGGAACCACCATTCCACACTCTGCTTCTTTGAGATCAACTATTTTAGTTCGCACATATGAGTGAGAACATGCAGTATTTATCTTTCTGTGCCTGGCTTATTTCACGTAACATAACATCCTCCAGGCTCATCTCTGTTGCTGCAAATACAGGACTTCATTCTTTTTTATGGCCGAATAGTGTTCCATTGTGTAAATATACCACATTTTCTTTATCTGTTCATCTGTTGATGGACAGTTCGGTTGATTCCATCTCTTGGCTACTGGGAATAATGTTGCAATAAACACAGGAGTGCAAATATCCCTTTGACATACTGATTTTCTTTTCTTTGGATAGATACCCAGTAGTGGGATTGCTGGATGATGTAGTAGTTCTATTCTTAGTTTTTTGAGAAACCTCCATACTGTTCTGCATAACGGCTGTTCTAATTTACATTCTCGCCAACAGTGTGTGAGAGTTTCCTTTCTTCCGCATCCTTGCCAACATTTGTTACATATGTCTTTTTGATAATAACCATTCTAAAAGGGGTGAGATGATATCTTATTGTGATTTTGATTTGCATTTCCCTGATGGTTAGTGATGTTGAGCAATTTGTCATATGCCCGTTGGCCATGTGTATATATCTTCTTTCGAGAAAGGTCTATTCAGATCCTTTGCCTACTTTTTAATGAGATTATTTGCTTTTTTGTTGTTGAGTTGTTGTGCTTGGCTTTTAACTCTTATCCAATTGAGAAGGCATGAGTAGAGCAACCACTCATGACTGTTGGATGTTGTTGGTTTTTCCTTTATTAGAATAACCTGATTTGCTTGGATTTTCAGGTTTGGGCCACCTTTCCTGATAAGGGAAGACAGAGCCATATCCTGGCCCCAGCTCCAGCAGTCTATTCTCAGTAAGGTTCGCTATCTCATGAAGAGCGAGGCCTCTATACAGGTGAGTGTGTGTGTTCGTGTGCATGTGTGTGTGTGTGTGGAATGGGGGGATGGAATTTAGGCGCAGCTCAGGAGAGCCAAGAATTTGCTGTTAATGATGAGAGTGTTCATACTGTTTTATAAATAACTTTCATTTATACTATATGTAATGAAGTAACCATTTCATAACTGTAGTGTTTTACTCGTTATGATACTACAAAATACCTTTCATGGATGGAGCTTTTTTTTGCTCATTCTTTCAAGACACCGTTGGAATAAAGAATGGTGTTTACATTATTCTTCTTGATTTTGTGAATTTATAGCTTATCATAGTTTTCCCTGGAGGATGGCATATCGTAATAAATTATAACTGCATATTTAAGTCAGAAATTTCAAGTGACTTGAGATATGATTTCTGTGGAAAATGGATGATTATATCCAGATATGAAAACTAAACATTAAAATAATTTGTCCAGTTTTTTAAAAAACTGAGATAAAAACTCAAGGAAAAACAAGTTTTTTCCTCGTTCACTTATTTATTCTCAGATTGATAGTTTTCAAACAAAAATGACATATTTAAAAGTCATTGATTTTTAGCTCCCGTGATATCAGGAACTATTCTGATGGTTGCTTGACACAGAAGATGTTGAAATTTTTAGGGACAGGTCAGTAGTGTTGGATTTGTGTTTTCCCCTTACTTTCCCTCTTACTATTCTCATAGTAAGAACTTTTCATTTGGGGGATATATCAAACTTATCTCAGAGATAATTCCTCATAATTCATGTTCTTCCCTGCTCAGGGAAAACCATATGTTTGATGTAGGATTTATACCAAATATCACTTTGTTAAAGACCTTCACTACATATATACCAACTTTTATGTTTAAAGGATTTTATTCAATGTGCTACAGAGCGGATCTGCCAAAGCGCCCAAATTAGAAACTCTAACTTCTCTGCAAGTAGGTCAACATCTCTAGTAATAGTTTTAGCCTTCCGCCAAGCCTTGAGCTACTGACTATTGAAAGTGGACAAAACGACTTTCATGTGAACATTAACTCAGCTGTCCTTGTCCCCCACCTGCTCACATATCTATACCTTGGCCTCTACACCTCTGTAGTCATTTCAGTTTTAGAAACTGATCAAGCCATCAGCAGGGCCAGCAAAATCCTAATACAGGCAACTTCCACCTCAGCCATGGATGTTCTTCCAAAGATTCACTGGGCTTGATTTTCTGTAGGAATCATGTGTTCTAAGTGGTGGAGAGGCTCCCAGGCTAGGGCACCCATTTAACCCGTAATTTTTTTAATACTATATTAAATACTGGCTCAATGTGATAATAACTGGAGAAGAATATATTCAGAATTCTCAACATTGAACTGAAGAGAATGAGTGTAGTAAACATGTATGTTTTGATGGTTTGAAACAAATCTCCCTAGCCAAGAATAGAGGACAAGTAAATGTTCTTACAAAAATGACCACTTTGCTGGACAGAATTAATTTGCATGTATTATGGGAAAATAAAGACTTAGCATTGCCAAAACATTTTTGTAGCACTTTGTGCACTTGGGCGTGCGAGGCCAGCACTGTTCCTTTGTGTGCAGGCAGGATAAGCTGCCTCCACGCAGATGTGGGTGGCTTTGATGAGGAGTGCCCTTGCCATCCACACAGCAAGGCTCCATTAGGGGTGATAGGAAAAAGAGTTTTCTCCCCCATATTTAAGCTGGCATTCTCCTTAGAAGAATACCCTTCTGTGTCCAATCCTGAATCAAAGCCCCTGAGGTCAGCTTGCTTCCAGCCATTGATTTTTCTCTTTGGTGAAGTCATGGATCAACTAGAATGTGATTATAGTCCAGTTAAACGTACAAACTCCCTGAACTTCATGCTCAACAAGACCCGCTGTGGCTGGGTTCCGGTGTACTTACCAACCTGTGTCCTGTTTTTCCCTTTGCTCATCAGCGGTCACAGCCAAAGGGGTCAATTCGTGGCTCTCTGCATCTGCTTTGGATCATTCTATCTTCCTGTCTTCTCTTTTCTGGAATTATAATGCTTTCCTCTTCCTCCCTAGTCATAATTCAACCTATATTTCATCAGTGTTTTTTAAGTAAAGATGTCTGCCATTTACTGTTGTCAGAATTTAGAAGAAAATTTTATTTTTTTCTAGTTGTAGCCAAGGTCATCTGTGACAAATTTAAGAACCATATTTCCTTTATTTGAATGAAGATCTTATTGATTTTTTTTATTGTGGTAAAATATACATAATATTTATTTATTTTAATCATCCATAAACGTAAATTAATTACATTTCACAATGTTGTGTCATCATTGCTATTATCTATATCCCAAATTTTTCATCTCCAACAAAAACTTTATACCCTAAATTAAATAACAATTTTCCATTCTCTCTTCTCATCCCCCTGTAACCAGCATTCTAATTTTTGTCTCTATGAATTTACTTGTCCTAAGTACCTCATATAACTAGAATCGTATGGTTATCCTTTTGCATCTAGCTTATTTCACTAAGCATCATGTTTTCAAAGTTTACCTGTGTTGCACCATGTGTCAGAATGTCCTTCCTTTTTAAGGCTGAATAAAATTCCATCATGTGTGTGTATACCACATTTTGTTTATCCATTCATCTGTTGCTGGACACTCGGGTTGTTTCTTCCTTTTGACTACTGAGAATAATGATGCTGTGAACATTAGTGTACAAATATCTGTTCAGTCCCCTCCTTTCAATTCTTTTGGATATATACCTAGGAGTAGAATTAGTAGGTTATATGGTAGTTCTCCAATTAACCTTTTGAGAAACTGCCAAACTGCTTTCTACAGCAGCTACACCCTTCTACATTCCCGCCAGCAAGGCACGTGTGTTCCAGCTTCTCCCCATCCTTGCCAACACTTGTTACTTTCCGTTTTCTTTTTTAAAATTTTTAATTTTTTTATTATAGCCATCCTAGTGGATGTGAAGTGGTATCTCATTGTGGTCTCGATTTGACTAATGACTAGTGATGTTGGCCATCTTTCCATGTGCTTATTGGCTGTCTGTATATCTTTGGAGAAATATCTGTTCAAGTCTTTTTCCCATTTATGAATTGTGTTGTTTGCTCCATTGAATTTTTAAGAGACATCTTCAATTTAAATGTA
>NW_012150641.1:104178-118488 GCF_000956105.1 Propithecus coquereli | reverse complement strand
GCACTTAGAGTCTAACCCCAATTGACAGAGGGGCGCCGTGGTGATCCGTCTCTGCTCTTGTCTTGGCAGAGCCTGGGGTCTCTGTTCTCCATCCGGGTTGTGGGGCTCTCCCTGGCCTGCAGCTACTTATCGCCACAGGACAGTCGGCCCCTCTGCCACTGGGCAGTGGACAGGTAAGGCGAAGTCCCGTAATGGAATGAGTGCTTTCTTATGTGACTAGCCTCCTTTGAGACTGTGTGTCAAGAAAATTGCTCACAAGATTAGCTATTCTTGATCAGTGACCTCCAGCACCAGCCATTGTGTTAGGTCTTTGGGCACATTCCGTTCTTTGAACCCTTGGTGAGGTACTATTATGACCACTTCAAAGACAAGGGGACACTGAGGTTTTCAGAGACTGGTTAACTGGCTCACACTTACACAGCTAGTTAATGGTCAAGCCCAAATTTGAACCCAGACTGGTCTAACTAAAAAACCAAATGCATTCAATTAGGTCATGCTACTGACTTGAACTGGAATGCCTCCCTAGGGTAGGTGAGAATTGTACCACTGAATCATCGGCCCCCCGCTGTCAGAGATCGTGGACTGTGGCTAAGGGATAACACCTTCCCATTCACGGTGCATTATAATGATCTCTTTGTGTGCTTCTCCCATTGGCCTCTGAGCGCCTTAAGGGTAGAGATTGTTAAGTATGTGTATCGCTTGGAGCAGCAGCCCTGTGTAAATATCGAATAACGGCCTCTCCTGGTCGGATCAGAGCTGTCATTCAGCGGACGGGTGATGGTTGCACTGTCTAGGGAACAATGGTTTCCGTGTAAAGAGGGAACTTCAGACTGCAGCCACAGCTCTGCCCTTTTTGTGGCCTGTTGTACAACAGAGTTGGAGAATGAAGATCCAAATCTCGTACAAAAGATCCAGTTCTCCTTTTCCATTCCATGTTTAGATTCCATTTGCAAAGTAGACTGTGGATGGAGGCAGAAAGAGATAAAAAAGTTTGAGGTTTATTAGTAAAACTGATTAAGGAAAGGATGTGGCTCAGATCTGAGTCCTACGTGGACTTTCACGTACGTTCCTCCGGAATTAAATTACATTCTTCCCCTACGCCCCTTGTTGAAGCAGAGCTCCCCATTTGCAGGCCTCCCTCATGGTGGGAATGAGAATTTGGGGGAAAGAGGCTTGGTGCTACGCCTCCCTACTGTGTCTCCTCCGAATGGAATATTTGCCCCAAACCTCCAGTCATTCACCGGCAGGGCAGAGCTGCTTCCAGGACGCCCAGGCGTGGGTGCGGGAGAATGCCAGGCTGCTCCCTGCAGGGCATAGGAAGGAGAATGGGCCTTGGGGGCGGGGGAGGGTGTAGCCAATTATCTCCTAAACCCGCCAACCAGATAAGGTGCTTAGGGGCAGAAGGAGGCTCACAGCTTGGGTCTCCCGGTCTACAGAAGGATGAGGAGGGATGATCAGTGTTTGTCCCAACCCAACAGGGCTCGCTGAGCTGTTGGTCCCAGACACACCTTATTCCTTAGTCCCTCTTGGCTCTGCCACAACTCCAGCCAGGACTGGTCAGTGCTCAACCACAGGACTTTGTGCCTTCCATGAGCTCAAAGCCTTTTATCCAGTCATCTTGGTGACAGTTTGGGACTCATGTGATATCCCCCTTTTCTTCTTACAACAAATTCTAAACACTCTTTTGGGTGCAGACTTTGCCACCCATGGCTTGTATCCATGTTGTTGATTTCAGGCTAAGTCGTCCACTTTGCTCTTGTCCCACCTCTCCTGCATGAAACCCAGGCGGTTGGAAAGGGCTGCAGGTTGCTTACACTGAGATTTTCTATGCATTGGAGGGTTTGGAAGACTTCTTAGGTGGTGGACGTGGACTTGAGGGTGCTCCTTCTGCATCATGGTGGGGGAAGTTAACAGCTTTCTTTGGGCTTCGCCAGTGTTGGGTGTTTGTGTAGGATGGCCAAGTGGAACTGCCCTTGAGACATCGAGAAGGTAGCAGGGGTTGCAGTGAGACAGTTGATCTGTGTCCTTTAGTAACCCAAAGTCCTCGGAGCTCTCAAGCTCCCATGGGATTAGGGGAGGGCATTAGGCTGTAGGTGTAGGACTAAGCCTTCAGCAGACTTAGCAACCCCCCAGACAGCTGACTTTGGTTTACAGGCAGTTTTGGATATTTCTGTTTGAAACATCAGTCCCAGCGTTAGAGGCAGACTGCTGAGCCCTGCAGAGCTGTGGGAAGGCAGCTAGCTGCGTGTCTTCTGATGGGCTCCCTTGTTCTCTCCTCAGAGCTCTGCACCTCAGGAGGCCGGGAGGCCCCCCCCACGTCAAGCTGGCGGTGGAGTGGGACAGCTCTGCCAAGGAGCGGTGAGTTCGGCAGAATTTGCCTCCTGCAGAGTTGAGATGGGGCCTGCCCAGACCCAGTTGCCCCCAGTGCTTGTAAGGCATGTGCACACGTCCCTGAGGCAGAACCCTTTCCTCTGGGACACCTTAGTGAGAATTCTCTGTAGGTGAATAACAATGACAGTAGTGGTAGTGGCAGACGGTCTTGGTGGCTGTATGGAGTGCTAACAGTGGCAGTAGCAAACGGTTATGCAGCACTTACCCACTCCCTTGCACCCACCCCCTGCCAGTCCCTGCCCTGTGCACGCTACACATATGCAATTTATTTAGTCTTCGTCACACCCAAGTGTGGACAGTACTGTGATCCGCGTTTCTCAGAGGCATGATGGGACTGAGGCACAGGGAGGTTAAGCGGTTGCTTAAGGACACACAGCTCATCCCTGGCAGAGCTGGGATTTGAACTCAGGCCGTCTGGCTCGTGTCCATTCTCTTAATCCCTGCACCTGGCTGCCTGTATAACACCAAGTGCACCAGCCTTACTTTGAAAAAGGACACTGTTCGGTCCAGTAAGTACGTATGGATCTCCTACTAGTCGCCAGGCCCTGTGCTAGAATGTGGAAAACAAAGACAAATAAGTCAAAGACTTGGTCCCTGCAGGTGCTGGTGGGGGTAGAGATAATTCCAGGAAAATAGAGTGAGTGCTGAGTCAGGAGTACGTGTGAGGTTCCCCAGGAGCCCTCAGCAAGGGCGCAGTAGCTCACCTGGCCAGTGCCTGGTGGGGTCTGCTGAGTAGAGACTTAGAAGAAAGCCCTCCTGGGGGGCGCCCTGAATGCTGTGAGTGATCTCTCCGTGCAGCCTGTTCGGGAGCCTGCAGGAGGAGCGGGCCCGGGACGCTGACAGCGTGTGGCAGCAGCAGCAGGCACACCAGCAGCACAGCTGCACCCTGGACGAGTGCATTCAGTTCTACACCAAGGAGGAGCAGGTCCCGCCCTGGGGGTCCACTCTCCGGCCGGGAAGGGGGCTGGCTGCCTTTCGGTGGGTTGGTCGTGTGCCACGGGGACTTCACAGTTTGGGTGGCTTTCTTTCCAGCTGGCCCAGGACGATGCCTGGAAGTGTCCCCATTGCAAAGTCCTCCAGCAGGGGATGGTGAAGCTGAGTTTGTGGACCCTGCCTGACATCCTCATCATCCACCTCAAAAGGTTCTGTCAGGTGGGGGAGAGAAGAAACAAGCTCTCCACGCTGGTGAAGTTTCCCCTCTCTGGACTCAACATGGCTCCCCACGTGGCCCAGAGAAGCACCAGCCCCAAGCCGGGGCCGGGCCCCTGGCCTCCCTGGAAGGAGCCGGGCTGCCTGCCCACTGCCTACCCGCTGGACTTCCTGTACGACCTGTACGCCGTCTGCAACCACCACGGCAGTCTGCAAGGTGGGCATTACACAGGTGAGCCTCGCCCGGCCTCTCTGCACGCAGCACACGCGGCCACGTGTCGCAGCTGTGGCCTGAGCCTCAGGATGCCCCTGAAACCGGCGCTGGCTGAGTGCTGAGCTCCCTCGGGCACTCAGTGGTCTGACTGCACACTCACCGCACGCCAGGACACGTGCACCAGGGCGGGGGACCTGGTCCCAGCCACGGAGCCGATGTCGAGTTAGGTTGGAGGTTGGAATATACAGTTTGTTACTGCCTGAGTTTCGACCATGTCAAATATAGGAGGGTAATTATTGGAGCCGAGAGAGTGACATTTATCCTCCTCTGTGATTCAACATGAGGAATCTTATCAAATTTGGTATCTTTTTATTCTATGGGCTACTTTTCAGTTTTATTCCTCTGGGGAACTTGAGAGCAGTAGATGAATGGAAGAGCAGAAACAAATAGTTGTTCATAACCATCCCTGTAAGCGCCTTTAGAGAACGTCATGACCGGTCCTTTTTCTCAGTTATGTTGTTCCTTCTCTCCCACCAGGGCATCTTGATGACGGCGGGACGCCTGTCGGAGCGCTGTCGGTGGCAGCCTCGATGGAGTGTCTCTGCTGCGTAGACAGTAGTGGGCGCTGGTCTGTGTGATGCTTACGGTTCTGAGAGGTTTAGGGCAGAGTCCCTGCCATTGGAGGATGGTACAGACACCCAGGGAGAGAAGAGAGAAATGAGGCTGGGGACCACTTGGATGGACAGAGAGTTCTTGGACAATGGGCTTACGCTGGGCCAGCCTGGGCTGGTCACACCTAAGGTTACAGGGGACATGAAAGCTGTTCTCAGCTCATAGGCAACTGCCTCTTCTGCTGTGGGTGCCACCCTGTTCTTCCATACTGTCCTGTTCCAGGTGAGAGGGGTTGCCACCTTCATAGCCTCTCGGACTGTTCTGGGCAGCCTCTTCCCCCGTCTCTCTTCTCTAGGCTAAAATCAGCTCAGCAGAAATCCCTTCTGTCTTGGGAGCCATCTCTCTTGCTGTGTCAACCTCAGAAGTTTTTTACTGAGAGCATTATAGCTGAGTGAGTCCCCGTGCACACATTAATGATGAGAAGGACAGCTAGAGCCTGGGTCTTGTCACGCACATGCCGAATGTCCCGGCTCCTCATCTCTAAACCCATGGGGTGCCCCAGTGCACAGTCACACGGCAGCTGGAAGTACCACAGGAACGAGAAGTGTTGGTGCGTGCACTCTGAACCCTGACTTATCAAAAGCAAAATCCAGATTCTTCCTGGGAGTGAGGATTAAAGAGTAATATCCCCATTTGCGGGGAGGTGGTTTAGTGGCACAAGGGGCCCAGTTTCTGGGAGGTTCTCCTCGCGGTTTTCCTGGGATCTGTGTTTGTTCAACCAACGTGTTACCACCTGCCAGGAAGCAGCCTCCTTACTGCCAAAACCAAGGGAGAGCAGCCCAGGAGGAAGAGGGGCCTCTGGAGCGTGGGAGCAGGGCGGTGTCTGCAGCCAGGGCAGCCCCAGGTAAGATCTGGGCCAGTTGCTCTCACCTGTGCCAGTCTGCACTGTCTTCTTCCTCACGACAGCCCTGTGTTGCATGTTAGATGGCAGAGCCAGGGGTTCGAACCCGGGCCGCTCCGGCTCCAGAACCCACAGATCCCGCACTGCAGAGACGAGTGACTACTAATATGAACAAGTCCCCAAGCCTCACAGGGTGTTGCAGATGAGCGTCAACTCCCTCATTTAAGTGCAGTACACCCTCCAGAAGCTTTGTAAGAAAGGGTGATGGGAGCTTGACATTTTGAGTTCTTGCGTGTTAGAAAATGCCTTTATTCCCACACCTGAATGGACATAGAATTCTAGATCAAAAATTCACAGACTTTGGACAATGTTACTCCATGGGGAAAGGGGTCTGGAATGCGGTCCTGCTATCGAGATGGGTCAGGCCAATTTGATTCTGTTCCTTTGTCTGGGATCTGGTTTTCTTTCTGGAAGCGTTTGGATTGTTTATCATCGGTGCTTTGGAACGTCACGGGTTGTGCCTTCCTGTGGGTCTTGTTCATTTGTTGTGCTGGGCACTCGAGACTCTGTGTGTCTGCAGATGTGTGATCTTCTGGTTTGGGAAATTTCCTTGTGCTTAGTTTTCCATTTAATTTTTTGGATTATATATTCCTATGGTTCCAAATCAAATGGGGGGTAAAAAAGGACACAGTGAACATTCTTCTTCTTACCCTCATCTCCTGTTCATTCACTCCACACCACTTGTTAATTTTCTGTGTGTCCTTGCAGAATTTCTGTGATACATGCAGATATACACAGAGATATTCCTAGAGTTTGTGCCCCTCACTCCCATTAAAACACAAAGGTAAATACTAGGTATATAATTTTATACCCGACTTTCTTCACTTAGTAATAAATCTTAGAGATCTTTCTATATTGGTACATGGAGAACCACGGCATTCTTTTTTTTAAACAATTGCTTAGCATTTCATTGTATGCACATTTCACAGTTTATTTCACCAGTCTCCTATTCATGAACATTCAGGTTGTCTCCAGACTTTCATTATAATGCTGCCATGAACAACGTTGTACATTGTATTACTTCGTGCGTGTGTGAACTTTCCCCCTCTGTGGTTGGCGGAATAATGATCTCTCAAATGTGTCCAGGTTCTAATCCTCAGGACCTGTGATGATGTTATGTTACGTGGTGGGGGGATGTCCTGGTGGTTAATCTGCTGACTTTAAGAGATGATCCTAGACTGCCCAGGTGGGGGCCAAGTATTAATAGAATGCGGGTCCTTTAAATGCGGAAGAGGGAGAAAGAAGAGCCAGAGTTGGAGTGATGTTGGGTGAAAAGGACCCAACCTCTGCTGGCCACTGCTGGCTTTGAAGATGGCAGGGGGCCAGGAGCCAGGGACTGAGGGTAGCCCCGAGGAGCGGGAGAGGCAAGGGGACAGGCTCTCCCCCAGCGCCTCCAGGAGGAACGCAGCTCTGCCAACACCCTGATTTTCAGCCAATCAGATTTTTGACTTCCAGGACTCTAAAATAATAAATTTGTGTTGTCTAAGCCACTGAGTGTGGGGTAATGAGTTATAGCAGCACTAGGAAATCAAAACATTCACCACGACTGTCTAATTTAGCTTTTCTCTCATTTTTCATTTCCTTGTCTTTTTTTTGGTTTACTGTAGGAGATTTCCTTAGCTTCGTCTCCTAGCTGTGTTACTGACTGTTTTCATTTCTGCTATTATAATTTTAACTTGTAAGTACTCCCTCTTGTCCTGGGTCTCTTTTTCAGAGCATCCTGGTTTCGTTGGTGGCCCTCACCTGGCCTGGCCTTTTGTGGTATCTGGTATGTCCGGTACTGAGCCCCGGGGGTGCAGCGGGGTGAACGGCCCCTTTCCTCCCTCCCTCAGCTCAGCTGCGGGGTCCCCCCTCTCCAGCCTCTGGCCCAGCTCTCAAAGCTGAGCTGTTGCTTTTTCTCCTCTTGTCTTTTGACACTGTGAGTTTATTCCTTTTTCATTCTTTTACTTTCTGGAAGTATGGTCATTTCATTACATTTCATGTTTTTAGAAATCTCAAATGAAATATGTCGAGTAGGTTATGCGTTCCTATATTTCAAAACTCACACAGCCTG
Source organism: Propithecus coquereli (assembly GCF_000956105.1). Classification (NCBI taxonomy): domain Eukaryota; kingdom Metazoa; phylum Chordata; class Mammalia; order Primates; family Indriidae; genus Propithecus; species Propithecus coquereli. The sequence continues at coordinate 111,108 of NW_012150641.1, read as the reverse complement.
AAAATGATGGACAGTGAAATCTTGATCTCATCTTCGTCCTTCATCTGCCCCCTCCCCATTCAAGGGCAACCACTTTTCATAGTTCCTGGTGTAGTCTCCCATATTTTATGTAAATATAAGCAATTGTGAGTATATTTTCATATATACATACACATATATATATTAATATCTACACACACGTACGTTTCATGTATTTCCTCCCCACCTCCTAATTTAAGTAAGAATACTGTTTGCTGTGTTACACCTGGCTTTTCCTGCTTGAAATTTGTGGGAAATCTTTCCATATCTCCATTTATAGAAAGCTTCTCCATCCTCTTCCGTAAATGCACCGAATAAATGTAACAATATTAAGTGTCCTGTAGATGGACCTTGGGGCTCAGGCATTCTTTTGCTCTTACAAATATTGCTGTCATAACCGTTTGTCATTTTCTGTCTGTGTGAGTTTATTGGTAGAATAAATTCTCAGAATTGCCAAATATGAACAAATTGGCTTGCGCAAAGGATTGTAGGAATTTGCACTCCTACAAGAAGAAGAGAATACCTGTTTCCTTATAGCCTCTCGAGTAGAGTATGCCATTAAACTTCTGGAGTTTTGCCAATCTAATAGGTAGAAAATAGTATCTCAGTGTAAATTTGATATTCAGCTTCTTAATGGTGTGAGCATGAGCATCTTTTTCATACGTTTGTGCCATTGTGGTTCCTTTCCTGTGAACTGTCCGCATCATTTTATTGTTTCCAAATGGATTGTTAATCTTTTCCCCATCAATTTCTAGATGCTCTAATTTCCATATATATAATGAAATTTGCTTTTTGTCTGTAATATAAATTGCAAATATTTGTTCCCTTATACATCTGTCAGTTGACTATTCCTATGGTAATTTTTTGCTGTGTAGAAAGTTTTTATTATTGCTTTTCTAGGTAGTCAGATTTGCAATAATTTCTTTCAAGCCTTCTGGATTTTGAGTCACGATTAGAAAGCCTTTTTCACTCTAAGATTAAAAAATGTTTTTCCTGCATTTTCTACTAGTATGTTTGTGGTTTTAATTTTTTTTTTTTAGACATAGGGTCTCGCTTTGTCACCCAGGCTAGAGTGCAGTGGTGTGAACATAGCTCACTGCAAGCTCGAACTCCTGGGCTCAAGTGGTCCTCCTGTCTCAGCCTTCTGAGTAGCTTGGGACTACAGGGACATGCCACCATGCCAGGCTAATTAAAAAAAAAATTTTTTTTTTTAGAAATGGGGTCTTGCTGTGTTGCCCAGGCTGGTCTCAAACTTCTGGCCTCAAGTGATCCTTCTGCCTTCGCCTCCCAAAGTGCTGGGATTATAGGCATGAGCTACCATGCCTGGCCAGGTTTTAGTTTTTTACACTTAAATCTTTGACTTGGAGTTTCTTGATATTCTGGAGAGAAGGGGTTCCATTTTCCCCCCCCGAGGGCGCTAGTTTGTCCTAAGACCACCATTGAAGAGTCTACCTTATTCCTTCAGAGATGCCATCTACTACATCGGATATTAAATTTTTCTGTTATGGGTCTCTTTCTAGACTTTGGTATTCTGGCCCATTGGCCTATTTGTGAGTGAAAATACCTTTGGATTAAATAGGACCCCAGCTGATTCCATTCCCCCCTTTTCCTCCACTGACCAGGAGTCGGGAACTCTGGGTTTGTCCTTAGCTAGTGACGAGGTCTCAGGAAATCTTGAGCCTGTGTCGGAGGAGTACGTATTCACAAAGGGAGCTGGACTGCGTTCCTAAACAGATCCAGACCTTGTCAGCATTTACCCAGTGCAGGCCAGGGCGAAGGGCCCATGGCAGGTAGGAGTGTAGTAGGTGAGAATCTCAGATTTCAAACTCTAGGACATAAGAAATACAACTTCATGTCATGTAATCCTAGCAGCTCTTTGACGTCCAGCAGTTCCCACCAGGACTTCCTCGTCCATGTCAGTACCGGGCAGTCATCCTGCAACGTGGGAACAAGGACACCTGACTTACAAGGGTTTTCATGATCAGAACTAACACGCATAAGATGCTTCTCACATTGTGGCCTCAACAATTAGTAGCTATTGCGCTACTGTATACTTTTGCATAAATGCTGTCGTTACCATAGATGCATCTTTTGCTTTTAGTGGTTTTTTTGCCATCTTATCTATCAAAATAAACTTAAAAGATGTTAAATGAAATAAAATAATATGGTGAGGCACTTGACTAAATGGCACCTGTCTTGACATACTGGGTTGAATTGTGACCCAGTATGCACATCCGTTCATGTGTGTGTGCGCACACGGGCATGTGTGTGGTCGTGTGTACATACGTATACACAGGCTAACCAAAAGTGTCATGAGATAATTACGATTTCCACATATGGTATACTTTGGTCTATTCTATTCTACAATGATATTTAATTTTTAAAAAATGTTTTAAAATATTTTATTTTTTAAAGGGTACACTAACTACCAGTGTACTGATGGGCTTATGGCTTGCAATTCGGAAAACACTGAACTATATAGAAATCCAGGATCATCACTCATTCATTCATTGAAAAAATGTTTATTAAGTGTCCATTCTGCGCCAGGCTCTGCGCTATGGCTGGAGCTTCAGTGGTGAACCAGACAAATATGAGGCCTGCCCTCATGGGGCTTCAGTCTAATTTTGGAGACAGATAGTAAAAAGATGCCTGTCATTTTAGCACCTTCACTACCTGACAGACTACCTGAAAGGATGATTGATTGACTGATTGAATATGTCTGTGATAAAGATAAGGCCTCTCTAAGCGCGTCCCGTGTAGGCTAAGAGCTGAGGAAGAGGTAGAACCAGCCATGTGAATAATGGGAGGAATTATATTGTGGGCATAGTGCTAGCATGTGCAAAGGCCCTGAGGCAGAAAGAATTTGGTGTGTTGAAGCAATGAGAGCCTGGATGGCAAGGAGAAGGATGTTTTGTTTTAGTTGTTTGGGAGGTGGTAAGAATTGTATTTATGAACTTTCCTTAAATGTTTGACTTCAGTTCTTAGGTAGGAAAGAAGTATGCCATAATCCCAGCTGTGATTCTCATTTTCACTTTTATTGCATACTTAATCGGACAGGTGCATTTTGAAGCTTCTCAGAAGAAATGGGGTGAATGTTGACATTATTGTCTGGCTAGATGACTTGAGGGCTCCCTTTTATTGGAGATTTTGCCTGAGCAAGGGCCACAACATAAGAATTCAACTTAAAATATTAACAACACTCTTTATCAGTAAGAATCTGGGAGTATAACTTTTTGATCTTTTCTGATTCCAAAAATTTCATTTCTGGCCAAAAACGGACTATTTTTTTTTTCTTCTCATTCTGTGATAAGCACATTCATTTTTCAGCTCTGCCAGTGGGAAGTGCCTTCCTGCCTTTTGGGGCTCCACTAATTGAGACTTGGGGCTTGGATCTTTGCAGCCTACTGCCGGAACTCTCTGGATGGCCAGTGGTACAGTTACGATGACAGCACGGTAGAACCGCTTCGAGAAGACGAGGTCAGTACCAGAGGGGCTTACATCCTGTTTTATCAGAAGCGAAACAGCATCCCTCCCTGGTCAGCCAGCAGCTCCATGAGAGGTAGGTGTGGCTGCTCGTTACAGGAGAGGGGATTTGGGAAGTCACTTTAAGAATTGGGAAGATGCTCAATTGAACATCAAGGACCAGGAGAGGTAGGCAGGGATCTGAAGAGGAAGCCCTGGCTGCTGCTAGAGAAATCTGAGCACCACAGGCTAGCAGGACATTTGTCAGGGTGTGGGTGGATATACTGTAATTCAAGAAAGGGGGAAAGAATGCATTGTTGTATCCTGGGCTGCTGACATTTGGCAATGTGTGAATCCCGTCTCACTCATGTCAAGCCAGATTCGATTTCTTTTATTTTTTATTTTTTTACATTTTTGGAGATAGTCTTGCTCTGTTGTTGGTGCTAGATTGCCGTGGCATTAACCTAGCTCACAGCAACCTCCAACTCCTGGGCTCAAGAGATCCTCCTGCCTCAGCCTCCCGAGTAGCTGGGACTGTAGCTGTGCACCACCACGCCCAGCTAATTCAGACTGAATTTTAAACCCGTGTTTTTCCTGTTAGAAAGGGAGGAGCAGTTATAAGGGATGCAGGGCCTTTCTAGGAAATGTAGGTACTTAACTACACACTAACAATTCATTTACTAGACCTCCTCAAACTTGCTTGGAAATCTAGAGGGGAAAAAAAGAGCACCAAAGTTGACTCTTTTGTATGACTTGTTTTACTTGATAAACCAGCCGTCCTTATCTTTGGGATGAGAGAGCATTAAAAAAAAATTAATCGGATTTCTTCCTAACAGTTGTAGAAGAATGGTCTGCAGGTCTAAATCAAGCCTATAAAGATAATGTCTCCCTCCTGAGCAAAGGGTAGGCATCCTTAATGCCCATTGTAAAAGAGTCGGTTCCCTAAACTTGGGGTGCACTTCTGTGACATACCTTCTCGCATGTTCTCCTGCGGGAACTGGACCGTGGTGCTGGGGATACAGTGCTGTTTCCCTGGCTTTGGCTATTGCTGTGAGTAGTGAAATTCTTTGGCTTTGGGAAAACAAACACACACACAACATATTTAGGAAGCCAGAGTTGGTGACAAGTAATGTCACGGAAAGGATTTCAACACTCAGGAGCATACTTTCCATTCTGAGCCCAAATGCCTCTCCCTGAACGTTACAATTGGTCATGTGGTAACAAATCTCCTCTGGTCATTGCCTTTGGTTTCTGCCGTTGTGCAGGTCCAGGGCTGACCGATGGGGCGGGCGGGGATCTGGCCTTGCCGAGCTGGGTGCAGCCTCCCTCCCTGTGCTTCCCCTGCAGGCTCCACCAGCTCCTCCTTGTCTGACCACTGGCTCATGAGGCTTGGGAGCAACACCGGCAGCACGAGGGGCAGCCTGCTGTCCTGGAGCTCGGCCCCCGGCCCCTCCCTGCCCCAGCTTCCCGACCCTCCTGTCGTCACAAACAGCCTCTGCAATCAGGACAAGGGTATGTTGGTTAAATTTGCTGATTTAATGTTCATTTTCTGTAAAGGCTTGTTCGTCTCTCACATAGGGTCTCTCGTGACCTGCCCTCGCCTACTGCTCCCCGTCCACTGCCCTCCACCCACAGGTACGTCCTCTCTCTGCCCCGCGCAGCTCACTGGCTCGTGGGGAGGACAAAATTAAACAAGGAAGCTCTTTCAGGGATAAGGCAAAGAGGTGAATAATCAGGGAAGAAGATATTGAGGCCAGGGGTGGGCAGAGGATGAAGAGGGCTTGGTTAGATGGGGTGGGGTGGGAAAGACCTTTCTAGGAGGCGACACTGAGCAGAGACCTGAGTGAGCGAGGGAGAGACTCAGGGAGAAGCCTGGGGAGCCTGTGCCAGGAGAGGAGCTGTCCAGTGTGCAGGCTGGGCATGAGCAGGGCATGTGTCCGAGGGACAGAGGAAACCAGAGCTATGGCCGGAGCAGAGAGTGAGGAGGTTGACAGGGGCCGGGTCATGCGGGACATTTTGGAGCATGGAATGAAGTTTGGACTTCAGTGGAGAGATTTTTCCTTTATACTTCTGCTTTAATCATCTTTTAAATTGATACATAATAATTATACATATTTATGGGGTACACATGATATTTTGATACAAGCATCCAATGTGTAATGACTAAATCAGGGTAATTAGGATATCCGTCACCTCCAACATTTATCATTGCTTTGTGCTGGGAACATTTCAAATATTCTCTTCTAGCTATTTTGAAATATACAATAAATTATTGTTAACTATCATGTCTGTACCATGCTATCGAACACTGGAACTTATTCCTTCTATTTAACTGTATGTTTGTAGCCATGAACCAACCTCTCTGCATCCCCCCACCCCCACCCTTTCCAGTCTCTGAGCACTGTCATTCTGCTCGCTAGCTCCAGGAGATCAACTTTTTTTTTAGCTTACTGGAGAGTTTTGACCAGGGAAGCAGTTGATGTGATTTATGTTTTTAGAAAGTCTGCCTTGGCTGCTGTGTGGAGAATTCTCCATTGGGGCAAGAGTGGACATAGGAAGGCTGGCAAGGGAGCTACATGGTTATATCCAGGTGGGGAAGAGGGTGGCTTAGACTAGTGTGTGAGGTAAGATAGGGTCACACCATGGATGTGTTTCGAAGATAGAGCTACCAGGCTTTGCTGATACTGGGTGTGGGGTGTGAAGGAAAGGGAACGGTCAAGGACCACTCTTTGTTTAGGGTGTAAATTACTAGGTGGGTAGTTGTGAGTTCATGAGATGGGTAGGAACAGGGTCAGCTTTGGAGGGAAGTCAAGAATTTTTGATATGTTAATTTTGAGATTGCTCTAAGACATCCGCTTTGACAGGATGACTAGAGAGTGTCGATGAATATTTGAGAGTAGTCAGCACATGGATGGAATGGAAAGCCCCGAGCTGGCTGAGCTGCCCTAGGGAAATTGTGAAGATATAAATGAGTGAAGACCTGAGACCAAACCCAGGAGCCCTCCAACACCCGGGGGTTGAGCAAAGGCAGAGAGGCCAGCAAAGGAGCCGAGGAGGTGCAGCCCGCTGTGTCGCGTGCTGCTGCAGGCAGAGCGAGGGGAGGACGGGCAGGTGAGCCCCAGGCTGGAAGCCGCAGTCACTTGCCAAGAGCATCTGCCATGGTTTGGAGAGAAGGCAGCCCGGCTGCAGCGGGTGGAGGAGAGACGGCTGAGGAAGTGGCAGTGTGTCCCCTCTGAGCAAGGCGGCCAAAGGAAGGTGGGCTGGCAGCAGTTGTTTGTCTTTCTTTGCTAGATGGGAGCTAGTAGAGCACATTAGCATTCAGATAGCCCAGGCTGGAGGGAGAAATTGATGACAGCACAGGAGAGTGAGCGGATCACTGTAGAAACAAAGTCTGTAAGTAAGAACCCTGTGTGTGTGTGTGTGTGTGTGTGTGTGTGTGTGTGTGTGTGT
>NW_012150641.1:65247-103928 GCF_000956105.1 Propithecus coquereli | reverse complement strand
TATTATAAATATAATTTAAAGCACAAGGTACTAATCACAAGTGTACATCTGCTAAATTATCATAAAGTGAACATATCCAGATTAAGAAAGACAGCATTCTGGAACCCAGCCGTGTCGTATCTCTCTCAGCCATTGCTGTTTCCCTCTTTCCCATGTGTGAGTGTTTATTCTGACTTCTAACACCATAGATTAGCTTTGCCCGTTTCAGAACTTCATATAAATGGAGCTGTACAGTATGCGTTCTTCTTTGTTTGGCTTCTCTTGCTCAACTTTGTATTTGTGAGGTTTATACGTTATGTGTAACAATAGTTTTTTCATTTTATTTTCTTTGTAAATAAAAAAGTCAGAGATACATAGTTCTCTGTACGGAAGTTTACTTATGTGTCTGTGTGCGTGTGCGTGTGCGTGTGTGTGTGTGTGTGTGTGTGTGTGTGAGAGAGAGAGAGAGAGAGAGAGAGAGAGAGAGACTGTTGTCTGTTGACCACAGTTGATATAAAAGCAAAAGAGAGCGTGAAGGGTGAGGTGGGGGAACCTCTTTCTGTAGGTTCATGCATGGGCTGGAGTCTGTCGCAAGAGGCCGTCCCGGTGGTCTGACCTGGAAAAGTTTGGCCTGGTTGTCAAGGGAGGCACCTTGAGTTGTCATAGATTTATGGATTCTTGCGTTATTTATGAATTCTCCAAAAGTCCATACAAGTTTCGCTGAGGAGCAGACAGGGTGGGTTATCTCTGCACCTTGTTTGCTGCTTGGTGGATTTTCACCATTTCCCACATCCAGATCTCCCACGTTGTAAGAGTAGATCATATTTTGTTTATTTATTCTATTGTGGTTAGATTTTGGGGTTGCTTCCACTTTGGAGCTATTACTGGTAGTACCACCATGAACATTTTCGTTCATGTCTTTAATATACATATGTCTGTCCTTCTGTCGGGTGCATACCACGGAGTGGGATTTCTAAGGCATAGAGTATGTGTTTGTTTATCAGCTGCTTGTTTCTTTATACTTTAAGTCACTATTGTATCCACGTACTCAACACAGTACAGCAGGTCCTGGAATAATATAGTTTCTATCAATGTCATTTTGTTATAAAGTTAATGGGGAAAAAACCCAGTTCCCGGCTGTGGCCACTGTGTGTGTGGGGTTTGCCCTTTCTCCCCGTGTCTGTGGGTTTTCTCTGGGTACTCAGATTTCCTCCCACGTCCCAGAGCTATGCCCGTTAGGTGAATCGGTGTGTCTGCATGGTCCCCGTGTGAGTGTGGGCGCGTGTGAGTCAGCCTGCGTGGAAGGGCGTTCTGTCCAAGAAGGAGTCTCGCCTGAGCCCTGAGCGGCTGGGACGGGCTCCAGCCACCCGCGGTTCTGAACTGGAGTAAGCAGGTAAATCATGATCTTACTTGTTTTTGTGAATCTTTCTTAAATGTATGTAAAGCTCACATGTATTTCAATGTTTAATATCAGAAGCGTTTGGCTCTTTATTTAGAAGCGTGGTGATGTTTTCGTGACCAGAAATATGCAGTAAGGACTTAACGCTTGTTTATTTCGCTTAGCCTATGGTAAAGCTGGTTTTATTATACATTGTTTGTTGTTTTGCTTCAAGTAGTAGTTTCCAAGAACCTGTCCGACCAGGTTGCGAGGACTTACCATACCTGTGTGTACCATGGTCCTGTTACATATTTGCGAGCGAATAATATGATGACAGGATCTTAAAGCCACAACTGGTTTCAGATTATCACTGAATTCAACCTTCTGGTTTATGATGGCGTATGTGTCACAGTTCAGTTGATTATTCCCCAGTGTTTGGCATTTTGGCTGCAGTATCTGACTATTAGACATGATGCTGATAGCACGTACATGCATCTTGGATGTGTCTGATTTCTCTAGAATGTGTTTCTGTGTAGGCATGCTATTGAATGCAGCATGTTTTGACTTGCCCTGTCTGGACATTTCTTTTCCCCTTAAATTTTCATGACTGCACATTCAGGATAGTGTCTACAAAACAAAAAAAAAAAGATGTTCTTTTTCAAGCTTGTTCATCCCTGTTAGCACACTGCCTATGACAAACTCGTGAATCCACCCCAGCTCTGTCTAATGGCACTGTGCCTCAGGCCGTCTCAGTTCTCCTAAGGAGAAATGTGTTTGTCACCCTCCCAGAAGGAAGCAACTTCAAAGGATGGCCCGGGTTTTCAACGTGGTATTCAGACACAGTTCTAGAAAGACTACAGAGACACAGGGAGGGTTAGGGAAGGCATGATAACCGTCCTCCAAACCCTTGCGGGCATTTTACTTCCATTAGCTAATTTAGTCCTCAAAATGCCTGGGAGAGGTGAAATTATCGCCCTTGTACAAAGGGGAAAGCTGAAACTTAGAAGTAACCAGTGGCAAGCTGACCCCTAGGAAGTGACAGGGCTGAAAACAGACCTTGGGAGTCCTTGCCCTGAGGCTCCCAGACATAAATTCCAAATTAGGGTTTGCTCCATTCAGATACTACCAGAGTCTTGCTTCCTAAGGGGGCTTTCCCTCTTGGTGTTTGAATAAAATGGTGACAGATGTTGACATGTGTTTGAGAAGCTCTGAAAAGTCCAGCCTTATATTCTTGTTGTTACTAAAGCTGGGCAAGATCAAAATCTGTCATATAGGTTTTCAATAGTGATTGGTACGACCTCCTCTCCCCACCCTCATGGATTTGGGAATAATGTGGGAGAGATTTTTTTGACTGTCAGAATTAGTAGGGGTGACTACTGGCATTTAGTCCCCAGAGGACAAGGATGTTGAGTGTCCTGCAATGCCCAGGGATGGTCTCATTCAGTAAAAAATTGCCCTTACCAAAGACCAGCGGCCCTCTACAGAGAAGCACTGGTAGTCTCAGATCACCATCTTTCCGGTGGCTCTGGTTATGGGACACTGTAATAACGACGGCAATTTGCAATAAAATGAATGGATTCAAGTTTTGTGGGGACTGCAACTTACATAATTGGGTTGGGTGTGGGGAAGGCTCTACAAGAAGAAGAATAAAAAACACTTTACTTTTGCAATTTTTGTAAAAACACGATTCCGTAAAACAATTATTAGGGGTCTTTCCCAGAGGCCCCTTGTCAACAAGAGGCCCTGGCTGGGCTTAGGCTTTCTTAGCTTCTCAGTGTAGGTGCCTCTGATGGTAAATTTCCTCTGCGGCTTTTATTAGGCCTCAAAGGTTTTGTTTTTATCTTTTTCTGTGCTTTCCAGATAGTGTTTCATTTCAGTTTTGATTTCTTCTTTGATCTAGAGGTTATCTGAAAGTTTCAAATATTTAAGAATTTTTGGTCACTTTTTTATTCTTTTTTTCTGATTTTGTGTATTATCCAAGAATGTGGTTTTCAAAAATTATTCCCTTTTTGTGATCAAGTACATGATTATTATTTTGTGAATGTTCTGTGTACATACAGAATAATGTATATTGTTTATTTGAGGGATATGGGCTTTATATCGTAACTATTATATTAGATGAGTTGATTGTTTATTCAATTCCCCTGTATCTTTAAATTTACCTTCTCTTGGACTGCCTGACTAGGAAGGAGACATATTGGAACCTTTCTGTATAGTTGTGTTTTTAATCAAGTACTCCTTGAATTTTAATAATAACTTTTGGCATATATTGTTAGCTGCTTTGTTAATAGGTGTTTGTAAGTTTATGACTGTTAGATCTTCTTTAAAACTTGTGCTTTTTATCATTGTAATATCATTCTTTATCCTGTTTAATTCTTTGAACCTTAAATTCTACCTTGTTCAAGATTAATAATTCTACCCCTTCCTTTCTGTTTGTTTGCATTTGCCTGGTGTCATTTTGCCCTTCTCTTTTGCCTTCTGAATCTTTCTTTTTAAGTTTGTTTTAAGTGGTTTCTGATAAACAGCATGTTGCTGGGTGTTTTTGTTTATTTTCTTAATGCCAGAAATTCAGAGCCTGCCTTATAATTGGAGTAGCCATACTTCGCATAACAACTGCAAAACTTGATTTCATTCATTTCACTTTTGACAATGTTATATTACTTTTTTCTTTTTTTTCCTCGTTTTTGCTGATTTGATCATGTTGCTCTTTGTTCCTGGTCCATTTGGAAGTTCTGCTGTTCATTTCCATTTTGTTTATTGCTACTTTCTCTTTCCCAATATTTAGAAGCCACTTGTTTCCCATGAGATGCCGCATTTCACCACCGCTTTCTCCTTTCCCCTCAGCAGGATGAGAAATGTATCGTACTCCTTTTTTCACTCTTTTCCCTGTCATTCCCCCCAAAATGAGAGCTTTGAAATGCCTTCACATGCTCTCTCTGGTCTGTGTCAGGAACTCCTAGATTTTGCTGAGATGATCTAGTACTTTCTGTTCCAGACTGTGATTATCGTCCCTTTCAGTGTTTACTTACTTAACCTTATGTGACACATTCTGAGGCCACCTGTCCTTCTCCATTCAGGGTGGGCAGTACATGGACGGCAGGGTCCACTGTACACCACTGTTTTTTTCCTCTTTGTCACCCTCTGTCTTGAGGTCACGGTTCTGACTCATTAGTGTTTGGTCAGAGCTCTTTTCTGGGTATGTGTGACATGTGCTCAAAGTCTTCGTGTAGCCACAAATATTTCCTTTCACCTACGAGTGAATGGCAGCTTGGCTGCTTGCAGGACTCTCCGGTTGCAACCCTTTTCTCTCAGGTGTCTCTAGCTATTTTCCCACGGCCTCCCATGCCCCAGGGGTGCAGGTGAGAAGCCCAGGCTGTTCCTTTTCAAGCGAGAGTCATTTAGTCTTTTAGGATAGCAGCTTTTAAGGTTCTCTCTTTGACCTTAGGGTTTAGAACTACTAGAATATGCCCAGGTCTGTGTTTCTGTTCTTCAACCCCACAGAGAACTTGGGGTTTCCTTTCCCTCTACAGACTCAGGCCTACTTTAGGGAAACGTTCTTGTAGTTTTTGTTCAGTTATTATCTGTCCTGCTTTGCAGATCTTGTCACTTGCTGTTGCGTCTCCTGGATTGGCCCTGCCTGTTCCCTCGTGGTTTCTATCTCGTGGTCATTTTGCTCGTATGGTGTGAGATGTTCCTTTCCCTTTATCTTTCAGGCCACTCATTTGGGTCTGAACAGGGGTCCTGCAGGCTTCAATTCACTTACTGAATTTTAAATCAGTAAAATATGACCCCGAAAGTCACATTTTCCAGTTCCCAGTTGTTCTATACTTGAGTCTCAAGGATTATTGATGATTTTCAGTTGTCATCCGTTTCCTCTGGTGGCTCTATTTCATTAGGGCCTTTTCTGACTGTTCTGTTTATTTTTATTCTCTGATTGCTGGACCCCCTTATGAGTTATTTTTCTTTTTCTGGCCCCTGGGGCTCTTTTCCGCCCTCTCTTGACTGGTGGTGGTTCTGGGAGTGAGGGAAGGGGCGGTGGCTTTGGCTCCTGAGGGCTGGTGGGGTGACATCTAGCCTTTCTCTTCCCCAGCCGTGACCTGCTGGCTCAGCCTCAGAGGTGGAGAGGTCTCAACTCATCTGTGAAGCTTTTTCTTATCTTCTAGGGGACCAGACAGAAAGTTTGGGGGTCAGGTTTGCCTCAGGGTACACTCTGACCTCCACACAGAAATGGTCACCGGGCTGTGAGGAAATTGTAAAGGGCACCAGAGATGTTTAAAAAGAAAACAAACGACAACCAAAACAACTAGGGACAGAAAGGTCCTATGATTATTTTTGACGCTGAAAGCCAGAGACAGAGATGTCTCCAGACACAGACTGGGGCTCAGAAGGTGAGGGCTCCTAGTGTGTCCCCTTTTCTCCTTAGGTTCCAGCCAGAGCTGTTTCTTTGCTGTGTCCTTGGCCCACCAAGGTCGCCTGTGCCTCAGGGCCTTTGCACCTGCTGCTCTTTCTGTCTGGAGCCTGTTTTCCCCAGATCTCCACGTGGCTCCCTCCCTCTCTCGAGTCCCTCCTCAAATCACACTCATCACTCACTTGCCACCCTGTGTCCCCTTACCCTACCTTATTCTTTGTTATAGCTCTTGTCACTGCATCACATGATATCACAGATTTTTGCTTTTGCTAAACCCCATAAGGACAGACTATATCCCCAGCACTGGAGACAGTCCTTGGCACACAGTAGGTGCTTATTAACTGTTTTCTGAATGAATAAGTGGGTGGATATATGAGGCATGATGGAGAAGTCCTATTGCCTGTGGGCTATGGATGGCGCAAAGAGGTCCCCAGCCCCACTCACAACATATACTGTGAGTCTGAACTGATGCTTATTTCATGAGCCAAGGATAAAGTCTCCTAGGAATCAAGGTGGCCACACAGGGACAGGAACAGATGTGGAGCCTCTCAGAGCGGTGTCTGCCAGCTCCAGGACTTTGGTGTCGGGGTGGGGGCAGCCCATCAGCTGCGCAGGTGCCATCTGTGTGAAGGGTACTCCTGTGGGACCCGAGAAGCTCATTATGCCTGCTGTGGGGCTGCTGTCACCTTCAGGAAGAACTTAACTGTCTGAGTCTTTAACACGGCTTAAGACTCCGGGCCCTTCCTGGTTCTCCAGCCAAACTGGCTGGAAATGAACAAGGCCAGAGTCCTCTGGGGCTGGGGTGGGGGTCAAGCCCACACGATTGCTCAGGAGTCCCTGAGCACCACTTGAGTCTCCAGCTCCCGGCACCCCGGGAGGGACAGCAGGACTTGCATCCGCCCCGGATGAGAAGCGGGATGCTTCGTAGAGCGGAAGCGTGTGGAGTTAGCGTGGGCACTTTCCCACTCTCTTCTGTTCTTACGCTGTTTATTCCCAGTTTTATTAAAGTGCTCTCTGGCTCAGATCCTGTTAGCATAGTCCGATAAATAGAAAGAAAGAGAATACAGAAGGCAGGGTGCTCTTTCACCGCCGCCTTGAGAAAGCGGAGAATCGAGTTCTGTGGGCATCTGTGGCTGCCGTGAAATGTAGCTCAGGCGTTGATGTCAGCCCTGGCCTCAGACCCTTTCATAGCAGGAAGAAAGGAAGGACAGCTATTTAGGGCAGCTGCCAAGTCCTCGAACCACCTGCCAGGGCTCCGGGCGACATGCTCTCGTTTTGAAAGGCTAAAAGTCACTGCTTTGTCCTCCTAATACAAAGCTTCCCTTTTTTGGCCTTCCCAGGGCTGTGAGAGAGAGAAGAAAAAAAAACGTCACACACATTTCAGACCCCAGAACACTTCTTCCCCCAAGGTCTGGAAATTGAACAAGGTCCATCCAAACTGAAATTACAAAGTTTCTTGGGTAAAATTATGCCTGGCTAATTTAAAGAAATGCTTTAAAGAAAAAAAAAAATCAAACATTCTCTGTGGAAAGCGGGAAAGGTAAAATCCTTGAGGAACCTCTGCGCTGCTCTCTGATTCCTTCTGGAGTGCACGGGTGTTCTTCCCTGCAGCCGGTTCTGCAGGGCCAGTTGGCTGACCTGCGGCTGGCTCCCCCGCCAGCATCCCCTGCCGCCCCTGTCCCGCGTGCCTTTGCTGTCCCTGAGCTCACCCTGTGCACCCCACGATCCCTGGGCCCTCTACATGTTGCACATTGCATTGGCCATGCCGCCGACAGGGGTTTTTTTTTGGTGGCAGGGGTCCTGCTCATTTTTGGAGTTTCTCTGTGTCGTACTCCATTCTGGCTGCTATAACAGAATACCGTGTCCTAGGGCGGATTTTCAGCTGCAGAAATGTATTCCTCAGAGTTCTGCAGGCCGGAAGTTTGAGATGAGGTTGCCAGCAAGGTCGGGTTCTGGGGGGCCCTCCCCCGGGTTGTAGATGGCTTCTCTTTGTGTCCTCATGTGGCAGAAATAGAACTGGCTGGCTCTCTGGCCTCTTTGTTTAAGGGCACTAATCCAAGGGCTCCACTCTCATGACCTAATCACCTCCCAAAGGCCTCACCTCCTCATACCATCACCTCAGGGATTAGAGTGTCAAACATGAATTCTAGGGGGACACAAACTTCAGCCCATTGCACTCTCGTACCCCATGATGAAGCAGCATGTTGGGAGTGGCCCGCTGTGGGTAGGCTTGTGAGGTTGACCAGCAGCCTTTCTCCAAATGCGTGGGACTGTCCGTGTGCCATGTGGATTGTACGTTTCAGTTGAAGTTTCTTTTTCAGTGATTGCAGGCATCATGTAAATGAAGGCATTTTAATGGCGCAGTGACTGATGGCAGAATTTCTTAAGGAAAAAAAATACAGCAGCTCTGGTTATATGTATGTTCCCTTTAGAAATGTTGAGATATAGGAGAGAATTAAGAAGAAAATTCATCATACCCAGCACCCCCACAGTCCTCTCCACACCTTGTTGTTTTCAGTATTAATTTCTCCATCCTTGTTTGTATGTTTGCACATGCATGCATAACACACACGCGCACGTATATATTTTTGCAAGTTGAATTATGCTGTATTTTTT
Organism: Propithecus coquereli; assembly: GCF_000956105.1. Lineage (NCBI taxonomy): Eukaryota > Metazoa > Chordata > Mammalia > Primates > Indriidae > Propithecus > Propithecus coquereli. The sequence continues at coordinate 95,547 of NW_012150641.1, read as the reverse complement.
AGACTCTATTTCTCACTTAACAGTAATATCAAAAACTTGTTCCCAGCTATATACAGATATTGTAAAGCACACAGTGAAGGCATATGTGGCAGCTCTGATAAAATTAAACACACAGTTCATTTCTTCCCCTGGCCCGGGGCGGGATACCTGAGATTCTTGCATTTGTAAGGTGCAAGAAGCTAGTATGACTTGGAAAAGCAAGAACGTTTCCTGAGCATTCTATTTCATCAGAATATTTAAAGGTAGATGGAGATGACGTTAACTCTTAGGGCCACATGTCTCGGAGACAGAGCTTTATCGGGTGTCTGTGCTGCCCAGGCACATACTTGCCTTCTACGGGTCTGGCTCGCTCTGTGTCTGCAGATACATAAATGGATTCCGTGGAACAGTGGGCGAAACCATTGCCGTTCCCCAAGAGCAGGAATCCTGTGTGTCTTGCTCACTGCTATGTCCCCGTTGCCCAGCCCACTGCCTGATATGTCAGAGGTGCTCAGTAAATGTTCAATAGACGACGGGTGTTGCAGCTGGAGGGTTATTTGGGTACTGACCGTCTTGGTGTCTCTTTCAGGGGGCCCGCAGTCCAGGCTTTTGGTACGGGGTGTGCAAGGCAGAAGCATCAGCATGAAGGTGCCCACCTCTTCCCGAGCCAAGCAGGGGCCCTTCAAGACCATGCCGCTCCGGTGGTCCTTCGGACCCCGGGAGAAACCACCCGGTGCGTCTGTCGAGTTGGTGGAGTATTTGGAGTCCAGACGGAGACCCCGATCCACGAGCCAGTCCATCGTGCCACTGCTGACGGGCGCTGCTGGTGAGGAGAAGTCGGCCTCGCCGAGGTCAACCGTCACCGTCTCTGCTAAAGGTGAAGAAGGTGGGCGAGCCAGCGAAAGAGGACTGGCCGAGGGGCCCTGTCCCTCGGGCCACCCCAACCACTGCCTGGGCCCTGGAAGCTCAGATGGTCTAAACGCAGCAAGGAAACTAAAGGAAAATGCAGGTCAGGAAATCAGGCTTCCCAAAAAGTTCGACCTGCCCCTCACTGTGATGCCCTCCATGGAGAACGAGAAGGCAGCTCGACCGGAGGGCCAGAAGGCCACGAACTGGAGGGGAAGTGGCCAGGTGGGAAGCAGGAATGGCCCACCTTCCCCCTCCATGGGACTGTCTGGAAACAGTAAGGACAGTTGGCGAGGAACCCTAGCCAAGACAAGGGCTAATGCGGAGGAAAGGGACTCTGAGGGGGACAGACCTCCGCAGGGAACACTCACCCTGCTGAGGTCTGTGTTTTGGAAGAAGGAGAGTAAGAGGAATGACAGGGCAGAGGTCTGCCCCCCGGCGCCCCCAGTGTCCCTGCTGAGTGGCAGGCTGAGCCCCGCCATGAACGAGCAGGCTCGAGGCTCATCTCCTTCCCTCCGGATCCGAGAGAGCCTGGCCAGGGGCCTGGGCAGCCATCTCGAGAGGGACGTCCGGTCGGCCCCCAGCTCTCTCCACCTCCCTCGCAAAGCCGGCAGGCCTCCGAGAGGCAGTGGCCTTGGCACGTCACAAAGGAGCGTTCTGGGGGACCAGACTTCTTACGGCACCTTGCAGAAGGTCAAATACCACACTCTGTCCTTAGGCCGAAAGAAAACCTTACCAGAGTCCAGCTTTTGACGGAGCATCTTGGTATTGTGCGAAGCTGGCGTTCTTGGGACTTTGCACTGAGTAGCTGTAGGCAGCCTGTGTCGAGAGTGGGTTTCCAGGAAGCCAATTGTGATCTCCATGTCTAGACTTCCCACACCTAATGTCCAGATCATCCAGCGTCTATGTACCTTCTTGATCTTTGGGTGCTCTGATTCAGTCTGGCCACGAGAGGATGCTGTTGGGTCAGTATTACCAGTTTCAGGGACGAACTGACACCCAGTGAGATTTGGGTGTGCGCAAACCGGAGCATAGCTCTGCGCGTGAGCCTCCTAGCTAATGAGAGTCTTCAGTGTGATGTTTAATGTTGTCATTGTCTTCTCTTTTTCCCTTCTTTTTAAAGAAATAGTGGCTTTACAGGAAAATCTTTTCCTTTTAATGATTCTCTGGGATAAGCATGAAAGATGCCAAAAAAAAAAAAAAAAAAAAAAAAAGAAAAAAAAAACGTTTTTTACCCCACCCCAAAAAAAAAAAAAAAAAAAAAAAAACGGTAGGGACAGTGAAGCAAGATTCTAGGAGAGAGATGGGAGAGAAGTGACTGAGATTTTAGGCGAATATTTAATATATAACAAAATAATTGTATTAAAGTTTTTCAAGGTATTAATATTTTAAAAAGATAACTATTTTGATACTAGAAAAAAATGAAGTTGTTTTTTTAATTCAAGGATGAAATCTATGTACAATTTTAATAAAATCCCATCAGTGAAACATGCAAATGGCTGTCTGAATTCTTCATGCTTGATACATGACCTTGTTTCTTTCCTGCTGCATAAACTCAGTTCATTGCTGTCCCTATCGGAAAGTAGTTATGAGATCACATCTGTAAACAAAGATGTTAAAAAAAACAACATATATATATATAGTTACTGCAGTTCTTTCTGAAATCTAAAAATGCTTTTAACTAAAGTGGCTTGCTGTTTCCTAAGGAAGTGACAGTCTCCCTAGGCTTCTCTCTGGAGGGCTTATGCTTGCGAGGACTTAGGAATCTGTGCCTGTCTTGATGGACTGTCCCCCGTTTCCTAAAACTTTGAACACTCTACTGTAGCTGTTCTTACAAGTACCCTCTCATTTCTTACTAAGAAGCTGCTAAGCCTGACCCCAGGCCTGAGGCTCAACAGATGAGGTCACTGGTGAGTCTGCACTTAAACAATCCATTTTCTAGAAATATTTCCTTTTTGATGGGAATCATTTGTTCAAGACATCCAACCCCAAGAATTAAGTCTTCCCCCATATATATAAGATGACTCAATGGCATGGCTCTGCTATTTCTTTTTTCTGAAGAAGGAAGAATGAGGTCCTTTCTTCACCCCAGCGAAAGAGACAACTTACCTATGATCTAAGCAACAGAAAATAGAAATCACTGAGATAACAGAGAGAGCAGGAAGACCCCCCCGACCTGACCCCTGAGGATGATACTATACCAGTGACCTGTGTGTTTGTATTCCAAAAGAAGTCCATGTTCTCTTCAAGTCTTTTTTTTTAACTATTTTTATTTATAATTTTTCATTTTGAAATAATTTCAGACTTAACAAAAGCGTGGCAAAAATATTCAAAGCGTTCTCATATACTTGTCACCTAGCTTTCCCATATTTCTTACATAACCTTAGTAAATTGATCAAAACCAGGAAATTAACATTGTTATACTATTAACTTATGTGCAGATCTTATTCAGATTTTTCCAGCTGTCCAAGTAACATCCTTTTCCTGGCCCAGAATCACACATTTAGTTTTCTTATCTCATTAATATCTTCTACTCTGGGACAGTTCCTCAGTCTTTGTCTTTTTTTTTTTAAATTTCTGCATATTATGGGGGTACAAATGTTTAGGTTACATTGCCCTTGCCCCCCACAGTCAGAGCTTCAAGCGTGTCCATCCCCCAGATGGTGCACACCGCACTGATTATGTTTGTATATACTCATCCTCTCCTCCCCCCTCCCATCTGCCCGACACCCGATCAATGTTATTCCTATATGTGCACTTAGGTGTTGATCAGTGAAACCAATTTGCTTGTGAGTACATGTGGTGCTTATTTTTCCATTCTTGGGATACTTCACTTAGTAGAATGGGTTCCAGCTCTATCTAGGAAAATACAAGAGGTGCTATATTACCATTGTTTCTTATAGCTGAATAGTACTCCATGGTATACATATACCATATTTTATTAATCCACTTATGTATTGATGGGCACTTGGGTTGTTTCCACATCTTTGCAATTGTGAATTGTGCTGCTATAAACATTCGAGTGCAGATGTCTTTTTTATAGAATGTCTTTTGTTCTTTTGGGTAGATGCCGAGTGATGGGATTGCTGGATCAAATGGTAGATCTACTTGTATCTCTTTAAGGTATCTCCATATTGCTTTCCACAGAGGTTGCACTGGTTTGCAGTCCCACCAGCAGTGTGTGAGTGTTCCTATCTCTCCACATCCATGCCAACATTTATTATTTTGTGACTTTTTGATAAAGGCCATTCTCACTGGAGATAAGTGATATCTCATTGTGGTTTTGATTTGCATTTCCGTGATGATTAGAAATGTTGAGCATTTTTTCCTATGTTTCTTGGCCATTATTCTGTCTTCTTTTGAAGTTTCTGTTCATGTCCTTTGCCCACTTTTTGATAGGGTTGTTTGATTTTTTCTTGCTGATTTTCTTGAGTTCTAAATAGATTCTGATTATCAGCCCTTTATCAGATGTGTAGCATGCGAAAATTTTCTCCCATTCAGTAGGTTGTCTGTTCTTGTGACAGTTTCTTTGGCTGTGCAGAAGCTTTTTAATTTGATCAGGTCCCATTTATTTATTTTGGTTGTTGCTGTGATTGCCTTTGGGGTCTTCTTCATAAATTCTTTGCCTGGGCCAATGTCTAAAAGAGTTTTTCCAACATTTTCTTCTAGAATTCTAATCGTTTCACATCTTAGGTTTAAGTCTGTTACCCACTGTGAGTTGATTTTTGTGAGAGGTGAAAAGATGTGGATCCTGTTTCAGTCTTCTACATGTGGCTATCCAGTTTTCCCAGCACCATTTATTGAATAAGGATTCTTTTCCCCAGTGTATTTTTTTTGTCTGCTTTGTCAAAGATTAGATGGCTATATGAGGATGATTTTATATCTGGGTTCTCAGTTCCATTCCACTGGTCAATGTCCCTGTTCTTGTGCCAGTACCAAGCTGTTTTCATTACTATGGCCTTGTAGTAGAGTTTGAAGTCTGGTAGATTGATACCTCCCATTTTGTTTTTATTGCCTAGGATTCCTTTTGCTATACAGGGTCTTCTCTGGTTCCATACGAAGCATAAAATTATTTTTTCTATATCCATGAAAAATGACATTGGTATTTTAATAGGGATTGCATTGAATCTGTAGATCACTTTGGGTAGTATAGACATTTTAACAATGTTGATTCTGCCGACGCACAAGCATGGTATGGTTTTCCACCTGTTTACATCCTCTGCTATTTCCTTCCTCAGTGTTTCATAGTTCTCCCTGTAGAGGTCTTTTACCTCCTTGGTTAAATATATTCCTAGGTACTTTGTTTTCTTTGTTTCCATTGTGAAGGGTATTGAGTCTTTGATTTGGTTCTGAGTTTGACTATTATTGGTGTATAAGAATGCCTCTGATTTTTGTGTATTGATTTTGTATCCTGAGACTTTACTGAATTCATTTATCAATTCCAGGAGTCTCTTGGTTGAATCCTTGTGGTTTTCTAGAAATAATATCATATCATCAGCAAAGAGTGAGAGTTTGATCTCTTCTGCCCCCATTTGGACGCCCTTAATTCCACTCTCTTGTCTAATTGCTGTAGCAAGGACTTCCAGCACTATGTTGAATAGAGGTGGAGATAGTGGGCAACCTTGTCTGGTTCCAGTTCTAAGTGGGAATGCTTTCAATTTTTCCCCATTCAGTATGATGTCTATGCCTATTTTGTTAAGTGTTCTTATCATAAAAATGTGTTGAATTTTGTCAAATGCTTTTTCTGCATCTATTGAGAGGATCATATGGTCTTTGTTTTTGCTTCTATTTATATGGTGAATTACATTTATAGATTTGTGTATGTTGAACCATCCCTGCATCTCTGGGATGAAGCCCACTTGGTCGTGATGAGTTATTTTCTTGATAAGCACCTGGATTCAGTTTGCTACGATTTTGTTGAGAATTTTTGCATCTATATTCATAAGGGATTTTGGATATTCTTGGACCTTTCTAATTCTATGTAAATTTTAGAATCAATTAATTTACACACACTCCCCCCCCACACACACAGACTTCCGTATGGATGTTGATTAGGATTTTATTTAAACAGGGCATATCCTTCCAATTTAGGTCTTTAAACAAAATAACAAAGCTGGAGACATAAGATTACCTGTGTTCAAATTGTACTACGGGGTTATAGTAACCAAAACAGCATGGTACTCATATAAAAATAGATACATAGACCAGTGGAATAGAATTGAGAACCTAGAAATAAAGCCACATATTCATAGCCAACCAATCTTTGACAAAGCTGACAAGAGCATACATTGGGGATAGGACACCCTTTTCAATAAATGGTGCTGGGAAAATTGGATAGCCATATGCAGAAGAATGAAACTGACCCCTCTATCTTACTGTATACAAAAATCTACTCAAAATGTATTAAAGACTTAAATGTAAGACCTGAAACTATAGAAATACTAGAAGAAGCCTTAGGGAAAACTCTTTTGGACATGGGCAGTGGCAAAGAATTTATTACTCAGACCTTAAAAGCGCAGGCAACAAAAACAAAAATAGACAAATGGGACTTAATTAAACTAAAAAGCTTCTGCACAACAAAAGAAATAATCAACAGAGTGAAGAGACAACCTGTAGGAAGGGAGAAAATATTTGTAAACTGTTCATCTGACAGGGGACTAATAGCCAGCATATACAAGGAACTCAACAACAACAACAACAACAATCTCAAATAATTCTATTAAAAAGTAGACAAAGGACATGAATAGACACTTTTCAAAAGAAAATATGCAGATGCTCACAAGTATATAGAAAAAAATGTTCAACATCACTAATCACCAGAGAAATGCAAATTAAAACCACAATGCAATATCATCTTACTCCAGTCAGAATGGCTATTATTAAAAAGACAAAAAAATAACAGATGTTAGCTAGGATGTGGAGAAAAGGGAACTCGTATTACACTGCTGGTGGGAATGCAAATTAGTCCAACCTCTGTGGGAAACAGTCTAGGGATTTCTCAAAGAACTAAAAATAGAACTACCATTCAATCCAGCAATCCCACTACTAGATATCTACCCAAAGGAAATCAATATATCAAAAAGAAGTCCGCACTTCTGTGTTTATTGTGGCACTATTCACAATAGCGAACATATGGAATCAACCTTAGTGTCCATCAGTGGAGGAATGGATAAAGAAAATGGGGTATATTTTACACAATGGAATTCAGCCTTAAAAAATGAATGAAGTCATGTCTTTTGCAGCAACATGGATAGAACTGGAGACCATTCATTATGTTAAGTGAAACAAGCCAGGCACAGAAAGTCAAATATCACATGTTCTCACTTATAAATGGCTGCTAAAAAAAATGTATACACTTGGACACAGAGAGTAGAATGACAGACAATGGAGATAGAAGGGTGTGGGGTGTTGGGAGGGGGTGGATGATGAGAAATTGGTTAGGGGTACAATGTACAGTATTCGGGTGATGGGTACCCTAAAAGCCCTGACTTGACCACTACGCAATGTACGCATGTGACAAAATTGCACATGCACCTCATAAATTCGTACAAATAAAAAAAGAGCGTGTCCTTAATTGAATACACATGGGATGAGGTAGCCCAGATGGAACCCCCAGGAATGGCTGAAATTTTCTTACTACCGTGGGAACAGAATGGGTCTGAGGCCTCCCCTCCCCTCCAGGGCTCCATCTTACTTCCCATAGAATCAGGATAACCTGGGACTAAGGGCTTTTCACCAGGAAACCTCAGGTTTAAGTAGTTCTTTAGATCTGAGAAGGTAGCTTCTCATTCTGAATTACTCCTTACTGATTGAAAAGAAGTGAATGTTCTAACCGATTCCACTTCCCTGTTTCTTAGTGAGGAAGCATCTGGAACAGAAGATAAAAAGGAGAGTCAACATCTTCTGCTCATGTAAACATTGACAACACAGTTTAATTAGGATGGAATTAGATTATAATAGGAGTCTGGGTGGGCCTTTATTTGAGTAGGGTTGTACAATCTGAGAGAGAGAGATAGATTGACTAACTTATCCATCCATCCATCCATCCATTGTCCATCAATCCATCTATCCATTCATTCAGCAATCCAACCCCCCAGTCAACATTCTTGACTACATACTATGTGCCACACACTGTTCCAGTGTCTGTTTCCAGCTTCAGGGTACTGTGCTGATCAGAGCAAAGTCCTTACTCTCACAAAGCCTACATTTCAGGCTTCGGAGATAGACAAAAAAGAAAGCCCCAAGTAATCACTTTCTTAAAGCAGCATGTGCTGGGAAGAAAATGAAATGGTCATGTTCCAAAACAACTGGGATCTGATTGGCAATTAGGTGGGCTCCAGTTCAAACCCCTTTGACTGTAGACGTTCTTCTCTCGTGGTTAAATTTTTCTCTTCTAAATTCTTTTGCAGTGACTATTTTGATTATCTTTATGATTTTGTTCAGTTGGGTAAATGGCAGTGGTGGAACAGGATTTATTGTCCTTATTTGAATAACAAATATGTTCGTGGCAAAATATGCCTGGAGAAGCACACACGAAGGAACCCATCGAGACAGAGGGCGGTGTGTGGGATTCTGGAAGAGGAGAAGGGAGATGGACTTGAGTTTATAGCGCATTAAGTCTCCAGGGATCACACATAAGTCAGTGACTGTCGAGCATACATTTTGTTATCTGTTGAGAAGGGGAAAGAGTCCTGGCTCCTCTCAACCTCAGTGCGAGGAGCGAGTCCCTGCGACCCACTAGCATGCCGTTGCCCCTGCAGATGTCCCGTTGCTGGAAGGAGGAGAGGCGAGTGCTCATGCACAACGTGGTCAGGTTTGGACCCGGAGCCTGGTAGGCGCCGGGAGGGGGAGGTGAATAGACCGTGTGTGAGCCGAGATCTTGCTCTGCCCTTCCCTGCCCTCGTCATCGCCCCTGGGTGCCTCCCCTCCTCCCTCATCTTCCTTTCACTCTGGAAACTGCTGTAATCAGCCACCCCCACTGGAGGCTCTTGCTGAGTTATCAGTGACCTCCCCACTGGCGTCTCCCATGGCTTCCTCTAAATGCCAAATATAATGGTTTCCTTTCCATTCCCAACCTGTCCCACCTCTCCACAGTAGTTGACACTGTGAGTCATTGTTTTCTTCTTGAAAGCTTTCTCTTTGAAATTTGTGACATCATTCTTTATTAGTTCCCTTCAAATTCTGGGGAGGACTTGGGTGGGCAGTTGGAAGGCAGAGCTGGGAGAGGTGGCAGGAAGCAGGTGCCATGTAGCTGGGCACAGAGGGGGGAGGGATGAGCCCCCAAGCTGGGGAAGAAGGCAATTCCATGCCTCTGCCCTGGCTCTACCAGTTCACACTCTAAAAGGTGCAAGTAACTAAAATGTCATGTTGTTCTCTTTTCCTAGAGATGAGTTTCTGGGAACAGCTCACATCAGGAGAATAAATGAGATGTTTTTGAGCACTTTAAAGCCAAGTTCTACTAAATTTCATGTAAAACAGTTTTTCAGTGGTGGGGGCTTTGGAGAGTGATCTTGCTCCTCAGGGGACATTTGGCGATATCTGGAGACACTTTTGGTTGTCACTTTTTGTGGGGGCAGGAGGAACAGTGCTACTGGCATCTAGTGAGTAGAAGCCAAGGATGTTGCTAATCATCCTACAGTGCACAGGGCAGCAACTCCCAGCAGAGAGTTATCTGGCCCCAAATGTCAATAGTGCCAGGGTTGAGAAACCCTGATGTACACTTTTCTTAATCTATTTCCTGATCTACTGGGTTTTTTCAGCCACCAGTTAGAAACAGTATTGTCATTACCAAAAGCCCTATTTTAAAGTAAATTAATAAGATTAATAGTGTATTTTTTAATAAGTTTGTGGACAACTTTAAGGAGCTAATTCTCAATAGGGATAAAATCACCTATAAATATTAATAGCACTGTAATTTGCTTTTGAGATGTCATCTTCATGCTTTTACATAGCTGTGATCCATTGTTATTTTCTGCCATAAGCCCAAGGAATGGGTGAAATCTGAAGGCTAGTGAGAGTGATTTCGCCATCCTCCCTACATTTATCAGAATGGAGCAGAGTGAGCTGGGGACAGGAGGGGACATCACAGTCCAGCGGTTCAAGACTTCAGCGGGCATCACCTGGAGGACACGTGAAAACACAGACTGCTGGGCCCTGCCCCAGTTTCTGATTCAGGAGGGCTGGGGTGGGGCCTGAGGATCTGCATGGCTAACAAAGTCCCAGTGATGCTAATGCTGCTGGCCCAGGGACCACACTTTGAGAATCATGGTTCTTGGTCATAGTTTTACTGGGAAAAATTTAATTTTCTTGGAAAGCTCCCAAGTGAATGGCCATTTCATCTCAGGTTCAGGTGCCAAGCCACATAAGGGGGTTCTTGGGTCCCTTGAGTTCAGCACACCATGATCCCAGGAGGGAACAGGAGCCAGACAATCTTCTTACTCATCCTCAGAGAGAATGGGCTTGCAGCAAGGTACCCTCTGTGTGTGTGTGTGTGTGTGTGTGTGTGTGTGTGTGTGCGCGCGCGCGCATGTGTGTGCATGCGCATGTATGCACATGCCTTGCTTGCCTGAGCACAGCAATGTGCCTTTAGAAGCAAATATGTATCTTTCAATCTGTTTGTAATCAAGTTCAATGTCCCATGGCAGTAAACAGTGTAATTACAGCTCAAATACAAGGCCCCACCAGGAACTCATTTAAATTGAAGCATACTTGTGAAAATAATTCTTAAGGCTCTGATGTCATGAAAAAGAAATCCTTTTTTTCAGCAGAATTCAACCACATGCATTTTAAATAATTATAAAATATAGATATGCAAAAAATAAGAAAAAAATTCTCACCACACCAAAATTTCCATTAACAACAAATTTCTCAAAGTTCTATCTATCCATATCTATCTATCCATCCATCCATCCATCCATCTATATCCAAAGTGAGGTCATCTCATCCGCGTGTTTTGTACATGTGCTGTGTTTATGTTAATCTCTACCTTCCCCTGGCAGTACTTTTCCATCTCCTCTAATACTCAGTCTATAATTCAGATTTTCCCCTTTGGACCCCTCATTCTCTTTACAGAAAATGTGTACCAACCAAGATCCAATCCAAGCTCACTCTTTGCATCTATTTAATAGTTGTTATGTTCTTTGGCACTGACTTGCTATAGAATCTGTTAAACACAAAGTGTCCCAAAATACGAGTGGTGTGTCTTTAGGGTGTCCCTTTGCTTGTTTCTATATCCCCTGTGTTTCCTATATCTGGACATTAAATCTAAGAGTTTGACATTAGCAAGGTAAGCATTTCCAGTTAGTCTACCTTACAGGTGATGTTGGGAATTTTATATTGTGTCTGTCATAAGACACTTAATATCTGCTTGACCTGCCTCATGGTGATGCTGACACTGACCACTCGATTAAAGTGATGACTATCTGATGGCTCCATGGTACGGTTTCATCTCCCCCTTGCTTCCAGGAAGTCATCTGTGGCTAATTATTTTGGTAATATGAATTTCCAATTCCCCAAGTATTTACCCAAAGTTTTTAAAACAATTCATTTATAAACAGATTTATTGAAGTATAATTATCATACAATAAAATTCACATGTTTAATGTGTACAATTGGATATATTTTTGTCTCCATGAAAGTATCATCACCATAATGATAATAAACATTATTGTCATCCCCCCAATTTCCTCATATCCGTTTGTAATTTCTCCTTCGTTCCTAGCTGCTTCCCCCATCCCTAGCAATCACTGATTTGTTTTCTGTCTCTGTGCCACTATAGATTAGTTTGCATTTTCTAGAATTTCATATAAATGGAATCATACAGTATGTACTTTTTCTTGTCTTGCTTCTCTCATTCAGCATAATTTTTTTGAGATTCATTCGCGTTGTTGCATGCATCAGTGGCTCATTCCTTTTTACGTCGGGTAGTATTCAATTGTGTGGATATACCACGGTTTGTTTACCCATTCATCTGCTCATGGACATTTGGGTGGTTTCTGGTTTTTGGCTGTTACAAAAAAGGTACTATAAATATTTGTATGCATGTCTTTGTGTGGGCATATGGTCTCATTTCTCTTGGGTAAGCGTGTAGCTGTGGGATGGCTCAGTCCTGCAGTAGGTGCATTCAGAAACTTTCAAACTGTTTTCCAAAACAGTTGTAGGAGTTTACTTTCCCACCAGCACTGTATGAGAGTCCCAGCTGCTCCCTACCTTGGTACGATCAGTCTTTTAAATTTTAGCTATTCCAGTTGGCATCTGGTGGTATATCACCTTGGTTTTGATTTAATTTCCTGGTTGACTAAGGATGTTAAACTTCTTTTGGTGTGTTTATTTGATATCCCTCTTCTTTAAGTGAAACAGCTGTTTAAATCTTTTGCCTGTTTTTGAATTAGGTTGTTTTATTATTGAGTTTTGACAGTTTGTTATATATTTTGAATGGAAGTTCTTCCTCAGATATGGGATTTGAAAATATCTTCTGCCGGTCTGTAGCTTGTCTCTTCATTCTGCTTAGCAGTGAGACCACTGGCTAGAAGAGGCCTGAGGGTCAATAGAAAAGGTCCTTGTTTTGCAGATGAGAAAAACTGAGTGCCAAAAAGGTCAGAACTGCAGTGTGGCTTGGTAGCCACACTTCAGCCAGGGCTGAGCCCCTGGTTCCAGAACCTGGCTGCTTTGTCTCACACTTAGGATGCCTCTTTGAACTTCATCCATAAAATACTTTAACTTCGCTTGCTGTAACTTAGGTTACATTGAAACCAACCCAGGATGAGTCGAGGAGAGAAGGAAAAGTGAAATATTCAGTCAAACTAGTTATTCATCATCGTGGAGACCCAAAGATGCATTATTAAATTCCGCCTTCCTTCCCCAGACTCTTTTAAAATATTTTACTGATTGGATTCAAGCTAGCATTCTAAGTACATAGGTAGACTAATAATTCAGCTCTCTTCAGAACATTAGTTGCCTAGAATAGTTCACTCTAAACAGTATTTTGTGATTGTTCCCAGACAGCCCCAAAGAAGAAAGGAAACAAAACTCCTGTTCTCACCCACGACCTGGTCCAATTCGGCTTGAGGACCCTTGTGGGGGCCAAGAGGGCAGCACATGTTTCTGACCAGTGACTAGACTGGGTGCCGCAGAAGTGGGACATGGTGGGAGCTTAACAGAGACACTTCCTGGGACGTCACAGATGTCACAGATCTAAAGAACCGTCAGATTAGAAGGGCTTTGGAATGCAGCTTGTCCAGTGCAACCCATTTCACAGCTGCGGAAAGGGCCTGGTGACTTGACTTGTCCATGGTCACCCAGAGATGGATGACACATGACTCAGCTGGAGATGACTATGTAGGACTGTCCAGGGACTAGGAGACTGAAACTGAGGGGCACCCGTTCTGGACAAAAAGAAAAAGGAAGGTAATGTCGAGCGATTAAAAAAGGAGAATTTATTATCTTGGTCATGGCCCCAATAACTAGTGGCGTCAAGTAAGGACAGATAAATCATGGATAAGTGTATTCAGTCTTAGTTCAGGTTAAAAATTCAATCACGTAAACAGAGTTTTGTATAGGCAGAAACATCGTTGCACAGTCTGGAGCAGTTGAACCCCGTGTGGAGTGAGCCCAGAGTTCTCGGAGCCTCGTTTTAAGAGGAACATTAGTAAATCGTGACCATATCCACAAGGCGGGTGGAGCGGTGGGCTGGAGACCATCTTGTACAGGGGAGGGTTGAGGAAGGTGGGAATTTTAAATGACAGCTGGTGAAGAGACTCAGGAATGGGGGTGCTGGTCTTCAGATACTGAAGGGATACCCTGCTGAAGGGGGATGCTATTTCTCATGAGTTGCTTCTGGTGATTCGACCAGAACCAAGGGGAAGAAGGAGGCTTGAGGGCAGATCTTGACTTCTTGAAAGGACATACCTTCCACTAGTCTTCACTGTCCGGAGTTGCACAGGCTGCCTCACCAAGAAGGGGCCTGGGATGTCATCGGGGGTTCCCTGCATTTGTAAGAAGTTGGGCTCGAAGACCTTGAAAAGCTCCTAGCTGTGCCAAGATTCGATGTCTGGACCTTCTTTCGTCTCCCTTTCATTCTCCTTTCCTCTTTCTCTTTTCCTGGTGCATTACCTCTTGCATGTGTGCACAGAGGATGTCCAAGACTGTGTGTCAGACAGATCTTGCTTTCTCTCTTTAGGTGCCCTTTGGGAAAATATTGTTATGTATCATTGCTAAAGGGGTTACATGAAATCTCCTTGGCTTAAGATTTTCCTGTTGTATCAGCCAGGGTTCTCTAGAGAAACACAACCAATAGGGGTGTGTGTGTGTGTGTGTGTGTGTGTGTGTGTGTGTATGTGTGTGTGTGTGTGTGTGTGTGTGTGTGTGAAGAGATTCATTTTAAGAACTCAGCTCACATGATTGTGGAGGCTTAGCATGTCCATGTCTGATGGGGGAGGCTGGCAGGCCGGAGACTCAGGAAAGAGTAGAGTTTGAGTCCAAAGGCAGTCTGCTAGGACCCCAGGAAGAGCTGCTGTTGCAGACAAAGTCCACGGCTGTCTGCTGGAGAAGTCCATCTTGCTCAGGGGAGGTCAGCCCTTTATTCACTCAGGCCTTCAACTGATAAGATGCGGCCCACCCACACTACGGAGGGCGTCTGCTTTACTCCAAGTCCACTGATTTAAATGTAAATCTCATCCAAAAACACCCCCACAGAAACATCCAGAGTGATGTTTGATCAAATATCTGGCCACCATGGCCCAGTCAAGTGGACACGTAAAGTTAACTGTCACATCCACATGGAGCCCTCTGTGTCTTTTCCTGGAATACTTTTTGGCAGCAGTTTTATAGAAGCAAGCACCTCCCTTCACTGCTATCCTAATAGTTTCACTTGTTGTATTAATACTTTACAAACATCATGTGTTAATCTCTGCATCAGTATCCTGGAAGCAAGAACTAGCATCATCTTCATTTTGTAGACAGGAGACGGAGGTTTGGGGAGCAGGTGACTTGCCCAGGGTTGCTCTGCGTATAGGAGACTGAGTCCAGGCCCAGTTTTGCTGTCTCTGAAGCAGATTACCTTCATCACTTGAGCCTCTCTGAGTGGCTTGAGAAAACCACAGGCTTAGAAAGGATCTCAGGCCTCTACTGGGCCTCACATCGTGTCGGACATCGTGAGTTCCAACAGTGTTCCCTGTTCTTTGTCTAGGGAGGAGTCAGCTGAAGTCACGTATCAGAAAAGGGTGAGTGACGATCCTGAATGTGTAAGACTTGCTAACCTTCAATCTGCTGCTGTCTGTCCAGGAAAAAGAGATTGTAAGTAAGGACAGCCCTGACTATAGTGTAACTTTGTTGGAGATGGCTTTATTTCTCGCAAACAGTGAAAGGAAGTAAAAGGAAAGGTCTGTAGTCATAGCGGAAAATCCCAAGTCCGATGTTCCTCCATAGATGACTGTGAACAATCATCTTCACTAAAGTAAATGGCATATTCCATTGATTTCATGCATGTTTTCACACTTGAGTATCTCTGAAATTGGGATGTTTATCACAGTTGATGGTATCTTAGCACTGCATCATAATTTACACGGAAACTATGTAATTTTTTTTCCTTAACAGTATGGTAAAAAAAAGAGAATCTCCGTGGCCTGTGATTTTTTGTGTATGTGGGTTTTGTGTTGTGAGGATTCGGTCCTATTGACTGCTGCCTACAACAGATACTCATTAGTTAAACTTTGGGCTCATTTTTTAAAATTTAAGAATTATCATGCTATAAAATTAATGTGTGTGTGTTTGTGTATGTGTGTAGTTTCTGTGACTTTTAAGCATATATGGATTCATGTAATAACCACCATAATTAGGACACAGAACAATTCCATCACCCCTCAAACTCCCTTGTGTTATCCCTTTGTGGTTCTTCCCCCCAAAATGCCCCCTAGCCCCCGGTGATCACTGATCACTTCTCCCCAGTTTTGTGTGAGAAAACCACATCCATGGAATCATGCGATAGGTAACCTTTTCAGACTGACTGAGGGGGAGCAGCTGTAAATATAGATGAAGCTTCGCTTGCTCACCCGCTGCTCACCTCCTGCTGTGCGGCCCGGTTCCTAACAGGCCATGAATCGGTTCTGGTCTGTGGCCCAGGGGTTAGGGGCCACAGCTCTGGGGTCTAGGATTGCGAGTTGAGAGATTAGGTAGAGAGTTTTACTTTTCGCTTTGTAACCTTCTGTTGTGTTATTTTTCCCCCTGTTTTGATGTATCACCTTTATAAAATGATACTTAAAGGGATTTTCAGCATGTCAATTATAATAAAAGAAGAAGTGGACCTCTCTATGTATGCACGTGATGAAGATGGCCAAGAAATACTCCTAAGAGGAAAAGCAAGTTATAGGACAGTATGGTACAGTATGATGCTTTAAAAAACCAAAAGACTGGAAAGCTATATACCAATTGACTTGGCAGCATTTTTTTCTCTTAATAGTTTGCCTAAGGAACAGAGTCGTAGTAGGGGGTTGAGACTTCATTTTTAGTATTATACTTTTATGACTGATAATTATAAAGAGCAATAAAGGAATAGGAATATCGGTTATAAAATAACAATAAAATTAATGGACACACTTCTGTAGACATTTTGGGCACTGAGAAGACCATCATGTTCCTTGGGATGCCTTTGAGATCGCAGCCTAAGCCTTATTTATCTTTGCAACATCTGTAGCATCTGGCACATGGTGGGTACTCAGTGGGATTTAAAATAAAATGAGTACATAATAAATGTTGTTCTTAGGAAAGTTTCAAGTTAGCGCCATCAGTGTTTTGTCTTATTGCTTTCTAATTTCCTTTAGGTCCTTTTTTTCATTAATCCATGTGATTAATTTCTCCCAAAACCAGACTTAACAAGACCCCAAAGCCAAGAGGTGGGATTTAGTGGATGTTCAAGGCTGTCTGTCCCCATCATGGATTCATCGCTTAGAGCTCTCTTTCTCATCTTTATTTGCACGACCCCCTCATTGGACTTATGTGGTTCAGGAGGAGCTTCCCACTTGCGGGATGTAAAGAATGACGCTCTGCTGTTGAAGGCTTGGGGGCTGAGTTCTCGTCATCCTTGTACCCTTTACCTTAGATGCTCAAAGCGTTTCATTTATCCCCCAAGCAATGCTGCAAAACAAGTACAGATAGTCCCTGACTTAGATGGTTCGACTTAACAATTTTTCAACTTTGTGAAGGTGCGAAAGTGATTTGCGTCCAGTAGAAATTGTACTTAGAGTCTGCATACTGCCGTTGTGTTTTTTACTTTCAGTACAGTATTCAATAAGGTATGTATTCAACACTTTGTTATAAAATAGGCTTTGTGTTAGATAATTCTGCCTCAACTGTAGCTAATGTAAATGTTTAAGGTAGGCTAAGCTAAGCTATGATGTTCCATAGATGATGTGTATTAAATGCATTTTTTTAGACTTAAAATATTTTCCAACTTATGAAGGGTTTATTAGGACATAACCCCATCATAAGTCAAGAAGCATCTGTGCTAGCCTTGTCCCCATTTTACTGATACTTATGGTTTAGAGAGCCATGCAGTGTGTCCAACATCACACAACAAGTCAGTTGTGGAGATGGGACTCTGGGCAGCTCTGTCTTGATCACTGTCCCATTAGCCTTTGTAATTTAGGGATGAATTAGAGGATTCAGACTTGGGCTAATCCTATTGAACCTCTTTTGGATTCCACCCTATCTATCTAAGGGACCTAAGGTCTTTCCAATTGTCCTCTTCATCCAGGAGGTACAGCTGCTGTACTCTTAGGAGAGTGAACACAACAGCTGCCCATGTATATGCTGTAAACAAAGCTGTTGTCTTTTTTTAACTTGTAAAAATTATAAAATGTGTCATAAATATAAAAGTGTAAATCATGCATGCAAAATGGTTTAAAGAATAATAAAACATCAGTTATGAGCTCACCACTAAGCTTAAGAAACCCCGACTTTGTCAGTACATATGCAGCCTGTGCCTCTCCTTGGCCACCTCTGCACTCCTGACCACTACACAGGGAGCCGCGCTCTGGCTTCTCTGAATCCTCCCTGCTTTGCTTTAGAGTCGCATCACATATCTGTCTATGCTTAAGTAGTATATTGGTTAAGTTTGCTTATTTTTGAACTTTAAATCCCTTAAATATGCTTTGTTCTGTCTGTATCTTTTTTATTTTTTTGAGATGAAGTCTCGCGCTGTTGCCTGCCCAGGCTGGAGTGCCGTGACGTCATCATAGCGCACTGCAGCACGACACCCTCGAACTCCAGGGCTCAAGCCATCCTCCGGCCTCAGCCTCCTCCGAAATGTCTGGGGTTACGAGCGTGGCCTGGCCTCTCTGTATCTTTAATTTTGTAAGATTTAATTTAAGGCCATTTGTTTGAATCTAGAATTGTTAATTTGTCCTCCTTCCTATATGAATAACTGTATCTAAGCTAGAAATAATTTTCTGTTTGATTAAATTATCTTTTCTCAGCATTACTGTCTATTGTCACATTTCACATCACTTGTTCAAAACCTTAGAGGACTAGGTAAATTTGGGTGTGAAACCCAATTCAATTTGATTAGAATTAAAGAATAATAATTTAATCCCATATAAACAACCATACCTTACTATGCAAAAAAGAAAAAAAAGGAGCGACCCAAACACTTACACCCAAGGACGTGGACTGACTTATTTGATTCGGGTGAACACAGACTACCTCGCTATCCTGCTTCAAACTCAGTATACCCCAAACCTCTGCATCTTCTGCCCCATGGTTGACCCTCTCATCTTCCCAGTAAAACCTCCCTGTCATCTTTGACCTCTATTTCCGACTCCTCACTCAGCTGCCACATCTTGCTATTAATAGTCCCGCATTCCCCACTTCCCTTCCATCTGTCCCTGTCCTTCTGTCCACTCTGCCCTCCCTGTCGATCACCTGGATCATTGCCACGGCCTTTTCACTCATCTCCCAACTCAGCCATGCCGACTGCTCTTGCGCGGTGGCCACTTCCTTGACTCTGCGTGGCCTCCTCTCCTTCACCCCTTTCCTGGAGGTCCAGTCTCCCCATGTGACTTGGAAGAGGACAGCCTGAGAGGCGATTGGACCAGGGGTGGACCTTGTTTGATTCAAGCTGGGCTGGTTTTTCTTTTCCAGAAATGTGGACTGGAACGTGAGTTGCTGGGCGGCGGGGAGCGTGTGACAGACTGAGCCAGCTTGCCCTGGGGACTCGAGCTCCAGGATTCCACAGATCTCCGATCAGACTTGACGTCTCATCAAGTCAAGCCTGGGAGCAGAAGGCCCAGGTAAACAGAGAGCGGCAGCTGCACAGAGGAAAGTGGGGCAGGCAGACAGGGAGAAAATCAGACAAGAGACCATGTGGGATGTATGGAAGGGGGAATGGAGGGATGGCCCCAAATACTCCAACTTCCAAGAACCCTGGTGCTTTATTTTTTGAGATATCTCCCTTTATTCTTTTAATAAACTCCCTTTTTACATGAATGAATTTGTATATATTTCAGTCTCTTACAAACTACTAATCCACAATGTGCTGCTCATTTACCTCAAATGGTGCCACCTCCAAAACGTCTTTGGTCTTAGTTGGGGTTTTCCTGAAAGCAGAACCTGACAGAAGGACAGGGACGGGGAAGACCAGGGTGACCGGCTGGGCTCAAGCCTGTTGCAGAGCCCGTGAGGAACTGGACAGAACGCGCCTCAGATTTGTCCCTCCAAAGGGTGAGAGGTTGGGGCATTGTCCACCAAGTCCTGTCCTCAGTCGAGGGTGGCCCCTGGGGACATTAACTTTCTCCAATGCTGGACTGCACCTGCACGGGCTGAAGGAAAGCAGGTGCTGTGGAGAAAGCCAAAGATGGAAAAGTGGAGAGACGAGGTAGGACGCTGTCAGGATGCACGGAACCTTCCACCGTGGCTACAGCGCAAAGTGGGAAGGAGCAGGGGGTTGCGCCGTGGGACACCACGAGTGCCTGCTAAGTCTCCCAGATTCGTCTATTGTGTATATACCTGGACATTCCCCTTGGTATCAACAGAGCACTATCTAGTCCAGACCAAACTCCACCCTAGCTCAGCCTTCCAAGGGAAGCTCCTTCACTTATTTTTGCAACTAAAGTAACCTCAAGCGACCTAGAGATTCTCCAATACCACTCCCAATCAGGGCACACCAGGAGTGGGATGCCTGACTCGACCCTACATTAGGAAACCTCACCCCGTTCTGACACAGGAACACCTGATAGATTCTCGATCTTCTCTGTCCGTGAGTGACGCAGCCATCTCCACTCACAAGTCCCAGCTCTGCCATCGACCAGCTGTGTGACTTTGGCTACCCACCTCCCTAAGCCTCTGTTTTCCCCCCTGGTAGAAATGGAAATAATATTTACCTTAGAGGCTTGCTGGGGGCGTTGCATAAGGTGAGGAGCGAAAGACCCTAGTAAGGTAGCGGGTGGGTTTTGTAAATGCTCAGTGTGTTTGTTCTCTTGCCTTCTCCAAGGATAAACATTTTAAAAGAAAAGTTACTCTACCTGCAAAATCTGCGTCCTCCCTTTCTTTTTGGAAGGGCACCTTAGCTTTCTCTTGGGAAACCACCCTTCCCTACTCTTGTTCAGATGTGGCTGCCCCACAACCCCTGTCCTAGAACGGGCACGTGGCCCAGGCAGTGAGACACGTGCTGGTGGTTTCGAGACGGCCACATACCCAGTGGGTGTCAGTACTTTGATTTGAACTATTAGAGGAATCTCCTCTCGCAGCTAGGACATGCGCCTGGAGCCTTTGGTGTCCACCTTATCACGCTGACAGAGGAGCCCGCAGAGAGCGAAGCCCACACAGTGGGATGTGTTGCCAAGAGGTGGCAAAAAAAGACTAAATCCTGGTGGCACCATTTGGACGCCTGACTCTGACTCTGACTGGAACAGGCCTTTCCAGTTACTTGGGTGAATACAGTTTTGAGTTGGGTTCTGGTTGCTCGTAACCCCAAAAGTCATAAGTGACGTGGCGTCTGACCTCCTAAACACCCACGTGGTCAGCCCCAGGACGAACAGGGTGGCCCAGGGTCCACTTTGGTTGGCTCCTGGTGTGTCTCCACCAAACTGAAGATTCCCTCTCGTGAGGGACCCCGTGTCAGAGCAGAACACCCACTTCCAGGAAGGGCAAGGGAGGCAGGGCTGGCCGCTGGAGGGTTCTCCTTGGCTGGGCAGATCACATCCTGCTGGTTGTTCGTGTCACCCACTGACCTGGGGGTTCCACCCTCCTGCACAGGCCTGGCCCACCACACTCATCACACCCATCCTCTTCCAGGAAACCAGGCTCTCAGGGTTTCTGACCCTTTATCTACAGAAAACTTTCTTGTCCTGTGAGCCCTGCCCTTGCAGCCAAGTCTCCTGCTGACGTGTAGTCAGACACATATCACCAGATTTGCTTGGAATATTCTGGAACTACTAGTTGAACCCTAGAGGGGTTCCGTTTTGGTGCCTGAAATTCCCACTAGCAATTTCAGAACAAGCAGGGCCCGTAACTTAGGAGCTGCTTAGTTCTCCGATGACTTACAGCACCAGTCGTGTCTTTGGGCTCAGTAAGTGCCCGTGGAGGAGGCTCGTGTCTCCGTGAAGGACTGGCTCGTTTCCTCTGGTTCCTGCATTTCCCCAGGGGAGCCTCACATATTTCTCCTGGGTATTAGCTGTGTCAGTCGAGGTCCAGGCTGGAAACAGATGGAGTGTAACAGTTTTCTGGGGCTTCCGTAACAAATGTCACAAACTGAGTGGCTTGAAACGACAGAAATTTATTGTTGTCGCAGTCCTAAAGGCTGGAAGTTGAAAAGTCAAGGTGCTGGCAGGACCCTGCTCCCTCTGAAACCTGTAGGAGAGGACGCTTCCTCGCCTCTTCCCAGCTTCTGCCTTTGCTGGCCGTCTTCAGTCTTTCTTAGCTCTCAGCTGCGTAACTACAACCTCTGCTTTGTCACCACCTGGCATTCTCCCTGCCTGTCTCTGTCCTCACATGGCCACCTTCTTATAAGGACCTCAGTCACTTTGGATTAGGAGTTCACCCGCTCCAGAATGACCTCACGTTGACCAGTTACATCTACAAGGCCCCCATTTCCAGATAAGGTCACATTCTAATGTACTGGGGTTAGGACATCAACATGTCATTTATGGGAGGGACACAATTCGATCTATACCACGAGGTAATCAAAGAGTTTAATAAGGGGACTAGTTACTCACGTGTGGTCAGGGTTAAGGGAAACCAATAGAGGATGAAGGCTGACAAGAGCCATTAACACCCCTAGAGGCCCAAAGGGGTGAAGGCAGGGAGCAGCTCCCAAGTGTAACCTGAGGGGACACCTGCCTGGTGGGACCCACAGCCTTCAGTGGCAAGTAGCAACCTGGCAAGGAGAAAGCTGGGGGATGAAATATTGCAGCCTGGTTCTCTTCCTGCCAGCCAACCCCCAATGGCTGAGCTCAGTCAGTAGGCCATGGTGGCAGTCCGCAACGCCAGCCTCCTGGCGCGCTGGGACAGAGCAGCCGTGGCTACCCCCAGCAATGTGTCTATGTGTGGCCTTTATTTGTGTGGTCTTCTTGCAGCCACACATGGGGTGGCCCCTGGGGCTCCAAGCAATGTGCTTTCTGTAAAGATTCTGGTCTCTCCAGAGAAGGGTCCAGATGTTAACAGTGGTTGTCAGGGTATGTGATTGTTTTTTTCTCTCTACTTCTTTATGCTTTCCCACTTTTCCCAATTTACAAAATTTTGTAGATACTTGGGCGTGGGAGGAAAACCCCCTCCATCTCTCCTGACTTGGAGTGTGAGGGCTGCTTCAAGCTCTGCAGGGTCTCGGGGCAGCCGCTCTACGCCGGGAACAGTCGCTGGCGCCTAGAATCTGGTGCTGTGTCCCAGGGGCTGCCCGCCCTCCTGCCCTCATTCTGCCCAGAGGGGCCCTATCTCATGGCGCACGATCCCCCTCAGCTTTCTCGTCCCTAAAATGGACTTGTCACCTCTTCCGGTGAGTTCAGGCGATGTGAAGACCAAGTGGAATCTCGGCACGGAGTGCTCTCGGGCGACGATTACGCGACGCTCACTGCGGAGCCCGCGGTTTCCGTGGCGAGGGTAGCCAGGAAACGGCGTGGGCCACAGTGCCACCTGGTGGTCACTGCTCACATTGCATGACACGTTTTTAACCCATGCGTTTCAACATCAGGGCTGTGGGTTTCCATTCACCAGGCTGGTGAGACACCCTATCCCAGAGAGCGGCGGAGCTGCGAGGACAACGGGACATCTAAACGCAACAGGGAGCATTCAGTCAGACGGCGACCAAAGCCCACGGACGGGAAACTTACCAACAGGGGTGTGAGGCGCCTGTTATTTAGGCTTGCTAGGTCTGCCCGCAAGTCCCTGACCTCCCTTTGCTCTGGGGCGCCCTCGGCCAGCGGGCAGGGGACAGCGGAGCAGACCCACTTACATCTGAAAGGTCTTCCTCCTGGTCGGTTGCTCCACGTGGCTTCTTTTGGGAAATCCCAGGTGTCTACCATCTTCCTCCCACCTCGGAGCCCTCACTCTCCCAGAACGTGACCCTCAGCGCCACCGTGGATGCTTCCGGACACACTCCCTTCCGGCCCTCCCCCATCTCCCAAAGGGCCGGCTCTTGGCCCAAACTCGCCGGCGACCAGGCAGAGCCCTAAAGGGCGCTGGTCAGGACCCCGCAGCCTGGGTCTGGGTCGTGGCCAAGCTCTGCCTGGAGCCAGCCCTGGCGGGTCCCAGGGACTAGCTGCCTCTGTCCCTGGCTCCAGCCCCTCCTGTCCCAGAGCTGCCATCCCTATTCTCTGGCGGCCAATCAGATCTCAGCTACTTTCCTGCTGCTATTGGGGACCTGAAGCCCTCCACCCACTCTCTGCTGGCTCTGGCATGAGCACCCCCACAGCACCCCACCCCTGAACAACAACCTCACAAAAGGAAGTTCCCTGGCTGACTCAAGCCTGCCTTGCTTTCTGCACAGCCCACACTCCTAGACCCTCCCATGCTGCAGGAGCAGACCACCAGCTTGTCCCCGGGCAGGCTGGGCTATAGGGGGAATCACGTGATCCTGGGCATTTCCATTTTTAAATTAAGATTTGTGTGCCTATGTGTATCTTATACATATTAATTTTGTAAAGTGACTTAGGTTCAGGGAAGAAATTTTTGCCCTCGTTCATCTATAAATACTAGAAAAGTTTGAGTCAATAGAGACAATATTAGAGCGAAAAACGTACCCTACATTTGCCAAGGGCCCAAGAGTTCATATACTGTTTATATAAGAAAAAGGAGACTAAGTAACGTGCCCACCTGTAAGGTGGATGGCAGTTTTAAACGTGTTTTGTTTTGAGAATGTAAGAAAAGGTTGGAATGAGATGGGTATCCCAGGTCAGAGGTTCTCAAGTTTGTTAGAATCAACTGAGAATCTAAAAAACCAGCTCAGCTGGGCCTGGGCCTCCCTCAGTCCTATGACCACCCTGGGGGAGGGGCTGATTCTGACGCCCAGCCAACTCTGGAGCTGCTAGCCACATGTGGCTATTTAAGTTTAAATTAATTACAATGAAATAAAATAAAAAATTCCATTTTTCAGACACGGGGGGCCACATTTCAAGGGCTCAGTAGCCACACGTGGCTAGTGGCTGCCACACTGGACGATGGAGACTATAGGATATTTCCATCCTTGCAGAAAGTTCAACAGGGTAGTGCTGTCCTAAGGGTGGCCAAGTCCTGCTCCGGTTGTTGGAGGGTGACGCCGGCAGGCCACGCTTGTATCAAACGGAGGTGGTGCTCTGAGTGAGTTTCAGAGCAGGCCAGTGGCCACAGTGTGTGTGTATGCGGGGCTTAGGTGCTTAGGGCTCCTGTCTCTCTGCTCAGTTGACACCCTACCCAGTAGAGAAGCTTCTGGCTCCGGCCATCGTCACTGCGATGGTGAACGTCTCCCACAGGGAGGTCTCAGACAGGTGAGGGGCCTGGCTGGCCTGGGGCCCCCAGGGCTAAGGACAGAACAGAAGAGCCAGCATGGCTGGGAAAACTTTTATTCCCCTGGAGTGGCCCATTTGGCCCCCTGCGGTTAACCCTCGTCTGGCAAGTTCAGCTTCTCCTTCACCCCACAGGCCACCACGGCGAAAAAGAACTCGGGGAGGAAGGCGCGGACGTACACGGCGGCCTTGGGGATGGGGTTGGCCATGAAGACCTCCTGCTTCTTCCGCCGCACGGTGCGCATCACCTCCTCCGCCACTTCCACGGGGTGCACGCCGTAGGTCAGCTTCCTGAAAAAGACTGCAAGGCCCCGCGGCGGGGGCGGGGGCTGTGGCCTCTGCGGGAGCACGCTGCTCAGAACCCGCGTGTGCCCAAGGACGGGAGGTGTGGGCCGGCCCTGGAGTCACGGGTTCGAGGCCCAGTCCGCCAGCCACTGGCCGCGACACCCTGGGGGAGACCCTTTACCCCGTGGGCGTCCACTTCTTCGTCTCTACAGCGGGCCCAGTTTCCTGCCCCAGTAACCTCACAGGGTGGTTCTGAGGGGTGGACGGGATGTGAACAAGCTTAGGAAGTAAGAAGGTGCCGGGTGAATTAAGGGGCTATTTATAATTGTTGTGAAGCTGTGCTTGTCAGGAGCCTCTGGGGACCCGTGGTCTGTCCTCCAGCTTGGTTCATCTCGGTTCCTCGAGACAGACCTAGACCCTTGGGCAAGGTGGAGCGTCTCTACGTTTAGAGTGTCCTAGAATAGTGACAATAAAAAGCGTGCATTTCAAGAGTGCACACAGTGGGTGGGTTGCTGTTTCAAACCCTTTAGAAGCCAGAACCGTGAGTCCTCCCAGCAACTCTGTGAGATAGGTATTGCTATTGTCCCTCGTTTTCTAAGGGGAGACCGAGGCACAGAGAGATGAAGGCACTTGCCCATGTTCAATCGTATGACATGTGGCAGGGGCAGGCTTTCAGTGCAGGTGGCCTGGCTTTGAACTCTCCACCTCCATTCTGTGCTGCCTCCTTGGGAAAGGGGGAGCAGGAAGCTTCTCAATGACCAAGTCCTGGCTGTGTCACAGGGGCGGGCAGGCTCAGAGACAGGCATTGCTTGGCGAGGTCGCACAGCAAGCTGAGTGGCTGAGCTGAGCCAGGGCATGGTCTGCTGGTGGCAGGTTAGGATTCTCTCCACCTGGTGCCTCAGGCCTGAAGGTTTGGGGCCCCCAGCCTGCTGTGAGCCTGTGCCAGAGACCCGCCACCCCCAGACTCATGCTTCAGGAACACCCCCCTGGGCCCAGTGAAACCAGACTCTTCCAGAGTCCCTGCGGGAGCTCCCGGCCTCCCTCTGAAATCTCACATTTCCAAATGGAGGCTTCCCAGTTTCCTTGCTCCGGATACATGTGGTACGACCGGATGAAAGTCGGCATCACGGTGCTGACAACAACATCATATTCCTCCACTTCGGCTCGGAGGCAGTCAAAGAAGCCTAGTGCAGCGTGCTTGGAGGCAGCATCTGGAAGAGAAACCAGCCAGTTGAGCATGGGAGGGCCTGGTGGGTGCACTGGAGAGAAGAGGACTGACACACACCTTCCTGCAAGCTCAGAGCTGGGAGGGGCCTCAAAAGTCCACCCCTCGCCTTATAAATGAGGACAGAGAACCCTCGGGAAGTGGTGGAAAGAGGCAGAGCTGGGATCGAATCCAGCTTAGCCACTTGCCTGCTATGTGATGTTGGGCAAATCACTTTATCTCTCTGAGGCTCAGTTTTCTTAACTTTAAAATGGGGATAATATCTCCCTTACCAAGTTAATGTGAAGATCAAATGAGAAAACATACATAAAATGCCCAGCATAAGCATGAGTTCTTGTTCCTTCCCAGGAAGGCTGATACCCGAGGGGCTTGTCCAAGGTCTGGGGCTGCTGGTGGCTGTGGCGAGCCTGGAGCACAAGTGTCACCTCCTGCTTCTTGAGCCCCATTCCCTTGGAGAATGGTCCATGTAACCTATTCACCAAACTCAGTTCAAATCATGGAGGCCATGGGTTGGGTAAACAGGAATCATTCCAGGCACTCCAAAAAGAGTGAAGTGGACGTTTCTTAAAGCTTTGGGAAGTTAGAGCCACACCTGGGGTGCGGTGAACCTCAACTTCACATTTTGGGGGTGTCAGTTGGAGGCAGAGGGAGGCAGTAGGTCGTCCCTACCACCCCAGCCTGAGGACACAGCTATCGCCTCTTCTTCCCTGTCTGCCCCTGCAGACTGCCCTTTGAAAACCGTCACCCGCAACCTCCGCCGTGCAGGTTCAAATGCAGGTGCTGTGGTCATGGGTTCCTCACCCGTAAATGGGGCTAACTCAACAAATGAGCCCTGTCGGTTTCGTCACGCAGTGCCTGGCCCATGGAAACCCTTTGATAAGTGGTTGGTATTTTCATGATCACTGTGGTTTTCATCAGGGTCCCACAGTAAAATTGTCTACGGTGAACAATGTGAGAATTCAAGTTCAGAGGCTGGCCGGGGGAACCACAATGAATGGGGAGGCCAGACTCTGCCTAAAAGCTGCGACACCAATTGGCTCCAGCCAACTGTTGCCGCGGGAAGGCAGGCCCTGTGGTTGTTCGGGAGGAGCTGGAAGTCCTGATTTTTATTGAAATATCCCAATATTTAAATAATTAAATATTAAATAATGAATTAAAAATAAATTGCCATCACGCTGGCCAAACCAAACCCAGCTGGGCACCTGCTTCAGCCTGTGCCCCCCCAGGCGGCCCCTGCTTGGTTTGTGCAATGAGTTTACGTACATCATCTCATTGCAGCGTCTCTGCACCTGCGTGACACTCGCTGTCTCCTTAATATATTGAATGAAAAGACACAGAGGAGCTATTCTGCCCACTTTATGAATAGTGAAGAATGAGGAGCACAGAGAGGGTATGTGAAGGGCACCAGGTTGCACAGCCAAAGGTGGCAGAATCTTGACTAGAATCCAGGCCTCCTGCCTTTTTTACCGTTAGGACTCCCCTCGTGGTTCACGGTGAACTCAATTCTGCCGACATAAAGCAGGTTTTTATAGCCAACAGGCAAATACACATCGAAACCACAGTGAGATGCCATTCCACACCACTGAGATGGCTAGAATCACAAAGATGGACAATAATTGTCGGCAAGGAGTGGAGAAAATGGGACACTTGTGCTTTGCTAGTGGGGACGTGAAATGTACAGCCACTTTAGAAAACAGCCCGGCTGCCCCTTAACTGTTAAACGTAGTTATCATGTAACCCAGCAATTCCTCTCATAGGGGGGACCCAAGAGCAATGAACACGTACGTCTGCACAGAACCTTGTGCGTGAGCATTCGGAGCAGCGTTAGTTACAGTGGCCAAAAAGCAGCAGCAACTCAGGCGTCCATCAGCTGACGAATGGACCAATGAAATGCGGTGCATTCCCACAGTGGAATGTCACTGAGCCGTGAGAAGGGACGCAGCACTGACCCAGGCTGCAGCGTGGGGGAACCTTGAAAACATTCCACGTGCAAAGGCCAGTCACCAAAGACCGCATGTTGCGTGATGGCATTTGTGTGGAAAGTCCAGAGTAGGCAAATGCAGAGAGACAGAAAGTAGCTCAGGGGTTGCCAGGGCTGGGGATGGGGCATTTGAGGGCGATAGCTCAGGGGTCTGGGCCTTCCTTTTCGGGGTAGTGAAAATGTTCTGGAATTGTGGTGGTGGATGCACAACTGTGAGTGTCCTAACAACCACTGAACTGTACACTTTAAATGGACGAATTGTATGGTGTGTGAATTACATCTCCATACGAGTGTTATCGAGAAGAAAAAGGCTATCAGCTCAGCTTGTTCATTTATCCACCAACTCCCGGATTCCTTCAGTCATTCAACAGTGAAGCCCCTGCTCTGGGCGGGGCCTGGGATGAGGCGCTGGGGCCCCGGAGGGGGGACAGAGGCAGCGCACCCACAGCTTGGCAGCAGGGCGGGTACACGGGCAGCCGGTTTCCACGTGGCGTGGCTAGTGCAGGAGAGGGGTGTGTGCCTGCAACAGGAAGGACACATGGCGTGATGCCTGTGTCTGGTTCTGAGCCTCAGAGCCCCCACTCTCCCCACCTGGGTGGATGCTAATGGAATGGTGGCACCCAGGGACATTGCATTTCTTTTGGGTGGTCAAAAGAGACCCGCCCCTGCAGTCAACAGACCTCTGGGCACTCCAATGTCACCTCCCCGTGTCCTTCCAAAGCCAGACTGGGAGGAAGAAGAGAACCTGGGGCTGGTCCAGGGTGGCATCTCTTTATTCAGACATTTGCCTGGGAAACTATGCACCCCTTCCTTCCTCAGCTGCGGAGAAGCCGGATTATGGCTGGCGGGGTGGAGATGGCCTCGTGGGAATTCTTAGCCCTCGATGGTGTGTCTGGAATTTCTCCAAGGAAACCAGGCGTTTGTCCTATGTGGGTCTGTGGCCAAAGGGCCCCTTGCAGTGCCCTTACCTCACCGTTCATCATGTCACCTCTGTCTATGTCCCCAGCACCTGGCTTTAGGCATTGAAATGTTGTTTGTGAATGAATGAAGGCATGGGGTGAGGAAAGTAACAAGTGATCAGGTCCTGAAAGTTACATGTATGGAAAGTTTAAAACTACAAGGAATCATGGGGAGATTTAAGCTATAAGCGGGCTGGGGAAGAGAGGAAATGAGGATGCGGCACAAACTGCCGTGCGTGGGCCAAGCGCCATTGATCCCTTCCTCCTGGGCCCCCAGATGGACTGTACTCCCCAACGTTACGTATGACCGAGTTTTCCCGTAGGGTGTGAGCAGAGGTGATGTGCGCTGCCTCCCGGCCTGGGGCTTTAGATGCTGGGCATGGCTCCCCCGCCTCTCCTCTTCTGGCCAGCCAGAACCCAAAAGGGGCGGGGGCCCAGCTGTGACCACATGGAAGGTGGTGTCAGTGCAATGACTTGGCAAGACCCTGGGTCCCTTGACAACCCTGAGTCACGGTGGTGCCTGGTGACCTGAGCCCTTCCCAGGAAGACTGCCATGTGGAGGAGAAATAAACTTCATTCTTACGTGACAATCTTATGGCACCGTGGGCTTAAACTGCCTAATGCAAGTGGAAAAAGGGAGGTAAAACGTTACTAGGGGATATTACGGGCTGAATCATGTCCTCCCTCCCAAAATTCACATGCTGAAATCCCAACCCCCAGTACCTCAGAATGGGTATTTAGAGACGGGTCTTTAAAGAAGTGATTAATTTAAAATTAGGCCATTAAGCTGGGCCTGCTCCAACCTGACCGGTGTCCTTATAAGAAGAGGAAATTTGGACACAGAGAGACGTCGGACGTGAGGAAAGACCACGTGAGGACACAGCGTGAAGCTGGACACACGCAAGCCAAGGAGAGAGGCCTCAGCAGAAGCCGGCCCTGCCGACACCTGGATCTTGGACTTCCAGCCCCCAGAACTGTGAGAAAGGTAAATTTCTGTTGTGT
>NW_012150641.1:48225-64712 GCF_000956105.1 Propithecus coquereli | reverse complement strand
TGAACTTTGCGGGGAGACAGACCTTATCTTTTCTGTCTCAGCATCTCCCAGGCGACCTGCATGCTGCAGGTGGTGGAGAAAACAGGAAGTGCAGGGGTGGAAGACAATCCAGCACAGGGGCGGTCTCATCCCTGCCCCACCCCCCAACGTAACCACATGCCCCGTCTTAGGCACAGCAGCTCCTGTCTTAACATGAGACATGCAACGAAAGACAGAACGTTTTTGTCTTAGCAACTCACAAGCCGCGCGGAACGGGATTCCAAACTTCCCTTGGATGTTATTCACTAGCACGATTTGGCCTGTTCTCCGGGAGATCATGTTGGGAAGCAGGGCTGGAAGACAGGGGCGATGAGTCACGGTTCGCAATCCCAGCCCGAGCCAGGCGGCGCAGGGAGACCCTCCCCACACCCCATCATCGCACATGGCTCTGTTGCCTCCGTGGTGATTAGAGGGCGGCAGGGCAGAGATGGCGTGGACTCCGGCTGTCATTTATCCTGTGTGTCCACGGAGTGGGCTGGACTCAGCTGGTGAATTGCTGGGTGATCTTAAATGACCCCCTCCATGTGCATTAAGTGACATGGATTTCAATAGTAAGACGGGTATTCTCTCTTCAGTTCCCCTATTGCTTCCACATGAAGTCTCCTACTGGTTCTAACATGTCTTTACTGCCTCTCTTGCAGGTGCTAACCTTTTAACAAAGAGATGGAAGACTCTGGAGGTCTCAGGCTGTCTTGGGAGAACTTCCTTTGTTTAGTTTTCAGGTTGCCTTCTATTTCTTGAAAGTGAAGGGGATTTTAAACTTTGTTGGCATTATAAGGCCTTCTTCCTAAAGTGAATTTAATTTAAAAGTGAGGACATTTGGAGAAAGATATTAAGTAAATAATGGTCCTGATGTAGCAGGGATGTGGCAGAAAATGAGAAGATGGTATTCAGAGACCCTGCTTTCCGAATGGTGGGTCAGGCCCAGCCCCTTCGTGTTAGAGGTGGGCGCCCTGCGGCCTGGAGCTCATGACTAGACTCGGGGCCCTCAGCACATTAGAGGTGCAGCCAGAAGGGGAAACCAGTCCTGGCCTTTTCTGCTCCACTTCTTCCGTTCCTCACTTTGATGCCCGTGAACAGTCCTTGTCAAGCGTTGCTAGGATGACACACCTGTGCTGGCCGCATGGTGTGTCCACAGGGCCTGGACTGGAAGAAGCTGCTATCTCTGGGACACCATTCTAGACACCCTGGGCAGGCATCTTTCTGCCCCAAATGCTTCTTCCCTTCCTCTCACTCCTCAGAATCCCACCCTAGAGGATCCTGGCATGGGAGCTGGCTGCAGAGAAGGCGACTCTAAAACCATGCCTTCTCAGGGCACCCCACTCCCTAAATGGAGGGGTTCTCCAGGCTCACATTCTCTGTGAGCTTCTGCTCTGATAAACTTGGGAAGGAGCTTAAACTTTGGTTCTACCCCAAGGTCTTCTCCAGCCCCACCCTCCCAGGCTTCAGCTCTGCATTTCAACTTGGCGGCGAGAACTCTCCAACTGGGTGTCTCCTGGGCCCCTCAAACAGGTCCACATAGGAACCACAACTTGACCTTTTAAAGGGAGACATCGTCCTGCCTTCCCTGTTTCTGTGAAGGGGTTGAAAGAATACTGGGTCTCTTGTAGTTCGGGGATAAACCCTTTTTCTTCATTTCTGAGGACAGAATCTCTTTTGACCAACTGTCATGGTTAGCAGCAGATCAGCTACAAGGTTGATAGAACAAAGTGTATACAAAGGATGAACACAATGGCCCGGAGATGTTGCATTGGAGGGAAGCGATGGATGTGAGTGGGGAGAGAGTGGTAAAGGGCAGGGCTTGGGTGTGAAGAGGGGGTTTCGCAGAGAGGGAAGTTGAACTATACCAGTAAGATATTTCCTAAATCCCTTTTCTTTCATCAACATTTACAGTGAGAATGCTGAAAGCCCTCACCAAATAAGTAGGGGTTTTTCTGAGGGGGTTGGGGGGTCCCATCCAGAGTTTGATGATTGTCCCAGCTACGTAACACAGCCCTCCCTAGCATCGGGTGTCCCAGATACCCATGGGAAAGTCAAACTCACGAGACCTTTGGTCAGCGTGATGGGCCCAAAGTAGTTGACGTCCATGATCTTTCTGTCCAGCTCCAGAGAAATCTTATGGGCAGGCCCCTTCACCTTCATGCTGGCATTGTTGATGAGGATGTCCACACAGCCATAGCAATCCAGGACTTCTTTTGCCACATCCAGGACACAGCTGATATCCGAGAAGTCCAATAGGACCAGCTTTGGGGTGAACGTCTGTTGAATCAATGAGAGAGGCAGAGCATGTGTGGGATCTCCTCCCTCTTGCAGACCTTGGTGGCCCTTAATCTAAGCACCACCCCTTTTTAAATTCAAAGCTCCTAAAATGACTGCTGAAAAAAAAAAATGAAGAGGAAGAAGCAGAAGTGACTCTGGGTTGAAGATGGATAGAGAATACATTCTTGAGGACCTGGGCAACAAAAACAACAATCCAAACATAAATATGTAATAATAAAGTCTGAACTTTTGGCCAAGGTTCCAGAACTGATAAATCCAGGTGAGTATTGTCCTTCACCATGGTTCACTTTAGAGGCTGTGCACTGATTCCAGTGGTGACATTGTTACTTACAACATTTCTGAGCTCCTTTCCTAACTGGGTTACAAGCTGCAAGAAAATCCATCACAGAACTTCATAGCAAAATGTAGTACATTTTGTTTTTGACCAAAATCATACACTCAACACAATATTTTTGGAGCACCTACTATGTGCCAGACACTGTGTTCATCCCTAGACACTTGCTGTTATCAAGACTGTTGGTTTAGAGGGGCAGGTTGGGCACATCGATGGTACCATGAGATCAATGCAATCCCAGTGTTTGGCAAACACTTTTCCTGAGATGTGCCCTTGAAGACAGGGTTCCCGGGTCTCATTTGTTTGGGAAACATAGACTATTCTCCAGTTTCCTCTTGGAGATACACAATGCGTGTCAGCATATCAAAGGCTCCCCAAAGTCCCTCAATATAAAAACCAGACAAGCTTGGATTAATAGTATTTCCCACACAGTTGACCACAAAACCTCATTTTTACCCAATACCTAACAACATCCCAAGAAACACACTTTGGAGACTTTGGTGTTTCCCTGTTTGCCCGTTCAATCCCTCTCCTCAAACGCCATACTCACCTCCGAATGACTTTTGGCTGTTTCCAAACATCAAATCCAACCTCAAGGGTAAAGATTAAGAAAAAAATTCCAGAAGGGAGCTGTGAAGGCAATTCCCTGAACAATGGTCTAGAAATACCTGGATAACTGCAGCCTCGTTGAAATACGTGTTCACTTCCTAGGAGACTTCTTGGGAGGCAATTTCATTTCCCTGATTTCTTTGAAGGAGATATCACTTGAACATTTGAGGTTTTGTCATTTTTGTTTTTTGTTTTAATCAACTGTGCTTGTAATTACAACCCATACCTGGGACATCCCCTATCTTCTGGATCCTTTTGAGTCTAACTTTTATGGAATCAGGGCAAAGATCGCTGGCCAGAGAACAAATTTTTGTCATGGTGAGTGGTCAAAATGAGACAACCCCTTATGGCTAGAAGACATGCCTATGTCAAGGTCAGTGTGTTCACCACTTCCCATTCCCCAAAGCAATCACCAAACTTCCCCCACTTGGCCCAAGAACTGGGCCTGAGCAATGAGTGGAGGCTAACGGTGCACAGGGGTTACCCAAGCCGACTGCTGGAAGGCCTTACCTTGCTGGGGTCAGCCACGCTGATCAAGGCATCATATAGGATCTCAAGCCTCTCCCAGTTCTTTCCACACAGCACCAGCCTTGCCCCACCCGTGTGGAACACCCGAGCACACTCTGTGGGGAAGAAGGAGCAGGGCGGGCACACTGTGTGGATGGAGCCACTGACGGTGAGCCCCCCTCTCTTAGGAACTCAAGAACTCAAAGAATTCAAAAGTCTTAGCAAAGCAAGGTCCTTTAGAGGTTGTTTTATTCATCCACCTCCCTGGGCTGGAACTTTTTTTGTCATTTCCAGCCTCAGCTTGGTTGTTCCCTGTGAAGGGGAGCTCACAGTGCGGTGAAATAGTTCTTCCTTTGTTGGAAAGTGATTATTGGAAATTCTTCCTTATACTGAACAGAAAGATGACTCTGTCCACCTAGTCCCCCAGGACCACAGCCCTAAAGATATCTCAATCTAAAGATATTGGAAACAGCCACCACGTTTTTTCAGACCATGTGTCATCAATTTACTTCACATTTTCTCTAGGGATAGACAACTCAGCCAGGGATATGTATATATACTTTCTGTCTAATTGATTTTACTCTGACATCCTTGGTTAAGTATATTCCTAGGTATTTTTTTTTTGCAGTTATTGTAAATGGTATTGAGTTCTTGATTTGATTCTCAGCTTGGCTGTTATTAGTGCATAGAAATGCTACTGATTTGTGTCATTGATGACAGAAACAAATGGAAAAATATCCCATGCTCATGGATTGCAAAAATAAATATTATTAAAATGTCCATATTGCCCAAAATGATTTATAGATTCAATGCAATTCCCATGAAAATACCAATGTTTTTTACAGAACTCGAAAAAACAATCCTAAATTTCATATGAAACCAAAAAAGATCCTAAATAGCCAAAGCAATCCTAAGCAAAAAGAACAAATCTGGAGGCATTGCATTACTCGACTTCAAATTATACTACAAAGCTATAGTAACCAAAGCAGCATGGCACTGGTATAAAAGTAGACACATAGATCAATGAAATGAAATAGAACCCGGAAATAAAATCATATACTTATAACCAACTTATTTTCGACAAAGTGGACAAAAATATACACTGGGGAAAGGATGCTCTATTCAATAAATGGTGTTGGGAAAACTGAAGAGCCACATGCAGAAGAATGAAACTCAATCCTTATCTCTCAACATATACAAAAATTAACTCAAGATGGATTAAAGACTTAAAAGTAAGACCTGAAATAATAAAAATTATGGAATAAACTTAGAAAAAACACTGCTGGACATTGGCCTAGGCAAAGAATTTATGACTAAGACCCCCAAAGCAAATACAACAAAAATAAAAATAAATAAATGGGATTTAATTAAACTAAAAAGTTTCTCTACAGCAAAAGAAATAATTAACAGAGTAAATAGACGACCTACAGAATGGGAGAAAATATTCACGAACTATACATCTGACAAAGGACTAATATCCAGAGTTTACAAGGAACTCAAACTAATCAGCAAGAAAAAAACAAATAACCCCATTACAAAGTGGATAAAAGACAGACATCTTTCGAAAGAAGATATGCAAATGGCCAAAAATATGTGGAAAAATGTTTAACATCATTAATCATAAGAGAAATGCAAATTAAAACCACAGTGATGTACCACCTTACCTCTGTCAGAATGTCCATTACTAATAAGTAAAAATAATAGACGTTGACATGGATGCAGTGAAAAGGGAATGCTTATATGCTGTTGGTGGGAATATAAATTAATACAACTTCTATAGAAAACAGTATGGAGGTTCTTCAAAGAACCAAAAGTAGACCTACCGTTCGATCCAGCAATCCCACTACTGGATATCTACCCAAAGGAGAAGAAATCATTATATCAAAAAGACACATGCACTCCTATGTTTATCACAGCATAATTCACAATCACAAAGATGTGGAATCAACCTAAGTGCCCATCAACTGATGAGTGGATAAAGAAAATGTGGTCTATATACCATGGACTACTACTCAGCCATAAAAAAGAATGAAATCATGTCTTTTGCAGCAACTTGGATGGAACTGGAAGTCATTATCCTAAGCGGAAAATCTCAAGAAAGCAAAAACAAATACTGCATGTGTTCACTTATATGTGGGAGCTAAATGATGGGTATACATGGTCATGCAGAGTGGGATAATGCACTTTGGAGATTCAGAGTGGGGGAGGTTGAGAGAGGGCTGGGCCATCAAATATTGCCTATTTGGTATAATGTACACTGTTCAGATGACAGGTACACTAAAAGCCCTGACTTCACCATTATACAATTCATCCAAGTAATAAAAAACCACTTGTACCCACCAAATCTATTTAAATAAAAAAATTTACTCTGGAACTAATTCCTGAATCACCCAATATAGGGCTTTTTTAACTGAGCATTAGCTGGTAGACACAGCATTCTTGTGTAGCAATAATACTGATACTTAAAAGCAATAAAAATTCACATATTTTGAGAGTTTACTTGTCCTAGGAACAGTTGAAAGAGACTCACATACATTAGCTCATCTAATTCTCACAATTACCTTATGAGGTAGTGTCTTAGGCTGGGTTCCCAAGAAGCAGATCTGAGTCAGGAATCCAGGTGGCTAGGATTTATTGAGGGAGTGCTCCTCAGAGAACACCTATCAGGGAGTGAGGACATGGAGTAGGTGCCAAGCAAGGATGTGGTCTCAGTTAAAGCCTAGCCTTGGCTTGATCCAAGGAAGATTCTGGAGCCTAAACCCCACTGCAGAGCTGTCCCACCTGGAGGCAAGAGACCAGCCTTTGTACACCTGTGTCACCCAGTCACTGACTGTGGGCTGTCCGCTCTGGGGGTGAGTGCATGGACTGCATAACTCCAAGTCTCTGGGAAAGGGGGTGTCTGTGAGCCAGTAGCAGCCAACACTCACAGCTCTTGGTGAATGGATGAAATGGTCAAGAACAGGGATCTGGAAGAGTTACCAACAACACCTCTTCCAGAATGATACTTATTATTGTCCCATTTTATACCAAGAAGTGGTGGACCCAGACTGACTGGGGACACTGGCCCACTGGAGCTGGATGTCCTGAGTGCAATGACTCAAAGTGACCTTACAGCTATATGATTTTCTCCTGCAGGGCTCAGCAGCCTGATGCAGGTGGAGAGAAGGGATGAGCTCGACAGGACAGCTGGCTGGGGTTTGATAAGTGGGCATCGTGGGCAGGGGAATTGTGGTATTGGATAGAGAGCAATTCTGGTGTTGGACCATGAAGTCTGACCCAGGTGGGAGCAGGAGTGAAGGCATAAGGGTCAATAGAGAAGACAAGTAAAATGCTCAACATCTCTAATCATCAGGGAAATGCAAGTCAAAACCACAATGAGATATCACTTATCTTCAGTGAGAATGGCCTTTATCAAAAAGTCCCAAAACAATAAATGTTGGCGTGGATGTGGAGAGATGGGAACACTCATACACTGCTGGTGGGACTGCAAACTAGTGCAACCTCTGTGGAAAGCAATATGGAGATACCTTAAAGAGATACAAGTAGAACTACTGTGTGATCCAGCAGTCCCATTACTGGGCATCTACCCAAAGGAACAAAAGACATTCTATAAAAAAGACATCTGCACTCCAATGTTTATAGCAGCACAATTCACAACTGCAAAGATGTGGAAAGTGCCCATCAATACATGAGTGGATTAATAAAATGCGGTATATGTATACCATGGAGTACTATTCAGCTATAAGAAACAATGGTGACATAGCACCTGTTGTATTTTCCTGGGTAGAGCTGGAACCCATTCTACTAAGTGAAGTATCCCAAGAATGGAAAAACAAGCACCACGTGTACTCACCATCAAGTTGGTATTAGCTAATCAACACTTAAGTGCACATATAGTAATAACATTCATTGGGTGTTGGGCAGATCGGAGGCGAGAGGAGGGGATGGGTATATTCACACCTAATGGGTGCAGTGTGCACCATCTGGGGGATGGACAGGCTTGAAGCTCTGACTCAGGCGGGGCAAAGGCAATATACGTAACCTAAACATTTGTACCCCCATAATATGCTGAAATAAAAAAAAGTTAAAAAATAAATAAAAATTATGCTTATAAAAAGAAAAGAAGACAAGTAGAGGGCTTGAGGGATGAGAGGTCTCAGTGAGGCTAAAAACAGGTGTACGGGGCGTAACAGAGAGCTGGGAGGAGGCCTGCTGTGGCCAGTCTGCTGACTGAGGGAAACCCGAATCCAGAAGTAACTGTGTGAACAATGTCACCTCGAATTGTTAGGACTGCAGAGAATGGAATATTTCTCTCAACATAGGTGTTTTATTGACAAAGGGGTTGTTCATGACAATTTTCAATGGCAGAATTCAATAAAGATGTCAATTTGTTTTCAAGTTAATTTGATGCAGTAAATCAATATCCCAACAGGTCTTGGAAAATGACAGAAAGATTCTAAACTGTATGTGGCATAATTCGCACACTTTATCCAGAATGATAAATATGAAGGAAAGCAAATGACATTTTGAAAAAACTAGTCATTAAAATATATTGTAAAGCTTCAGAAGTTAAAGCAGAGTGTTAGCAGGTCAAGTCTACATAGAAATATTGATAGAAATAGAGCCAGGTACTGATGAGAATTTAGTATATGATAAAGTTAGTATGTTAAACTAATGGGAAAAGAACATATTATTTGCAACCCTATTTGGAATGGAAAAAAGCTATATACATTATGTGAAAAAATACTAAATATTTAAATGTAAAAACAGAACCATAAGAGAAGTAGAAGAAAGTAGAAATGAATGTATTAATATACTCTCGCACCGGGGAAAGATCTTGTGAGCATGCACTGAAGGATGAAGTCATAACAGAAATGATTTGTAGATTTTACCCTTTAAAAACCCTTCTTATAGCAAAAAAAAAAAATAATGAAGACGACAAAGTAGGAAAAAATATTTATAACCTATATGCAAGAAAAGGATTCATTTATTTGATATACAAAGGACTCTTACAAATCAACAAGAAAAAAAGATAAAGATCCTAATAA
Source organism: Propithecus coquereli (assembly GCF_000956105.1). Classification (NCBI taxonomy): domain Eukaryota; kingdom Metazoa; phylum Chordata; class Mammalia; order Primates; family Indriidae; genus Propithecus; species Propithecus coquereli. The sequence goes on along the minus strand of NW_012150641.1, from coordinate 55,895 downwards.
AGAAATTGACTGAGGAGATGAGTAAGTGATTCATAAAAGAAGCACTAAGAACTAATATACAGAAGATGGAAATCAATGCCAATAATAAAGAATGTAAATGGCACTAATTTTAATTATCAGATAATAAAAAACAATCTTGGCAAGATGTGAGAAAAAGGGCTGGTCACACATTCACTGCTGGTGGCAGTATAAGTTGCTACAATCTTTTGAAAGAAGAACTTGACAGTATCCTCACAAGTAAGTGAAGGCTGCCCTGTGAGGACCGGCCTGCAGAACTGCAGAAGTCACGGCAACCGTGGCCAGAGGTGGGCCATGCGTGGGTTGGGAGCTCTTTCGAGATCTGCCCAAGAAGACCTCTTAGGAGGGCAGTTGGACCCCAAAAGAGAGGGTCTATGTGGGGTAGACTGCCCGAAAACCAGGCGCCGAGGGGGGATTGAGCAAGCAGATAAAAAAGCCACGTGCCCCACTTCAGAGAAGTGCAGGTGCACGCTCCCAGGGAGGCCCCTGAAGGGGCCACAAAAGAGCCCGCAGAGAAAGATTCAGACTCACTTTCAGACACGTGCCAGGCGCCTGGAGTTGACGCCGCCTTATGACACTGTCAGTGGGCGAGCATTTTTCTTGCTCTCCTGTCTCTCCTCCTGTGGCCCCTGAACCCCCAAAAGGGTCAGAAACAGCACGAAGCTGCACTGCAGCCGCCCTAGCTGGGGGCAGCAGTGGAGGCGGGAAGAAAGCTCAGCTTCAGTGTTGACATGTTCACTAGGTATTAAACGGGGCGTCCCAGTTTCTGGGTCAATGGTATGTTTTGGAAGCCACTATGACCAAACGATTTTGCATGATCTAACAGTAATGAGAAAAGTCAGGAGGCCACCTGACATTTTTTTCTGCAGCTGCAGAGGAAGGGCGCCCCCCTCTGGGTAAGTACGAGGCGGCTGCCTCACCACACCCTTGATCTCTGTTTGCTCACGGCTGGGCACGTGCGTTAAGCATGATAAAGACGCCTAAAGGAAATAAAATGATGTGTTCACACAGGATGTTCCTGACTGGGTGGGGTTCTAGGTGTGTTTTATGTTCCTTTTACTTAAAAAAATTCTTTTTAATATATGTGGCTTTTCTAATAACAGAATTCACTCAAAGAAACGTCATCGGGAGGCAGAATGCCTGGCCTCCCACTGTTTCAGCTGTAATCTTGAGTGGCCGAGTGGCTGTGCCAGATTTGACAAATCAGAGAAGTGAGGTTCGGTGAGTTGACATGAATTACCCAGAGTCATGCAGCTGGGAAGCGGTGAGGCCAGGACGGGAACCCAGGGAGTCTTAGGTCCAGGTTGGGGGTGACTCATTCTCCACACTAGGCTCCCTCTTGGCCAATGCCCCCCACTGAGGAAGGAGCATGGTGGGTTGTACTGTTGCCCACCATACTCTTCCTCCCTCTCTTGAGGATGGGCACCTCTTCGCCAGCTGGGCACTGGGGTAGGGGCCTGGGGCCAGGAGCCAGACCAAACCTCTGGCCTTGGCGTCGTAGAGACTGCCAGGGCTGTTTCTGCCTTCGTGCCATCTGCCCTCTTTCCCACTAACACCCTGCCTTTGCTAAGGGGCACTGGGAGGCTGGAGCCAGTGGTGCGCTCACCACCTTGGTACTCAAGCCTGGGCATTGTTCCCTACTAAGTCACTGCGCTGACGCCGGGCCTTGGTGCACTCAGGTGCCCTATTCTCATTCTTTATCGGCTCAGCCCAGCACCTGTCTGGTGTCAAGCACTTGGGCACCAGGCTTTTCCTTTTTCATCCAATAATCATAAATTGAGTCCTTCTTCCATATTTCATCAAATCTAAGATGCCATCGACTATAAGATGTTTCCCGATTTCAGAAATAATAAATGACTTTTTAAAGGGCCTGTGGAGATTGTAAGATGCTGTCGACTGAAAGAAAACCAGCCCTATTTCAGAAATGTGTGGAGGAGAGAAACTGCATCTTAGAAGCAAAAACACGCAGGCGGGGCTGACCTTGGTCCAGCACGCCTGGAAGAAGAGCAAGCCCAGGGGTTGGGCATTTTGATTGTCACTCTAGCTGCAGAGACAGTGGGCGCAGGGTGACACCATTCCAGCCATGGCTGAACTGTGGGGGCTCGGGGTGACGGCTGGATGTCCTGATCTTAGTCTGTTTGATTCCGCAGTAAATAGCTGGGCACCGGGCTCCTTGCTGGCACCAGCGCTGCCCACAGGATTCACGCGGGTTCCCTGGTCCTGGGTGGGCTGTGGCTGTGCACAGCCCACGTCCGCCACTCGGCGGGCGCCCCTCACGCTTTTCTTGCCTGGGACTTGAGAAGTGGAGCAGTTGGCAGCTGGAATCACTGTCATCAGCAGGGTGTGGAGGCTAGGCATTTATTTAAGGTCACACACGCCCAGTTCCTCAAGTTACTGCTAAATACTGGGACTTTATTTTTTTCTGCTTTGCACTTCTTTTGAGGGTGGGTCGGTAAGACATAGTGGAAAAGGACTCTGGCAGCAGTCAGGACAGACTGGGCCATAGTCCTCTGGAAATGCCGTTTTCCTCCCGAGATGTGTTTCCTGGGCCCTTGATTTGTGTGAATACAATGTATGACTACAGCTGAATGAGATTTAAAAACAACAAGACTACTAAAACAAACATACGTCTCTCAGCAATGGATGGAACAGCAGTTCTAATAGTCAGGGAGAAACCCAGCAAGGACGCAGAGAAACTGAACAACCTCCACCACCGACAGTATCCAACCGACATTTCCAGGACACTGCACCTAGCAACAGCAGAGTGCACGTTCTTTTCACACGCTCACAGAGCGTGTACCCAGATAGACCAGCCCAGGCCATAGAACACATCTCAACAAATTTAAAACACTTGAAATCATACAGAGTATATTCTGTGACCATGTTAGAATCAAACTGGAAATCAGTAAAACAAATACACAAGAACAGACTTATCTAGGTGAGTGCCTTCCCTGATCACATGTCACCTTTCGAGATTAGTCATTATGTGAACATTTCTGAGTATTTACTGCATACCAAGCATTGAGCTAGTTGTGGGAATGCCATGAATAAAATACGAGCCTCACCACTGGGAAGCATGTATCTAGGGGCCAGCTGAGAAATGCACGGCTATGGTACTTGTCTGAAGAACGCTCACGGTGGTGTGCACACACCGGGGGCCGCAGGAGTTACCAGGCCAGTCCCTCAGGGACCTTCCAAGAGGAAGGAGCAATTAAGGTGGCAGGAAGGCTCCACGGTGGCGGTCGTATCAGGGCTCGCATGTTAGCAGCCTGGCCTGATGCTGGACAAAGACGTTTTATTTGGACAGCAAGATTTTTCCCCAAGCCTTTGATTCTGAATGGCTTTGGGGGGCATCTCTTCTCCAGTTCTCCAGGGCAAGAGTCCTCCCTGTTGGCCTGTGTCCGGCCTGATTGACAAATACGTGTGCCCTGGCTTGCCCCCGTAGAAGGCAGAGTTCGAGTTTATGTCCCCACCCCTGCTTTTGAGCTCTGATTTCAATGCTGCAGGACACCCTCTCTGGGAATTGTCTCTGGGACTCCTCTAGGGGCCACACCAACAGCCAGGTCTGTCTGCCTTCTGCTCTCTTTTTTTATCTTACATGGTTGGCCCAGGTTGATCACCCATTGAAATCTAACCCATCCTCAAAGCATGCAGATTTTTTCCAATCAGGACACCTGGGAGAAGGAGCAGCAGCTCTGCGAGAATTCAGAGGCTGTGGATGTTCTCGTGACAGCAGCACTGTGGGAGCAGCGCCCAGCCCCCCGAACAACTCCTAGGAAGGGGCGACACTCAGAGCATAGTGACCAAATGGACACTTGTTGAGTGACTAATGAATGTTTGGCTGTGTGGGTTCTGTGCTTGACTGAAAATAACAACAACAGCAACAACAACAACAGAATGCAGCAAAAATCGCCTGTAAACTATATGACATAGAGGGTTGCACTACCATTGCTTGGAATGACAGAGTCAGAATCTTGCAAACCTAAGGACAGTCACTACCTCTCAGGTCACAGATGCTACCAGCGGAAGAGCCCTCTGAGACTATCTAATTCAGGGGTTGCAAACGCAAATGCCTCCAAGGCCAGGGTTAGAATGGTTGAGAGACTCAGGCCGAGTGTGACATAATGGGGACTGGGGTGTGTGACACACTGGAGTGTGCACGTTCTGCCTAACTGCGTTCACTGTCATCACCGCTGACCCTTGAGTGGTGCCCACTACAGCTCCGGGCGCCGCTCTAAGTGCTATCCGCCTGTGAATCCATTTACTCCTCACGACAGCATCAGGAGTGGGGACGACTGGTGCGCTTCCTTCCTCTACAGATGGGAAATCCAAGGCAGAGAAGGGAAGTGACCAGCTAGTCAGTGCTGGAGCCAGGAATGGAACCCAGCCCCGGAATCTGGGCTCACAACCAGTACGCTGCCCCAGCGAAGGGCTTAGCGTTTTCATAATTTCTGGAAACCCCATGAAGGCAAAACAAATCACATCTGCAAACCCATTTTGGCCCTCAGGCTGTGAGTTTGCAACCCTAGATATTCCAACCTCTCCATTTATCAGACAAGGAAGCTGCAGCCCCCGGGAGAGCAGCCCGTGCTGGTTAATGAGAGATGCTGGGGGAGAACACAGGACTGGCCCCTGCCCACTGTGCGGGTCTGCCCACACGCCACCCCGCCACCGCTGTCCTTCAGGGCATAAACAGGAACTGGTGGGAGCGCAGCCAGCTTACCCTTGCCCAGTCCTGAGATGGCATCGGTGATCACCACCACTTTGTTCTGCACGGCTGACTTTGACCACAGCCGCGATACCTCTTGATAAATGAAGAGGAGGCCGCTGATTTCCAGGAGGAGCAGAGGCAGCATCAGCACAGCCATGACACTCATCTTGTCCTGGGGGAGAGCGGGTGAGAAAGGATTGTCTTTGCAAAGAGACGTCGATGAGGACGCCCAGGGCAGGGTGAGGCCCCAGGCTGCAGGATGCATTTACTTCAAGCCCGCAGCCTCCTCTCCGGGAGCTCAGCTCTGTGCAAGCCTCCAGGCTGAACAACCAGGGAGCGCGCTAATCCCCACACGTTCAAAGAATAGAAAATTACTCACGGTGTCTCGGAAAGCAAACCGAATTCAGGGGGCCTGCCCTCCCCAAAGGTTAATGACAGATTTAATTAAAATGGGTCTGCATTTTTGGAAGAAAATCCGTGTGTTAAGGCCACTTGCTTGGGCCCTAATGGTTATTTATAGCTTTCGGTTGTGCTGAAAAGCTTGCAGGGTAAATATAGCGTCTATTCTGATATTCAGGAACACATGCTGGCCGGGTCTGGTTTCGGAGTTCTTGCCAGGACTTTTAAAGCTCTCCTGGCTTGTCTGACTATTAGAGGTTTCCTCTGCAGTCTGGGACTGAGCGTGAGGGATCAGGACTTGGGATATGCAAGACAATTATTCTTTCCCTCACTCCCGTTAACACTCGTAACCAGGTAGCTTCCAGGTAGTTCCGACAGATGTGGCTACAAGCCATCTGGCCTTCCTTTCTAATCGGGGATGAAAAGCATAACCTGTTTAAAAGCCGTTAAACAGAATGAAGCCTGTTGCAGAGCGAAGCACGTGGAGGTGTGACCTGAAATAACAGGAAGAACACAGTTTTAGGAGTGTTTCTCACCTCTCTGAGCCTTAGCTTCCCCACCTGTAAATGGGCAGAGCGATCTTATCCCATATCTTGCAGGACTCTTGGGAGGACAAAGAAGATATTGTGAACATAGCATAGACCCTGGCCCACAGGGAGATATTGGTTGTTATCTTTAATGATTAAGAATACTAAGAATTTATCCCCAATGCAAATATTTTAATTTCATGAAGGAACTCAGCAGGACTAGAATGGAGAGATATAAATCCAATTCGAGTACTTGACCCATCAAAAAAGCCTGATCATAATGATAATAATAAATATTAATTATTATTAATAAATAAATAAATAATAATCATAATTTGTGTGATGAAGAACATGGGGCTGACCAGGAGTGGGGCCCAGAGCAGTGTGCACGGGTGAGGAGGGAGAGAGAAGATGCATTTCTTTCTTGGAAATTAGGAACAACCAGGAACATTAAAAAACCTCAAGTTTTTATTGACATTTAATATACATACTAGAAATGTGCATGTATCATAGGTGTAGAACTTGATGAATCTTCACAAACTGAACACATCTGCAGTCAAGAAACAGCGCATTGTCAACATGCCCCCATCATGTCTCTTTCGTACCCTAAGGGGAGCTACTTTCTAACTTTTAAAAGCATATATTAGTTTTGCCTATGTGTTTATTTTCTTTTTTAACTTCATTTAAATAGACTCACAAAGTTGTCATGCTTTTGTTCAATATCACACTTGTGAGATTCATCCATATTGTTGTGTGAAGTTGGAGATCATTCATTTTCATTCTGTGAATATACCTTACCTGGTTAATTCATTCTTCTGAAAGTGGGCAGGTGCAAAGGCCCTGTGGCAGAGTGAGTTTGGTATTCTCGAGGATCAGCAAAGAGGCCAGTGCACAGGAACAGAGTGATGAGGGTAGAGGTGAGTAATACATGAGATTAGGAAGGCAGTTGAGAGCCTACATATCTTGTAGGACATGGCTAGACCTTTGGCTTTTACTCTAAATGAGATGGTAATCCTTGCAGGGTTGCGAGGAGGGAAAAGACATGATTTGACTTTCGCTTACAGGCAATAGATAGTAAGAGGACAGGAAAGGAAGCAGGAGGATCAGTTGGAGACTTTTGCAATAGCAATCTAGGCAAGCAGTGATGGTGGCTTTGAGGTGGCAGCAGTCAGGGAGGTGGGAAGTGCCTGGAATCAGACATATGTAGAAGGTGCAGCAGACAGGATTTGCTGACGAGTTAGATAGGGGGGGGTACAGGAAAGAGAGGAATCAAGATTTCCTCCAAGACTGGACTTCAGCAACTAGAAGTAGGACAGAGTTCCTTTTTCTGTGAAATGGGGAGGGCTGCAGGGAGCAAAGACGGAGAGAGTGAATTAGGAGTTCAGTTTGGTCCATGTTCATTTTGAAATCCCTGTTAAATGCACATGGAGGTGTTGAGTGGACAGTGGGTCTATCAGTCTGGAATATGCGCAGGGAAAGTCGAGGCTAGTGGTGTACATTTGGGAGTTATCTCAGGCAGGCTGTGTTTGTAGCTGTGCACTTGGATGAGGCCTTTTAAAGGGTGAGTGTAGACAGGGAAGTACTTGAGGACTGGGCTTCTGGGTCTCCAACATTTACAGGTTGGCGACTTACAGAAGAATAAGCAAAGGAGGCTGAATAGGAGTCAGTGGCCAGTGAGGTGGGGAAGATCCAAGGAGAGTAGCTTCCCAGGAGTCAACGGAAGACAGTGTTTTAAGGAGGGTAGATGCATTAAATTAAATAAGCATAAGGCCATGGGCCTGTGGCTGTCTCCAGACTTTGAGCTCCCTAGGTAACAAATTCAAACCTAACTTAAGAGTATGTTTTGGTTTTTTTTTTGTGGCAGGGTACAGTGGCTCACACTTGTAATCCTAGCATTTTGGGAGGCTGAGACAGGAGTGTTGCTTGAAGCCAGGAGTTCAAGACCAGCCTAAGCAAGAGCAAGACCCATCTCTACAAAAAATTTTTTTTAAAAATTAGCCAGGCATGGTGGTATG
>NW_012150641.1:30479-45890 GCF_000956105.1 Propithecus coquereli | reverse complement strand
TCAGCCTTAAAAAAGAAGGAAATTCTGACACATCATGGATGAACCTTGAGGACATTATGCAGAGTGAAACAAGCCAGTCACATAAAGACAAATACTATATGATTCCACTTATTCGAGGTACCCAGAGTCATCAAAATTATAGACACAGAAAGTAGAATGGGGGTTGCCAGGGGCTGGGGCGAGGAGGAACAGGGAGTTAGCGTCCAGTGGAAAGTTAGTACAGAGCTTCTGTTTTATAAGATGAGGTGAGTTTTTTGGATGGATGATGGTGGTGTTTGCACAACAGTGTGGATGTACTTAATGCCAGTGAACTGTACACTTAAAAATGGTTCAGAAGGTAAATTTCATGTTTTGTATATTTTACCACAGTAAAAAAAAAATTTAGAAAAAATGGTCTGACTTCCTTTGAAGAGACAATCCCAGTATAAGACAATGCTATTCATATATTTAAAAACATACGAGACAATTTCATACGTAGTTTATGGATACATCTACATTTAGTAAATGTGCACAGCTACGCAAGGGAATGGCACTTAGAATTCCCAGATGGCGGTTACTTCTCGCGAGAGAACAAGGAGGAAGGGGTGAGGAAGGGATGTGAGGCGTTAGTTGTCACTCTGACATTTTATTTCTTTCGTTATTAGAAAGAGAGATCTGTGACAACTATAACAAAGTATTTTCTTCTGTCACAGCTACGTGATGTTTCATTATTTTATATGTATTAAAATTTTTCATAGTTATATATATTAAACTTTTTCATAAATAAAAAGAGAAAATAAAATAACCAAGCAAAGATAGAAGCAGATGGATCCTGTCTGACATTTTTACTATTTTCTCTGGCCTCCCAAATTCTCTTGTTTTCAAATTGCTTTTTCCTTCCTCCACATTTTCACCTTGCCGATGTCATTTTTCTGCTTCAAGTGACAAATCCAAACACGCTGGTTCTTCATGCCCCTCCTCTAGAGCCCGTCTTTCTGGCGCAATGCAGTTGGCTTAGCGAGAGTGGATGACGGTGCAGGTCGCCCTCTGCGTGGTTGGAACGTCCTTTAACCTTCAGATGATCAGGCTGTTTCCAGTCTCCCCCAGCTCCCTGTGAGGCACTGAATTGTTTCCGTGGTCGGCCCCTCGGGGGCAGGGCGGGTTCTGGGTCGTGCTGGCATCTTCCACGACTCCCAAGCAGTGCTTTACAGACACGTGTTCTCCGTAGGTGCTTGATGAGTCAGACAGGTACACGGGCAAACACAGCTCCAGCCTCAGTAAGTAGGCGCACCGATCTTTTTCTGGACTTCAAAAAGTCCGTCTCAGCCCAGACAACCGCGCTACCACTCCCTAAGGGGGTTCACCAGAAATGCAGCCAATTTGTCGATACCACGGAAACGATCAATAAAACAGACTCTGAGCCGATCAGGTGAGTGTGGGGCTGAAGTCGCCAAGTCTGGAAAAATCGTTGGCTGCCTGGGGTCAGACTGCTGCTTTCTCAGCTCTTCGTTTACGAACACCTTGTTCGTTCTTGCCCCACCACCTGAGTCAGCTGCCAGCCTTCTCTGTCGCTTCCTAAGAGGGGACTCGGGCCCCTTGCTCCCGAGTTCCGAGCCTGCTCGGGGACGATCAGTGATCGTGGGTTTGTTGTTCAGAACAACCGACACCCAGGAGACTGCCTTGTCCATTGCTGTAATGTGTAGACGGTGGACACGGACCGGTTCTGCAACAGCTGACCCCAGCAGGCATTTTGCTAAGACCGGAGAAGGAAGAAGTTCTGATTCCTTCCTTGCGGGAGAAATGGCGTGGTGCCTGGGACTGTGGACACCTGATGCAATTCACTGACTGGTCACCCAAGGACCGATGGCTTTCAGGCTGAAAGCGGTGGGCGGGTTCACCCGCACCTGACCCCGCTTTCTCTTAGACACGGCCACTGAGCTTTTCTCTGCTGTTTCCTCGACTCGGTGGCAAGGGCTCGGACTCCACGGTGTGTCTTTGTCACCGACGGGACCTAACAGCGTTTTGCACCTGGCGTGTACTAGCAGGTAACCCTTCTGCTGTGCGTACCAAGAACGAGGCATTGTCCTAAGAGCTCACGTACAGTCATGCACTTAGTCCTCACAGCTCTTAATGTAGGTGCGAGTATTGTTCTCACTTCACAGGTGGGAAAAGTGAGGCAAAGAGAGATTAACTGACTCGTCCCAGGTCAAAGTGAGGAGCCAGGATTTATATGCAGGTTTTCCAGCTCCAGAGGCCACACTCTTAATCGTGAGCTATATTACTTCGTGTAGAATGCTAAAAGGAATGGTCTCTTTGGTAGAGCATGTGCGTGCACACACACACGCATATTCATATACTTATGTATGTGTATAAACATATACATATATAATCTTTTCTATTTGCCAACCATTGTTCTAGATGCTTGGGGGTGGTGTACAGAGAACAGTTCTTCCATGGAAAAATTTATCATCTATAAGACGGGGATGGATATAAAAAAAGACTATTTCATTATGCTGAAGAATTAAAATCCAACTGGGTCTGCTTTATAGCAAAGAGATGAAAATGAGATGTCTTGTTTCTGTTTCATGGTCTGGAGCATGGTTATGTGGGTGTGTTCACTTTCTAAAAATTTATGAAGCTGCACACTTATGATTTGCATATTTTTCTCTATATGTATCAATAAAATTGACATCAGAAACATTTAAGAGGAAGCCAGCACCTTGGAGGCTCAGAGGCTGTAGCAAAGAATTGAGTGAGTGGCTTTTTGTCCTGCCCAGTGTCCAGTGGGTCTCTGGCAGTGCCAACTGTACTGTCTGAGGGTGCCAGCTGCTCCCACGTGGCTCCAGAGTTCATTTCTTCCTTGGCAGCTTCAGCCACAGTCTCCACGGATAAGTTTTTTCCAGGAGAGAGTTAAGCAAAGTGTTTCCGGTGTATTTCCTTCTCCCTAGGATCAGACTTTGAATTGATATTGTGACAGTCACGTAGGATCTACTACACGAATACACAGGGGTCACAAACCGTGTAAAAGAGCCCCACACGGCAAAGGGCAGAGGCTGGTGGGTACAAATCTTTCTGCTCTAGGTGAGCAAATGGCCCAGGGAGCCCCAGCACACATTCTCTGGGTTGGGCTTATTCCAGCAAAAATCCAGGTTATATCTCTGCAAATATATTAACACTTGGTGCAACACAACACACAATTCCACGGGACCAACATTTGTTAGGCAGGTGTTCTACTTGAGCCCCAAACATGAAGAAGTTGGATAAATTTTTCCCTTTGTTTTATGACAGTATAAGTGTTTACAATTCAGCACAGATTGATTTTATTGGAAACATTGTTTGTTTTCCAGAAAGGATATGTTTTCTAAACACATGAATACAATATTTTAAAAATGAATCTGAGCTAGGACATATTTAAGGTTGTTAAACTTGGCAGTCCATTTCTTTTTTCAAAAACCCAGATTATGTGTCTGACAATCTGTGCCGTCAATAACGTGTTAGCTGGAAATACAAGTAAACTAATACAATGTTACAACTAAACACATTAGGAAACCCCCAGTACACCCAGCCTCAGACAAGACTTGTATGTTTGGCAAAGTTTATTTTTAGAAGCAAAAGTGCCTGGCTACTTAATTTAAGCAGGACAAGTCAAACATTTGTTCCACTTAATTGTGATAAGATGTCATTCCATTTGACTGTTTTAATGTCTTCCTATCATTTGACTATCCTTCCAAACTGATTTTACTACCAGTAGAAATTTCAAAATTTCAAAGAAAAAATATTTCAAAAATAACAAAAATTATTTTGAAATTTCTACCTTCTTCATTAAAATAAAAAGAATGTATGGGATAACAACACATACTTTATTGTATGTGTCAATTAGGGGAAAAATTTTCTGGGCTTTTCTGACGACACACCTGTGTGGGCAACACATTTTGCATCTTTTGTAGTTAAATACTTGCTTTTCCCTTTCTTCAGCTTCTCTTCCCCTTAGTACCTGCATGCTCCCTCTTTCTTTGGTATTCTTATTAAACTCACTGTCACTGTCAAGAAAGCTTAAGAAGCTCCTTTATACTACAGTGTCAATGGTTGATATCTTCTGTAACAGTCATCTTGCCTAACGATATTGGCATTTTCATGGGATATTTAATGGGCATTTTAACCGAGGCTAAAGCCAAAGGTGTTTAGTGAAGGGCAAGATGGGGAGAATGGGAGATTTGCCTGGGTCAGTCTTCTGGAGCCCATCCTAGAGGTGTCCGTTGTGGGTACAAGTGCCTGGTTTGTCTGCCTGTGCAGATCGGGCAGCCATGGGCACTGATTAGCACGTGGACACCTTGCCTGGGGCACCTGGTGGCAGTCGCCCGGAAACATTCTCGAGGGCATGTCCAGCAGGGCCGGGAGCAGCTCCTGTTTCCCAAACGATCTCCAAAGGCTCAGGTTTCAGGAAGTTGTGTTGAGAGTGCCGACTGTCTTTCTGCACCCTCCACTTCTCTGTGAGTGCCAGGCGGGCTGCTGTGTGTCTGCTCATGGCTGTGACCGACACCGCCATACAGAGGGCAAAAGAGCCCCAAGCGAGGCTGCCAACAGAAGGCACAGTTAGGAAAGGGCCTGGGGCTGTGGTTCCAGGGCTTCCTGCTGGAGATCAGTCTGGTGAAAAATCAGCTCCTGGTTCTACCCAGTTTGGACCTGCATTTCGCATGACAAATCCCAGGGACCATCCAACATGTCGTTCAGCCAGGTGGTTAAGAGAAAGGATTCTGGAGTCGTTGTGCTGGGTTTGCACCAGGGCCCATCTCTTACTGATTGCGTGACCTTGAGCTGGTTACTTTACCCCTTTGTATCAGGTTCCTCATCTGCAAAACTAGAATAACATCAACGCTGCCACAGGGGGCTCTTGTGAGGAATTCGATGAGCTAACGTGGGGAAGTACTTAGAATAGTATCTGCTGCATGTTAAGTATTACTTATTATTGTTGTCGTTGGCCCTAACCCAGGACTCTGGCATTGAACACGGCTATTCTTATGTTCACATCCAGACTGGAAGCCTCTTGCATTCTGAGACAGTGGTCTGTACTTTTCATCCTTCGTAGAACCCAGCGCTGTGTTGGGAACATGGTAATTAGCACCCACTTCAGACTAAATGGGGTTCAAATATTTGGATTATTATGAGATAGAGAGAAGGGTTGTGTAGTAGACACAGAGCTAACTTAGAGAAGAGCAAAACGTAGAGCCAACCAGGCACCCTTCGGATGGGTAATAAAAATAATTCACATTTTTGTATGCCAGATGCTGTGATGAGCACTGGATTATCTAATTTAACCTCACAGCAACCCCCTGGTGGGAAACACTATAATTACCCCCATTTTACAGATGAGAAAGCTGAGAAGTTAAGTAACTTGTCCACAGTCACCGCTTTGAAAGGGGGACATCCTGCATTTGGGTCCAGGCCCTGTGACTCCAGAGACAGCTGGCCGACTTGCTGGACTGCCGTCACCTGGGACTATGCTCTCTGTTAACCAGGGGTGCCCCTCGGGGCTTGGGGTTGTGCCTGGCTTTGTTTGATGCTTTCATTAAGAGGGCGATTATTATGGTTTAAATGGGAAAGAATAGGAAAAGAGTGGAAAGTGAACCCTGACAGTGAGAAAAATCTTGTTTTGGAGGCAGGGAAGTTCCCACTGTCTATAGGGGATGCCGCGTTCTGTGCTATTAGGTACAATATAGCATAAAAGAGGAGAATTTTTCTAGGTGTTTTCTGATAATATCAGGTAGATTTGCTGCTGCAATCCCCAAATCTGATGAAATGCTGCACATCATGCAGAAACGGTGAGGGAGGGGACTTCTGGGTTTAAATGGAAGACTGACTTCGAGGGCTCATCGTATCTGTCTGCACCCCCACTGGAATGAGAGCAGAGGGATCGCGTACTAGTGTGACCACACTGGGCAAAGGGAATTGGAGGGGAGACGTGAGAGGATGGAAGCAGCTGGGAGAGAGATGACTCACTCACAGAGAGAAGGATGCTACACAGAAGTGTCTGCCGAGAGGGGCCCCAGCAAGATCAGACGGATGTTTACTATATCAGCCCCACTGAATCCTTGACAGGCTCGAAGCTTTGAGGCGCGAATACAGCACAGGAAACCAGGGCATTGGCTAAAAGTCTGGGTAGAGTGGGGACTAGGAGACAGGGCTGAGACTGGATGCGGGGGCTTGCAGATTGGGGCAGGTGTTAAAGTAAACAACCTTCAACAACAGGGGCTGACAACTGCAGGCAAGAACCCTTCAACCGGCTAGTCAGGTATCTCTGTCACCTTTCATGAACTGTGGCTAATTATAATATCATTTACATTGCGGTTTTAAAATTCCTCTGCCCTTGAAATCACATGACAGTTCCAAGACAACCATATAAGGCATGAAAATGGAGGGAAGCCAGTTCTAGGAATTATTACCCAAACTCTTAGTAAAAGCCAATGCCTCAGCATTGAATATTTCTCCTCTCAGCTGATAAGACTTCACAAGACCAAACACCACTTCCTCCCAGTGCAGGTGGTCTTTTTGAGCCTCCTTTCTCTCCCTCCCCCCACTCCCCTCTCTTTCTGACTCTCTTTTGCTTTCAATAAAAAAAAAGCCGTTGCTTGCTTGTGTTTTGTGGTCCATCCTGAAATTCTTTTCCTGATGATCACCAAGAACTTGGAAAAACCTCCACTCAGAGGCCACTAACAGTCTGTATATCTGGGGTCCCCAAACCCTGCGCCACAGCCTGGTACCAGAACATGGAAAAACTGTCTTCCATGAAACTTAGGAAATGGACCTCATAGCAGGAGGTCTGAGGTGGGCGGGAAAGCGAAGCTTCATCTGTATTTACAGCCACTCCCCATCGCTTGCATCACCGCCTGAGCTCCGCCCCTGCCCCTGTCCATGGAAAAATTATCTTCTATGAAACCGGTCCCTGGTGCCAAAAATGTTGGGGACTGCTGCTGTATATGGATCATTGGCCCCCAGGTCTCCTCCTTACCACAAACACTCTCCCCTCCCTCCCTTCCCCAGGAGGGCAAGGGCTCATTCTCTGGGAAGGTGAACAGGGGGAAAGCTCCAGATTCAGAAACTGTGGACTCCATGGAAGGCCGGGGGAAGGGGCTGGTCTGAAAACAGGGGTTGCATGAAAATTTGCTTGTAAAGTGGAAGCTGTCGCCTCCCTTTTCCATCCCTAACCTCAGGAATCATCCGCCAGGCATCCAAGCTTACCCACTTTCTGTAGATGTTGGATGACTCCCTTCTGAAGATGCTCAGTGGTTGCAGAAAAAGAACTACAACCTGACATATGGGTGTGTTTTTTATTTTCGGATAAAAGAGATGGCACCACACCCTATCATATAGCAAAACACACACACACACACACACACACAAAAACCAAAAAAAAAAAAAAAACCCTCACCAGTAGAGAAATTCAAACCCTTCTCCAGAGCTTCCAATTATCCTTAAATATGATTTGACAATTAAAGACACCAACATGTGGGGGAAAGGCCCAAAAACAAACAGGAAAAAGAAAAAATATTATAAAGGAAAGAGACAACACAAGGAACAGGAGAAAATGGCAACAAGGAGAAAACCCTTTGATTAATATCCTCAGAGGCATACGAGAAGATGCTGCATCCATAAAGCAGGATCAGGAGCCTATGAGAAAGAAGCAGCTGGAAAACAAGGAAAAGGTCTTGGAAAGTAAAATAAGATCCCAAATATTTGAAACACGGACTTCGGTGGGGGGGGAACCAAGGGCAACACACGTAACCTAAACATCTGTACACCCATAATTTGCTGAAATAAAAAAAAAACATAAAAACAAAAACAAACAAACAAAAAAGAATACTATAGAAAGATTAGAAGACAAGTAGAGGAAATTTTCTGGAAAGTGTAACAAAAAGAGAAAGAGACAGAAAATATAAAGAAAACAATAAGTCATTTAGATAATTAACCCAGGAGACTTAATATCTCACTAATAAGAATTTTCTAAAAAGAGAACAGAAAACTGAGGGGAGAAAATAAAGAAATAGTACAAGAAAAATTCCCAGAATTCCAGGACATGAATATTCAGGTTTAAGGGCGCATCACGCACACGGATGAAGGATGAACGTGAAGGAAAGAAGATCCCTGCCAAGGGACGTCATCGTGACATCTCAAAACACCAGTGATAAAGAGAGGAAAATGACAGGCCACCTAAGAAGGCACATGAATCAGGATGGTATTGGGCTCTTGACAGAAACAATAAATGCCAGAGGAAAACGGAGCAGCATTTTCAAAATTCTAAGGGAAAATGACTTTCAACGAAGAATTCTGCACTCTGCCAAAGCACCAGTCAATTGTGGAGTATTGAATAAATGCATTTCCAGATATACGAGAAATAAAATAATTTCTCCCTCACTGGATTCTTTCTTAGGAAGCTACTGGATTAAGTTCCCACAACATGTGGATGTAAACTAAGTAAGGTAATGCTACGGGACCTAGAAAACAGCATCCCCACATTGGGGAGTGGCATAGGAAACCTCCTGGTGACAGCTCTAGACGGCAACCAGTCCGGAATAGAGCAGGAAGATCGAGGCCGGGGAGGGTCTCATGGGGAGAGGATATTATTGCTAGATTGTTATGCTTAGCACTATTTGATCTGTAAAAACTATTTGCTGGCTAGGCGCAGTGGCTCACGCCTGTAATCCTAGCTCTCTGGGAGGCCGAGGCGGGCGGATTGTTTGAGCTCAGGAGTTCGAAACCAGCCTGAGCAAGAGCGAGACCCTGTCTCTACTAAAAATAGAAAGAAATTAATTGGACAACTAAAAATATATAGAAAAAAAAACCAGCCGGGCATGGTGGCGCATGCCTGTAGTCCCAGCTACTCTGGAGGCTGAGGCAGTAGGATGGCTTGAGCCCAGGAGTTTGAGGTTGCTGTGAGCTAGGCTGATGCCACGGCACTCTACCCCGGGCAACACAGTGAGACTTTGTCTCAAAAAAAAAAAAAAAACTATTTGCATATATTTCTTTATTAAAAATTAAGTCATTTAAAGCAATAGGAAGAAACAAAACAAAATGGTGCTGGAAGCAGCCCACTGTCCAGCCTGCTCTGGTGTCTGGGACTTGCTTCCATCCGCAGCAACAGGAGCACAGTCCCAGGGGGCCAAGGGTGAGAACCGCCTACCTCTTGTCTGAGCTCTGCTGCAGCTGCGCTCTCATCGGTGTGCAGTGCCAGCGATGTCGCTGCAGGACCAGTGGCACCAGCTCAGAGGGAGGCAGCGAAAGCGACAGACAGGTGGAGGGACAGGTGCACAGGGAAGCATTCGTTACTCTGAACGTCTTCAGACTGGGAAGGCAAAGGCTGAGAAGAGTTTAGAATCGAGCAAATCACGAAGCGTGTGGATCACAGTAACACAGACACGCTTACCAAGTCCCAGCAGAGCAGGACGAGGGGTGAGCCCTGAAAGCATCGTGTGTTTTACAAAGAGAAAAGTAGCATAAGGGGTTGTTATGTAAGATTATGTAAGATGAAAATGGAAGTACGTGTACATCTATTTTTAAGACACCACATGCTTCAGAGGTCCACGTCAAGGAGAACCCCTGTGGTCTTGTATGATGTGGCCAAGTCTTTCCATTACAGACAGAACTTCACTGTCACGGCCTTGTCTTTGCGTTAGAAACAGGGGCTGGGTCTCCCCTCATTAAGGTATTTATTAGGGGTTATAGATCAGGATACTTCCCGAACACTGTGTCAAAGATGTAATGACAACAATATCTCCATTTCTTCACGACTTTACTATGTGCCAAGAATTTTATAAGTGGTCTCTTTAAATCCCTATAAAAACATTTGAGGCAGGTATCCTCACTTTGCCTATGAGGAAACTGGGCTACAGACAGTTTCCAAAACCAGCCCAAAGTCACGAGATGAGCAGATGTCAGCGCTAAGCCAAGGGTGGTTGTCCCATAAAACTAATGTGCATCTCTTCTGCTCTGCCAGGGTTGAGTACCACGACCCAGTAACTTACCAATAGGACCAGCCATAGTCCCAAGTCTGAGGTTTCCAATCTTCTGGTCCAAGGTTCACGGCGATTTGAAAAATGGTTGTGTACATCATGTGGGCCACCATGCCTAGGAGCCCTGCACAAGGAAAGCTCTGTGAGCCACAGTTAAGAGTGCGACGTGATAGAACCACTGCTCTACCTGCACGGGTTGCCTGTGAGGCACTCTGTAGCATCCATAACGTCCGTGTGATGTACCTACACTCACACATCCGTAAGCATTCCTCCTGACATCTCGTGCCCACGGTTGAAACTGAAGAGGCCTGCCAGGGCCTAGGCAGGAGTCTCTAAGAATGACAGCCTGTTTCTTTGCTAGGAGGATCCAGAATTTGAGTTTCATCATCCCATTTGCTGAGGACAAGACTTGGGAATGATGCATTACACTTATCAAGCAAAGAAGTGAGCTACAAATTGGACGGACGTACCGCTAACTTAACAGAGCTTGTGTACCCCACTAGAGCACAGAAGGGAGTCGTTTGTTCAGGGTTCTTTCTTGGTGCAAAGGCCCACTTAGGAGAACAAATTTAAGTTACTTTAAAAGTTGCTTGGAGAACACAGAAGTAGAACTAAAAAAAGGAGTTATTTATTTTTATGGAAGATATCAAACTTGGATAGTAATTTTTTAAGAGCTACCATTTATCGAGTACTTGTTACATGCAAGGTGTGTTCTTATTTAGTCATCACCGAAGTTTTTTGAGAGGCTTAGTAACGTTCCATCTTAGAGAAGTTGAGTCACTTGCCCAGGGTCACACAACCCTTAAGTAGACATCTGCACCTAGGGAGTTTCCTGCACAGACCCATGTCTAACTACTGTATTAAATGAGGTGATTCCAGTTCTCAGAGCCAGTGCCCTCCCTTTCCTGGTTGTGACAAATTTGCCTGTCCATCTGTGCCCACCCCCTTTTCATCAGTCACCCAAAGAACATTGTTTCCATCAAATGAGAGTAATTCAGTGACTTATCCTGTGGTCCAGCTGTCCTGCTCAACCGGCCATCGACCATTCTTTGGCAAGGGTCATGCCCAGCCTGAAGCTCCGCATCCCCTCTGGAGCAGCCTGCTCTAAGGATGCTGTTGGAAGGTACCTGCGAGCACCATGAGGATGGCTACCGCGGCATTCGCCTTGAACCAGTCAAACCCAGAGCTGTCACGACTCACTCTGGAGTCCAGAAGGAGGGCATTTGTCAGCACCAGAAGGATATCCAGGACCTCAGCCCCAATGGATAGCCACAGAACCCCTTCCAAAGGAAGAGACGGTGGAAACACCAGGTATTTAGACTTCAGAAGTACTGGAATGCTCAGTCCTTTCATTTAGTTCACTTCTAAAGCAGAAGAGATGCTTTCGCCGAATCTTGGAAAGTTGGCGATGTAAGGGGCTCCTCGGGCTTGAAAGAGACATTTGTAAAGCTTACCCATAGCTGGGAAGGAAAAAAACTAGGCAAAACCCTGGTGTGAGGACTTGAGCAATGCCAGGGGGCTCCATGCCCCAGCTGAAGAGCTAATGTGTTGCTTTGATTCCATTAGAAAACATCGTCTTTGCCTTTTTAAAGAAGATGCACAAATTTAAACATGGGGGCAGAGGAGTCTGAGGTTTGAAGAGCCCTGTCTGGAGATACCAAAAGCTCGTTTGTTTCTGTGTGAGCCACCTGTTTGCCCTCTGGGTGGGATCCCCCTGTGGCTTCAAGGAACTGCACTGGATGTGCAGAGGACAGGAAGGGGAACTGGTATCTGTGAAGGGACTGCTGTAAGGCAAGTCAGGCACTGAGGACGCAGCAATGGATGAAACAGACGTGAACCAGGCCTGCACAAAACCTGTGTTCCAGCGGGAGAGGGAAGACACTGAGAAAGTCATTACAAATTTAATGAGCGTCAGAGGGAAGAACAAGTGCCATAGGCAGTGTGGTGTGCCAGAGCTCATCTCTTCTTAACTCTGCCTTCGCCTTGCATTTATAGTTTGAAATCGGCCGTGGTGGGAATGTTTACACTATGGAAAGTGGCAAACACTGTCTATCAGGGCCTCGCCTCCCTGCTGCAAAGTTGGTTGTTAAACATTTGCCAGCACACCCCTGGCTATGGGGCACATGAAAAGAATCTGTCGTTCTAGCTTTTGGACTCAACTTCATGGAAAAATCATTGATAAATCTCATCTTTCCCTCACTCCTAATAAAACAATAAAAATTGTCTAAATTGTGAGGAGTGCTGGTGTGCAGGGCATGAGTAAGATATTTACCTTGTTCTTCAGCTGGTATTATACTCTGGAAACTCCTACACTTTTCATCTGAAAGATAAAAAGAATGAGAACGCATCCGTAAGTAAGTTTAAACTTCACAATTAGGGGGCAAATGGTGCTTCCTGTCTCTTAGCTGTTTCCCTGTTCATTTTGAATGAGGAATGGGGAATGTGGCAGACTGCTTTACTGCTCACAGACATGTGGTTCTCCTCTCTGGGAGCATGATACAATCTGCCCTATTGAACTTGGGCTTGGCCACGTGCCTTTCGTGGCCAATGAACTGGGATTGGAAATGAGGTGGGTCACTTCAGGCCAAAAGCTTTAACTGTCAATGCACTATTCACCTGATTCTTGTTCCCTTGCTCTGCGATCACAGAAGGACATGGCAAGGGGGTCTCCATGCCTGGGACCCAGAATGGCTACAAGAGGAGAGCCCCCTTGGCAACCTGGAAGGTCATATTAATAGACCTTCCAGGTCTACTAACCGTCCACCACAATTGGCCTGAAGGAGAGTATTTATACAACCTGGGGCTGCAGACGACAGAATCAGGGAGCTGTGTGTTCATGTGCAGCTGCAGTGGCCTCTGTAGTATTTTAATTGTCTGCTTTGGATTAGTGCCGCTGGACATTCTTCCTGGTTGATTTTCTGATGTTGGCAGCAACAGCATCATGGTCACTGCAGCAAAAATTCATCCAAGTCACCTGAGTTCTAGCAGGGAGGTCCCCAAAGTATTGGGAAATTTTCACCCTTTGGCCTTTGGGGGTTGCGCCGGCCCGTTTTTCCCCTTCGCTTCTTTTGTTCTTACCCCTCCTCTTTGAGTCAGGCCAGCACGAAGGCAGCACATGGGTACTGTGAACAACATGTGGCATTTAAACCCAGAAAGCCTGGCTTCTCTGCCTGGCTCTGCCATGGTCAGTGATCATAGCAAGTTTCCTGACCTCTCTGAGCCTCACTTCCTTTATCTGCAAAATGGGTATTATGAAAGTTCTCCCAAGAGAAAGTTGTGAACGTATTTTGTGAACTGCCTAACACATATCTGTGTGTTTGATTATTGATAAAGTTAAGTATAAGAATCATTATTTAATAGATGTGGAGACCAGGCTCAAACAGGTTGATACAGTCAGGAGTTGAAAATCAGGTTTTGCCACCTGAGACTCAGACCCTTTTTCTACATCTCCACCTGCTGTCTCTCTGCTAGAGCGTGGGGCAGAGAGAGTCCAGCTCTTCTTCTGAAGAGAGCTGCCTTTTCCAACAGGAAGAAAGATGAGGCCAGTACAGGGCCAGGCTGGGCAAAGGGAAAGTGGAGGCCGGCCAAGGAGATTAAGAGAATTCACCGTCGCTTAGAAGGGTGAGTTTAGATCAGGCCTACAGAGTTGGGCCCCAGTGACCTCTTTGATTAATATGAATCCTCAGAAATGGTGTTCCTTTTGAATAAAGCCAGCGGGATTAAAAGAGAAAGTCCTTATAAATCCCATGAAGCCAGAGAGGCAGGTGCTACATAGCTTGACCGTGCTCGGTGGCCAAGCGGCACGGAAAGCCGGGCCTGGGCGCTGGTGTCTGAGTTCTCGGTGGTCAGCTCCGGCATCCCCCATCTGCTCCTTCTGCCCCCGCCCCCCAGTCGCACCCCCACCCCTTGTGGGGTGTGGAGGTCCCTCTGTCCTTGAGCTTTGTGAGTTCAGCAGAATAGCATAGAATCTAAAATCAACACACTTATTTGATGATTTGACTCACCTAAGGAAAAGAACATTTGGTCTAAGGGCTGCCTCCACTGGGAATTTTCACTTCAAATCTTCATTTCAAAGCATGGAATAAAAGGTGTTGCCTCCCTTTGAAGGCCTTCTAGGGAAGAAAGGACAGAATTCTTGGAGGTGGCTCGTGTAGAGGATGTCCTGCAGTAGCACTCCAGGTCAGGGCTTCCCTGGAGGGTCGACTTTCAGGGAGACAGAGCTGATGCAGAAGGAAAGCACCTCGTAGGCCCCACAGGGCAGCAGAGCTGGGTGGTTGGACACCCAGAGGCCCCTTCCCTGGAGTCGCCCAGGGTGGACGAGCATCCTTCCTAGACTGGGGTTCTCACTGCCCACTCTATTAGCTCACCTCCCGCTCTGAGCCCTCTCTCTAGAGCACTGTTTGGGCTTCTTCCTACTTATCCCTAATCCTAACCCTTTTCTTTCTTATGCCTCAAATCTCCCAGGCGCTTGTGACAAGTTAGACTAAATAGCAGATGTCTGGGTGGGGCAATCTCCAGCTGGGGGCCCTAGCTACAGTCTGTAGCAGGACATGGTTTCTTTGGCTCCTGTGATAGTTTTACGTTGGGAAATTTTACAAAGAAATCCAAATATCTTACTTCTCTTGAACAATCAGAGGATCTGATAATACTGTTTGGGCTCACAAGTGCTCATGACCCCAAAGCTCAGCTGAGCGAGAGGCGGCCCCTGAAGTGTCAGGGTCATCGGCATCCCCAGCTAGCCCTGCTTCCCCCTCCTCTGTTACTACCTCCTCTAGGCATTTGAGATTCTGACTCCTGATGTACAGTTTTTGCTGTGCCCTCTAATATGTTTGGTATGTATTTATTTATTATTAGGTAAAAATTTAATTCTAAACGTTTCTGCTTTAGGGCATCCTGCAGCACATGGAGGTGACAGTGTTCCTTTGGGGGGAGGGGAAAGGTGTTCTGGGGAAGATGTCCTTTTTTCTTCCTTCTTAATAAAGTGATGACAATGTTCAGGAACTCTCATTTGCCTGGGTCACCTTATTACAGTAAGAAATATACAAAATGTGAGCAGAGGTTTTTAAGATTGATGGGCACACAATTCTTCATTGACAATTTTAAGAGTTGTTGTCCTTCAGTTAAGTTTTGTGCCTTGTGGGGTAACAGGAGAAGTCAGGGCTAAGATTTAAGCAATTTTGAGTTCTATGCTGAGGTCCATTGGCATCTAGCTGTAAAATCATCAAAGGGACACTCGTATTATACCTCTAGAACTCAGTTTTCCCATCTGTAAAATGACTCTGTTCTAGGTCAGCCTTTTCCAAAGTGTGTTCCACTGAACAGTAGTCTCACGGATAGAAAATACAAGATTTAATCATAAAGGTGGGACTATTTTGTTTTTATTTATTTTGCAACTTGTGTTGTGGTTTGTTTTTTTTTTTTTTTTTTT
>NW_012150641.1:28105-30429 GCF_000956105.1 Propithecus coquereli | reverse complement strand
AAGGTTAGAAGACAAGTAGAGGAAATTTTCTGGAAAGTGTAACAAAAAGAGAAAGAGACAGAAAATATAAAGAAAGCAATAAGTCATTTAGATAATTAACCCAGGAGACTTAATATCTCACTAATAAGAGTTTTCTTAAAAGAGAACAGAAAACTGAGGGGAGAAAATAAAGAAATAGTACAAGAAACATTCCCAGAATTCCAGGACATGAATATTCAGGTTTAAGGGGGCATCACGCACATGGATGAAGGATGAACGTGAAGGAAAGAAGATCCCTGCCAAGGGACGTCATCGTGACATCTCAAAACACCAGTGATAAAGAGAGGAAAACAACAGGCCACCTAAAAAGGCACATGAATCAGGATGGTGTTGGGCTCTTGACAGAAACAATAAATGCCAGAGGAAAACGGAGCAGCATCTTCAAAATTCTAAGGGAAAATGACTTTCAGCGAAGAATTCTGCACTCTGCCAAAGCACCAGTCAAGTGTGGAGTATTGAATAAATGCATTTCCAGATATACAAGAAATGGAATAATTTCTCTCTCACTGGATCCTTTCTTAGGAAGCTACTGGAGGAAGTTCCTACAACATGTGGATGTAAACTAAGTAAGGTAATGCTATGGGACCTAGAAAACAGCATCCCCACATTGGGGAGTGGCACAGGAAACCTCCTGGTGACAGCTCTAGATGGCAACCAGTCCGGAATAGAGCAGGAAGATCGAGGCCGGGAGGGTCGCATGGGGAGAGGACATTATTGCTAGATTGTTATGTTTAGCACTATTTGATCTGTAAAAACTATTTGCATATATTTCTTTATTAAAAATTAAGTCATTTAAAGCAATAGGAAGAAACAAAACAAAATGGTGCTGGAAGCGGCCCACTGTCCAGCCTGCTCTGGTGTCTGGGACTTGCTTCCATCCGCAGCAACAAGAGCGCAGTCCTAGGGGGCCAAGAGTGAGAACCGCCTACCCCTCGCCTGAGCTCTGCTGCAGCTGCGCTCTCATCGGTGTGCAGTGCCAGCGACGTCGCCGCAGGACCAGTGGCACTGGCTCAGAGGGAGGCAGCAAAAGCGACAGACAGGTGGAGGGACAGGTGCACAGGGAAGCATTCGTTACTCTGAACGTCTTCAGACTGGGAAGGCGAAGGCTGAGAAGAGTTTAGAATCGAGCAAATCACGAAGCGTGTGGATCACAGTAACAAAGACATGCTTACCAAGTCCCAGCAGAGCAGGACGAGGGGTGAGCCCCGAAAGCATCGTGTGTTTTACAAAGAGGAAAGTACCATAAGGGGTTGTTATGTAAGATTATGTAAGATGAAAATGGAAGTACATGTACATCTATTTTTAAGGCACCACATGCTTCAGAGATCCACGTCAAGGAGAACCCCTGTGGTCTTGTGTGATGTGGCCAAGTCTTTCCATTACAGACAGAACTTCGCTGTCACGGCCTTGTCTTTGCATTAGAAACAGGGGCTGGGTCTCCCCTCATTAAGGTATGTATTAGGGGTTATAGATCAGGATACTTCCCGAACACTGTGTCAAAGATGTAATGACAACAATATCTCCATTTCTTGAGGACTTTACTATGTGCCAAGAATTTTATAAGAGATCTCTTTAAATCCCTATAAAAACATTTGAGGCAGGTATCCTCACTTTGCCTATGAGGAAACTGGGCTACAGACAGTTTCCAAAACCAACCCAAAGTCACAAGATCAGCAGATGTCAGCGCTAGGCCAAGGGTGGTTTTCCTACAAAACTAATGTGCATCTCTCCTGCTCTGCCAAGGTTGAGTACCACGAGTAACTTACCAATAGGACCAGCCATAGTCCCAAGTCTGAGGCTTCCAATCTTCTGGTCCAAGGTTCACGGCGATTTGAAAAATGGTTGTGTACATTATGTGGGCCACCATGCCTAGGAGCCCTGCACAAGAAAAGCTCTGTGAGCCACAGTTACGAGTGCGACGTGATAGAACGGCTGCTCTACCTGCACGGGTTGGCTGTGACGCACTCTGTAGCATAATATCCGTGTGATGTACCTGCACTCACACATCCACAAGCATTCCTCCTGACATCTCGTGTCCACGGTTGAAACTGAAGAGGCCTTCAATCGGGGAGGGCCTGCCAGGACCTGGGCAGGAGTCTCTAAGAATGACAGCCTGTTTCTTTGCTAGGAGGATCCAGAATTTGAGTTTCATCATCCCATTTGCTGAGGACAAGACTTGGGAATGATGCATTACACTTATCAAGCAAAGAAGTGAGCTACAAATTGGACAGACGTACCGCTAACTTAACAGAGCTTGTGTACCCCACTAGAGCACAGAAGGGAGT
>NW_012150641.1:12975-14240 GCF_000956105.1 Propithecus coquereli | reverse complement strand
TGCCTTAGCACCTTGTCAGAAATACATTGACCTAAATGTAAGGTTTATTTCTGGACTCTCGATTCTGTGCCGTTGATCTATAATACCTCTTTTTATACCAGGAGCATGCCATGTGATTCCTGTAGATTTACAGTCAGTTTTGCATAGGATGGTATATCTCCTCCAATTCTGCTCTTTTTCAAAATGGTTTTGGCTATTCTTAGTCCTTTGCATTTCCATATGTATTTTAGGATCCACTTGTTAGGTCTACCCAAAGCCTGTTGGGATTGTGCTGATAGGAGATTGTGTTTTATATGAGATTTTCATGGGGATTGTGTTGAATCTATGGGTCAATTTCAGAGAATCACTCTATTTACAATATTGGGTCTTCCTAGTCACAAAAACAGTGTGTCTTCCCAGTTAGATCTTTAACTTCTGTCAGCAAAGATTTGTAGTTTTTGGTGTAAAAGCCTTGTATTTCTTTGGTTAAATTTGTTCCTGAGTTTTTTTCTTTAAATGCTATTATGAATTGAATTGTTTTCTTTCTTTTTTTTTAATTTATATTTGTAGAGATAGGCTATCTCTCTATTGCCCAGGCTGGAGCACAGTAGTGCAATCATAGCTCACCATGACCTCCAATTCCTGGGCTCAAGTACTCCTCCTGCCTCAGCATCCCAAGTAGCTGGGGCTACAGGCATGCGCCACCATGCTAAGCTAATTTAACAACAACAACAAAAAATTTTAAGAGATGGAGTCTCTCTATTTTGCCCAGGCTGGTCTCAAATTCCTGGACTCAAGTGATCCTCCCACCTTGGCCTCCCAAAGTGCTGGGATTACAGGTGTGAGCCACCATGCCCAGCCTGAACTGTTTTCTGAACTTTATCTTCAAATTGTTTATTATAAGCATAAAGAAATACAATTGATATTTATGTTTTGATCTTGTTTCCTATAACTTTGCTGAACTCATTTATTATTTGTAATATATTTTTGTGATTTCTTGAGTTTTCTATATTTAGGTCAAATTATCTAAGAATAAGATGATTTTATTCCTTCCTTTCTAATCCAGATGCCTTCAATTTCCTTTCTGTTCCTACTTTCTTGACAATTTTTATCACAAATAGGTGTTGGATTTTGTCAAATACCTTTTCTGAGTCTATTTGGATGATTATGTGGTTTTTGTCCTTCATTTTGCTTATAATTGGTGTGCTACTTTAACATTTTCAAACGTGAAAGCAATTTGCATTCCTGGGATAAACCACATTTGGTCAAGGTGTATAATCCTTTCT
>NW_012150641.1:11492-12925 GCF_000956105.1 Propithecus coquereli | reverse complement strand
CCCAGAGTGCTGGGATTACAGGCGTGAGCCCCCGCAACTTGTGTTTTGACAATCTCAAACATACACCAAAGTAGAAGGAATGGTATAATGAACCCCCATTAATCATCACCCAGTTTTAAACAAGTATTAATATATTGCCAAATTTGTTTTATCTATACCTCCCCAAACCCTACCTATTACTGGTCATTTTTTTTTACAGCTCCGTAAGGCATAGTTTACATTCCATATTGTTCACCCATTGTAAATATACAAACCAATGATTTTAAATAAATTTGTAGAAGTGTGCTATTGCCAGGATCCAGTTTTTCCTATTTCCGAACAAACTCCCTACTGACCAATTCAAGGCAATCCCTACCTTTGGGCCCAGACATCCGCTGATCTGCTCTCTGTATCTGTAAGTTTTGCCTCTTCTGGACATTTTGTATAAATAGAATTGCACACTTCTTTCATTTAGCATGCAGTTTGGGAGGTGTATCCATGTTGTAGCATGTAGTTTGCTGATTTTTATTGCCAGTAGTATTGCATTGTATGGAAATGCTACATTTTTTAATCTATTCACCAATTCACAGACATATGGGATTTTCAGTTTCTGGCTATAAGGTACCATAATGTACAAGACTTTCTGGCAAGCATGTATTTTCATTTCTCTTGAGTAAATATCTACCGAAGGACTTGCAGGATTGTACAGTAAGTTTACGTTTCACTATTTTGGAAAGTTATCACACCGTTTTCCAAAGTGGCTGCGCCATTTCATATTCCCACCAGGAACATATCTGTTTTGCATGATCCTCTCCAACACTTATTTTATTTCTTTTTTATTATAAACATTCGTGGATGTGCAGCAGTATCTTTAGGATTCTAATTTATATTTTCATAATGACTAAGGATACTGAGTATCTTTCCATGTGCTCATTAGCCATTCATATATATCCTTGGTGAAATCTCTATTCTTTTAATTGGGTTGTTTGTCTTCATATTGAGTTGTAAATGTTCTTTATATATTCTGGGTATAAAATATTTTATTAGATACATGATTATAACTATATTTTTCCAGTCTGTGGCTTGTATTTTCACTTTCTTAATGTTGACTTTGGAAACGTAAACATTTTGAATAAACATTTTTAATTTTACTGAAGCTGAAATAATCATTTTTCCTTTCACCTCCCTGCTTGTGATGTCATAGCAAAGAATGAGCTGTCTAACATAAGGTCACATATTTTGTTCTAGAAGTTTTATAGTTTTAGCTCCTACACTCAGATAGGTAATCCATTTTGAGAAATCTTTGTTTCTGGTGTGAGGTAAGGGTTTAAATTCATAGGTTTGCCTGGGCATCTCCAGCTGTGCCAGCACTGCTTGTGACAAAGACTGTCCTTGCTCACTGAATTGCCTTAGCACCTTGTCAGAAATACATTGACCTAAATGTAAGGTTTATT
>NW_012150641.1:7044-11011 GCF_000956105.1 Propithecus coquereli | reverse complement strand
AGTAGTATTCCATTGTATGGAAATGCTACATTTTTTAATCTATTCACCAATTCACAGACATATGGGATTTTCAGTTTCTGGCTATAAGGTACCAGAATGTACAAGACTTTCTGGCAAGCATGTATTTTAATTTCTGTTGAGTAAATATCTACCAAAGGACTTGCAGGATTGTACAGTAAGTTTACATTTCACTATTTTGGAAAGTTATCACACCG
Organism: Propithecus coquereli; assembly: GCF_000956105.1. Classification (NCBI taxonomy): domain Eukaryota; kingdom Metazoa; phylum Chordata; class Mammalia; order Primates; family Indriidae; genus Propithecus; species Propithecus coquereli. Next base: position 10,796 of record NW_012150641.1, on the reverse strand, counting down.
TTTTCCAAAGTGGCTGCGCCATTTCATATTCCCACCAGGAACATATCTGTTTCGCATGATCCTCTCCAACACTTATTTTATTTCTTTTTTATTATAAACATTCGTGGATGTGCAGCAGTATCTTTAGGATTCTAATTTATATTTTCTTAATGACTAAGGATACTGAGTATCTTTCCATGTGCTCATTAGCCATTCATATATATCCTTGGTGAAATCTCTATTCTTTTAATTGGGTTGTTTGTCTTCATATTGAGTTGTAAATGTTCTTTATATATTCTGGGTATAAAATATTTTATTAGATACATGATTGTAACTATATTTTTCCAGTCTGTGGCTTGTATTTTCACTTTCTTAATGTTGTCTTTGGAAGCATAAACATTTTGAATAAACATTTTTAATTTTACTGAAGCTCAAATAATCATTTTTCCTTTCACCTCCCTGCTTGTGATGTCATAGCAAAGAATGAGCTGTCTAATATAAGGTCACAGATTTTGTTGTAGAAGTTTCATAGTTTTAGCTCCTACGCTCAGATAGGTAATCCATTTTGAGAAATCTTTGTTTCTGGTGTGAGGTAAGGGTTTAAATTCATAGGTTTGCCTGGGCATCTCCAGCTGTGCCAGCACTGCTTGTGACAAAGACTGTCCTTGCTCACTGAATTGCCTTAGCACCTTGTCAGAAATACATTGACCTAAATGTAAGGTTTATTTCTGGACTCTCGATTCTGTGCCGTTGATCTATAATACCTCTTTTTATACCAGGAGCATGCCATGTGATTCCTGTAGATTTACAGTCAGTTTTGCATAGGATGCTATATGTCTTCCAATTCTGCTCTTTTTCAAAATGGTTTTGGCTATTCTTAGTCCTTTGCATTTCCATATGTATTTTAGGATCCACTTGTTAGGTCTACCCAAAGCCTGTCGGGATTGTGCTGATAGGAGATTGTGTTTTATATGAGATTTTCATGGGGATTGTGTTGAATCTACAGGTCAATTTCAGGGAATCACTCTATTTACAATATTGGGTCTTCCTAGTCACAAAAACAGTGTGTCTTCCCAGTTAGATCTTTAACTTCTGTCAGCAAAGATTTGTAGTTTTCAGTGTAAAAGCCTTGTATTTCTTTGGTTAAATTTGTTCCTGAGTTTTTTTTTTAAATGCTATTATGAATTGAATTGTTTTCTTTCTTTTTTTTAATTTATATTTGTAGAGATAGGCTATCTCTCTATTGCCCAGGCTGGAGCACAGTAGTGCAATCATAGCTCACCATGACCTCCAATTCCTGGGCTCAAGTACTCCTCCTGCCTCAGCATCCCAAGTAGCTGGGACTACAGGCATGCGCCACCACGCTAAGCTAATTTAACAACAACAACAAAAAATTTTAAGAGATGGAGTCTCTCTATTTTGCCCAGGCTGGTCTCAAATTCCTGGACTCAAGTGATCCTCCCACCTTGGCCTCCCAAAGTGCTGGGATTACAGGTGTGAGCCACCATGCCCAGCTTGAATTGTTTTCTGAACTTTATCTTCAAATTGTTTATTATAAGCATAAAGAAATGCAATTGATATTTATGTTTTGATCTTGTTTCCTATAACTTTGCTGAACTCATTTATTATTTCTAGTATGTTTTTGTGATTTCTTGAGTTTTCTATATTTAGGTCAAATTATCTAAGAATAAGATGATTTTATTCCTTCCTTTCTAATCCAGATGCCTTCAATTTCCTTTCTGTTCCTACTTTCTTGACAATTTTTATCACAAATAGGTGTTGGATTTTGTCAAATACCTTTTCTGAGTCTATTTGGATGATTATGTGGTTTTTGTCCTTCATTTTGCTTATAATTGGTGTGCTACTTTAACATTTTCAAACGTGAAAGCAATTTGCATTCCTGGGATAAACCACATTTGGTCAAGGTGTATAATCCTTTCTGTATATTACTGGATTTAATTTGCTAATATTTCCTTCAGCATTTTTGTGTCTATATTGATGAGGGATATTAGCCTATAGTTTTTTTGTTCCTGTGATTTTTTTTTGACTTTCACATCAAGTTAATACTAACTTCGGGAAAAATGAGAAGTTTTCTCTCCTCTTCTAATTCATGAAAGAGTTTGTGAAAAATTGACATAATTTCTTCTTTAAATATCTAATAGAATTCATCAGCAAAGCCAGCTAGGCCTGACTTTCTGAGAGTTCAATTACTAAGTCAGTTTCTTTGAGATGTTCATTCAGATTTTCTATTTCTTCTTGGATTCCTTTCGGTAATTTGACTCTAAGAATTTTTCCATTTCATTTTAAGTTATCTCCTTTGTTGGCATAAATTCTGTCATGGCGTTCCTTTGTAATTCTTTTAATTTCTGTTAGGTTGTTATTGGTGTCATTTATTTCTGCTCTAATCTTTAGTATTTCCTTCTTTCAGCTTGTGTTTGGTTTAGTTTGCTTTTTCTTCTTCTAGTTTCTTAGAGTAGAAGCTCAAGTTACTGATTTGAGACCTATCTTCTATCCTAGTACAGGTATTTAAAGCTCCAAATTTTCCCCTAGGCTTAGCTGCATCCCACAAATTTTGATGTATGTGTTTTCATATTCATTCATTTCAAAATATTTTCTAATTGCCATTGTGATTTCTTCTTTACCCATGGGTTATTTAAAAGCCTTTGAGAATTTCCCAGTCTTCTTTCCACTGTTGTTTTCCATTGCTGTTTAAAATTTCACTGTGGTTAAGAACATACTTTTTATTATTTGAATCCTTTTAAATTTATTAGTGGTTTTGTGGCCTAGTATATGATCTACCCTAGGGAATGTTCCATTTGCACTTGAGAGGAATGTGTGTTCTGCTGTCATTGGTGGAATGTTCTCTAGATCTTTTAGGTCAAAGCAGTTGACAGTGTTGTTCAACTCTTGTATACCCTTGCTGATTTTCTAACTGTTTTATTAACTCTTGAGAGTGAGATATTGAAGTCTGTTATTGTTCAATTGTCTATCGCTCCTTTCAGTTCTGTCAATATTTGCTTAATGTATTTGGGGGCTCTGTTTAGTTGTGTATGCACTTACAGTTGTTCTGTCTTTCCAATAAATTGACCCTTCATTCATATGATATTGCCCTGGTGTCTCTAGTCGTATTTGTAGTTTTGAAGTCTATTTTGTCTGCTGTTAGTATAACTATTTCACATCTCTTACTGTTAATATTTGCTTCCAACTTCTTTAAATCTAAAGTGTGTCTCTTATAGAAAGCATATATTTGCATCTTGTTAGGTTTTCTTTTAGTCAAGTCTGACGATCTCTGCCTTTTAACTGAATTGCTTAGTTCTTTCACATTTTAGTAGAATTATTGATGCGGGTAGATTGAAATCTGCCATTTTGCTATTTTGTTTGCTATATGTCTCTTATACTATTTTCCTTTTTCCCTTTTACTGCCTTCCTTTTGTTAAATAACTACGTCTAGTCTATCAATTTTATCTTTTTAACTATACCTATCTTAGTTATTTTTTAGGAATTCGTCTAGGAATTACAATTTATATCATAGTTTATCACAATCTATTTCAAGTTAATACCAACTTATTCATATAAAACATGAAAACTTTGCTCTAATGTAGCTCCATTTCCTTCTCCTTTCATACTATCGTTCTCATATGTATCACATCTGTATGTGTTATAAACGCAACAGTGCGATGTCATAATCATTGTTTTATGCCATCTCACATAAATCTTTAAAGAAGAGAAGAAAAGAATAAAATGTAAACCTACACAGTCTTGTATGTGAATCT
>NW_012150641.1:6678-6994 GCF_000956105.1 Propithecus coquereli | reverse complement strand
CTTGAAATCTAAAGTGTGTCTCTTATAGAAAGCATATATTTGCATCTTGTTAGGTTTTCTTTTAGTCAAGTCTGACGATCTCTGCCTTTTAATTGAATTGCTTAGTTCTTTCACATTTTAGTAGAATTATTGATGCGGATAGATTGAAATCTGCCAATTTGCTATTTTGTTTGCTATATGCCTCTTATACTATTTTCTTTTTTCCCTTTTACTGCCTTCCTTTTGTTAAATAACTACATCTAGTCTATCAATTTTATCTTTTTAACTATACCTATCTTAGTTATTTTTTAGGAATTCATCTAGGAATTACAATTTA
>NW_012150641.1:5524-6628 GCF_000956105.1 Propithecus coquereli | reverse complement strand
TCTTCCTACTTATCCCTAATCCTAACCCTTTTCTTTCTTATGCCCCAAATCTCCCAGGCGCTTGTGACAAGTTAGACTAAACAGCAGATGTCTGGGTCGGGCAATCTCCAGCTGGGGGCCCTAGCTACAGTCTGTAGCAGGACATGGTTTCTTTGGCTCCTGTGATAGTTTTACATTGGGAAATTTTACAAAGAAATCCAAATATCTTATTTCCCTTGAACAGTCAGAGGATCTGATAATACTGTTTGGGCTCACAAGTGCTCATGACCCCAAAGCTGAGCTGAGCGAGAGGCGGCCCCTGAAGTGTCAGGGTCATCGGCATCCCCAGCTAGCCCTGCTTCACCCGCCTCTGTTACTACCTCCTCTAGGCATTTGAGTTTCTGACTCCTGATGTACAGTTTTTGCTGTGTCCTCTAATCTGTTTGGTATGTATTTATTTATTATCAGGTAAAAATTTAATTCTAAACGTTTTTGCTTTAGGGCATCCTGCAGCACATGGAGGTCACAGTGTTCCTTTGGGGGGAGGGGAAAGGTGTTCTGGGGAAGATGTCCTTTTTTCTTCCTTCTTAATAAAGTGATGACAATGTTCAGAAACTCTCATTTACCTGGGTCACCTTATTACAGTAAGAAATATACAAAATGTGAGCAGAGGTTTTTAAGATTGATGGGCACACAATTCTTCATTGACAATTTTAAGAGTTGTTGCCCTTCAGTTAAGTTTTGTGCCTTGTGGGGTAACAGGAAAAGTCAGGGCTAAGATTTAAGCAATTTTGAGTTCTATGCTCAGGTCCATTGGCATCTAGCTGTAAAGTCATCAAAGGGGCACTTATATTATACCTCTAGAACTCAGTTTTCCCATCTGTAAAATGACTCTGCTCTAGGTCAGCCTTTTCCAAAGTGTGTCCCACTGAACAGTAGTCTCACGGATAGAAAATACAAGATTTAATCATAAAGGTGGGACTACTTTGTTTTTATTTATTTTGCAACTTGTGTTGTGTTTTTTTGTTTTTTTGTGTTTTTTTTTTTGAGACAGAGTCTGGCTCTGTTGCCCGGGCTAGAGTGCCGTGGCATCAGCCTAGCTCACAGCAACCTCAAACTCCTGGG
>NW_012150641.1:4434-5474 GCF_000956105.1 Propithecus coquereli | reverse complement strand
AAATGTATTAAGTAACAAGGTTTTTAATCAACAGTTCATTGATTCCAGCAGGACAGTTGTGAGAGCAAAAAGCTCTGGATGCGGGTAGAATAAATGTGTAGGCCAGATCACTGCTACTTAAAAAATCAAAGCAATTTATATTTTAGAGTAATTTAGTCCCCCTCCCCCCGCCTTTAGTAATAACTTTAAGACAAGGGGAAAAGTTACCATAATACTAAAACTATTATTCTGATATAAAACCAGGAGCTTTGTACCTTTCGTTCATCCTCCTTTTCACATTTACATTTTAGATAAAAGAGGATTATAATGTGTCACTTTTATTGTCCGTACTCAATAAACATTTCTTGAAATTTCCAATTGGAAATACCATGCCTAAGGCAGACCACTAAAATAATGCAGAATTCAGAAATATAAAAATTTGTAACCATGCTAAAAATGATAAACAATATAATGCCTGAAACTTGGAGAAATCTCTCTAACTATGAGGCTGATAGAACTGGATTGAGAACCACAGCTCTCTACTTTTTCACCTGAAACAGAAACCTTCTACAAACAGACTAGAAGATTCTTCAGTTCTAGTTTTCTGCAACCACTGGGAAGTCCGGGGCTACACCGATCAGAAGACCAGGTGCCAACCCTCTCTCATGGGGGCGTGACTTTTTGAGGAAGCCGTATCACTGATCAGCATCACCATGCCCGTCGGGTCCCTCCTCCTGCACCCACTCCAGGACGGCAACTTGCAACAACTAGGTGGGAAACCGAGGAAAGTGGTGTTGAACTGTGTTACCTGATCTATGCCGACGACTGAAGTTGATCCTACTGCTGGCCATGGGGGTTCCAAAGAGAACAGAGAGGATGGTAACAAAGTGATCAGAGTAGAATTTTCCAGGACCGAACAGTTACAAGTCTAGAGAGACATGAATTTTTACATTACAAAGGGCTACAGATTGCCAAGTAGGCTGAAATCTTCGCAAATACCCTCGTATGTTTTTCAAGGAAAGGGAAACCAAAGAATTTTGTTTTTAATTGAGGTTCTTCCT
>NW_012150641.1:0-388 GCF_000956105.1 Propithecus coquereli | reverse complement strand
TCTAGCAAAGTGCTAGATATACATTATAAATAAATTTTTGCTGAATGAATTTCTTTATACATATCATACATTCCTATAACCATTCATTCATTTAGGAAGTGCTATTCTGTTCCTTTGGAGGGTAGAGAAGGACCTTGGACTCAATGCATTTCCAAACAAATCATCATCAGATTATATTTCTAGAAGGCAATGTCTTTTTCATTCACAACTGTGTTTTTGAAAAACAAAAGGGATTTTATTTTAAGAGATTTTCTTCTCTCTGAAATTAGAGCAAATCCACAACTGGAGTGTCCACGGAGTCCTACGGTCCATTTGTCTAGGGGTGGTGAACATCTGCCTTGTACTGCTTATGTCCACTTTACATTTGGGCCAGTGCCTAGGTGCTTTG
>NW_012150640.1:13292-14577 GCF_000956105.1 Propithecus coquereli | reverse complement strand
AATTTTTTTCTATATATTTTTAGTTGTCCGATTAATTTCTTTCTATTTTTAGTAGAGACGGGGTCTCGCTCTTGCTCAGGCTGGTTTAGAACTCCTGACCTCAAGGTATCCTCCCACCTCGGCCTCCCAGAGTGCTAGGATTACAGGCGTGAGCCACCACGCCCGGCCTTCGCCTCTTGGATTTAGCTGCTGCAACTCAAAACCTCTCAGACACGTTCCTCTATTAGCTTCTCAAAGTAAGACATCACCATCACTCTTCTGTCCTGTGTCTGCTGAGGAGACCTAGAATTAATTACCTTCCCATGGTTCTTTTTACAGCCTCAACAGGAAGCTCCTGTTTGCGGTTCCTGGACTTTGCTCTGTCTTATAGATTTGTAGTTTGCAGATATGAAAGCTAGAAGGACATTAGAGATTATCTGGTCTACTTTACTTATTTCACAGGCAGAGAATCTGAGGCCTAAAGAAGTTAAGGGCTTTACCTGAGATCATACAGGGTTTCACTATGTCGCACATGCCGAAGTGCAGTGGTGTCATAGCTTACTGCAGCCTTGAAGGCCTAGGCTCAAGCCATCCTCCTGCCTCAGCCTCCACAGTAGCTGGGACTACAGGTGTGTACCACCATGCCCAGCTAATTTTTTTTTAATTTTTTGTAGAGAGGAGGTCTCACGTTGTTGTCCAGGGTGGTCTTGAACTCCTGTCCTCAAGCAATCCTCCTGCCTCAGCCTTCCAAAGTGCTGGGATTACAGGCGTGAGCCACCACGCTTGGCCTGAACTAGTTTTCTCAAGGCCTAGCCTATGTTCTTTTTAAACTCTGTGGCACGTTACTTCAGGGTTGCAAGGACAGTGATGGAAACATGTCAACCGCTGGATGGTGACACCCAGCTCCCAGTAGGTTCCATAGGCCCCAGGCCAGATCTGAGTTTACCTTTCACTCATGTTCCTGGGAATGATGCTCCAGTAGGAGAGGTACTTCGCTTGGGACGCTAAGGGACAGTGATCAAATCATCTCTCCAGTTCCTGAGGTGTTTGTCTCATTAGGGAAACACATCATTTACTTTTCTAGTCACATCTCAGAGGTAGCTCTGTGCTAGATTCTTACTAGTTCGTAGGTAGTCAGAAGCCTGCCGAGCACAGGAAACCCAAGAATGTCAGAAAGGCTTGGTAGCTACCAGAGCTGAAGCGTCGGGAGTGTCTCCTGATGTTCCAGAGTAATGCTCCAACCCGCAGCAACCACCACCTAATAGCAAAACATTCCAGGACCTGACCCCTCTCACCTGTGACCCAC
>NW_012150640.1:6448-7884 GCF_000956105.1 Propithecus coquereli | reverse complement strand
AGCAAGAGCGAGACCCCATCTCTACTAAAAAATAGAAAGAAATGATCTGGACAACTAAAAATATATAGAGAGAGAAAAAATTAGCCGGGCATGGTTGCACATGCCTGTAGTCCCAGCTACTCGGGAGGCTGAGGCAGAAGGATTGCTTGAGCCCAGAAGTTTGAGGTTACTGTGAGCTCACTCACTCTAGCCCGGGCAACAACAACAACAAAAAAAAAGCCTGGCACAGTAGCTCACACCTGTAGTCCCAGCTACTGGGGAGGCTGAGACAGGAGGATTGCTTGAGCCCAGGAGTTGGAGACTAGTCTGGACAATAGCAAGACCACATCTCAAAAACAAAAAAAGTAAAAAAAATTGTCTGTATTAATATTTATCATGTACAACATGATGTTTTGAAATAGTATACTTTGTGGAATGGCTAGATTGAGCTAATTAACATATACCTTACCTTACATACTTATCATTTTTTGTGGTGAGAACACTACTCCCAGCAAATTTTTTTTTTCTTTTTTTTTGAGACAAGGTCTTGCTGTATCACCCAGGCTAGTCTCAAACTCCTGGCCTCAAGCGATCTTCCCACCTCAGTCTCTGGAGTAGCTGGGACGACAGGCATGAGCCACCCTGCCTGGCCTTCAGCAATTTTCAAGAGTACAGTACATTGTTATTGACTATAATCACCATGTTGTACAGTACATCTCTTGAACTTACTCCTCTATTAGCTAATATATAGTTTAAAGCTGTTTCATGGGGTGTTAGATTCAAGAGAAACTCACCTGGAAGCTAAATGTTTTGTTTTGCTTTGTTTTGTTTTGTTTTTGTGCTTTTTTTATCGTAGTAAAATATACATAACATAAAATTTACCATTTTAACCATTTTCAAGTGTACAAAGTAGTGGCATTAAGTACATTCACAGTGTTTGCGACCATTACCATTATCCATTTCCAGAACCTTTTCATAATCCCAAACTGAAACTCTGTAGCCAGTAAGCAATAACTCCCCAGCCGTTCTACCCCCGGCCCTTGGTAATTTCTAGTCTACTTTCTGTTTCCATGAATTTGCTTAGTCTCAGTACCTCTCATGTAAGTGGAATCATGCAATATTTGTCTTTTTCTGTCTGGCTTATTTCACTTGTTAGCCAATATCTTTTAATTTACTTCTTTTCTCTTCTAGTAAGCCAAAGCTAAGAAATTTTTTTTAATGGGCTCAGGAAAGTTCCATGACAATGAGATTATAGGGGCCTGACATCACAGGTGTCAGTAAAGGGAGCATTCCTCTCTCCAGAACTCAGCTTCCTCACAACTTAACCTAAGCAGAGCACAGCTGAGAACATGGGCAGACATTCAGAAGGCTTCCTAACAAATGCAATGCTGGTTAGAGGGCCCCTGCCCTGAAGAGGATGCAGTATACTCATGGCAGAACCCACTGGGATCTAAGGT
>NW_012150640.1:5526-6398 GCF_000956105.1 Propithecus coquereli | reverse complement strand
TCTTCCCACCTCAGTCTCTGGAGTAGCTGGGACGACAGGCATGAGCCACCCTGCCTGGCCTTCAGCAATTTTCAAGAGTACAGTACATTGTTATTAACTATAATCACCATGTTGTACAGTACATCTCTTGAACTTACTCCTCTATTAGCTAATATATAGTTTAAAGCAGTTTCATGGGGTGTTAGATTCAAGAGGAACTCACCTGGAAGCTAGATGTTTTGTTTTGCTTTGTTTTGTTTTGTTTTTGCTTTTTTTATTGTAGTAAAATATACATAACATAAAATTTACCATTTTAACCATGTTCAAGTGTACAGAGTAGTGGCATTAAGTACATTCACAGTGTTTGCAACCATTACCATTATCCATTTCCAGAACCTTTTCATAATCCCAAACTGAAACTCTGTAGCCAGTAAGCAATAACTCCCCAGCCGCTCTACCCCCGGCCCTTGGTAATTTCTATTCTACTTTCTGTTTCCATGAATTTGCTTAGTCTGGGTACCATGTAAGTGGAATCATGCAATATTTGTCTTTTTCTGTCTGGCTTATTTCACTTGTTAGCCAATATCTTTTAATTTACCTCTTTTCTCTTCTAGTAAGCCAGAGCTAAGAAATTTTTTTTAATGGGCTCAGAAAAGTTCCATGACAATGAGATTATAGGGGCCTGACATCACAGATATCAGTAAAGGAGCATTCCTCTCTCCAGAACTCAGCTTCCTCACAACTTAACGTAAGCAGAGCACAGCTGAGAACATGGGCAGACATTCAGAAGGCTTCCTAACAAATGCAATGCTGGTTACAGGGCCCCTGCCCTGAAGAGGATGCAGTATACTCATGGCAGAACTCACTGGGATCTAAGGTCTTTACATATTAAT
>NW_012150640.1:0-348 GCF_000956105.1 Propithecus coquereli | reverse complement strand
GACTGCAAGCACAGTGAGTGCTGGGCCACCTCCCAGACCCTCCCTCTTCCACCGTTAGGGTCAGAGAACAAGTGGACAGTGGCCTCCCTTCCTCTTGACCCTGTGCTAAGTGGGAAAACGGGTGAGGGAGACATAAGGAGAGAACCTGGGAGCTCAACCGCCTCGTCGGGACTTCACCCTAACAAAAACTTCCCCACCTCTCCCATTTTGGCCCTAAAATACCTGTTGTAAAGCAGGGAAAGGTCTATCACCCCTGACTGATGGCTCTGGGGGAAAGGCAGGGAAGAAATGACTTAATAACTTAGTGTTTCTCTTCTGAATTTTCTTGTGGCCAAAAAAAAAGGAAAA
>NW_012150639.1:15538-15827 GCF_000956105.1 Propithecus coquereli | reverse complement strand
GTATTTATTTATGTGTTATTGTTAAATTATATAATTCTGTACTTTTCATGAGTCAGAAAATTGTATAAGTAAAAATGAGTCAAAATGAGTCAAATCACTGATAAATCATTTAATTAAAATTCACTTGGATTCCTTGGGGTTTTCTAGATATAATATCATATTATCAGCAAATAGTGAAAATTCAATCTCTTCTGCCCCCATTTGGATGCCTTTAATTCCACTCTCTTGCCTGATTGCTGTGGCGAGGACTTCCAGCACTATGTTGAATAGAAGTGGAGATAGTGGGCAA
>NW_012150639.1:4906-5511 GCF_000956105.1 Propithecus coquereli | reverse complement strand
AGTGATAGTGTCAATTATCGATTCAACATCATTGACATTTCTTTTCTTCTAATTAGACTCTATGATTTGAAAATAACTTGTAGACTTTAACTGATAGGAAAATGCAACTCCAGAATACTTAAATAGTTCTCTTTGGAAATTGGCTCCCTTTGTCTAATGTCAGCATTTTGTCAGACTCCTTAGTTCCCACAATGACAGGAATTTTAGGAAGAAAATAGTCTCAAAGAAATAATAAGCTGTTGAATTCACACTCAACAAATATGAGCCTGAGTCTGCTTCAATTTTTAAAATTAGGGAGAAAAAATCCAGTGATATTTTAAAATATTGTATATGCCAAGATTTGAAGATTTAAGTCAGATATTTTGTTAGATGACTGTGTTGTTTAGTAAAGGGCTGGGGATTGTTGGGAAGGGGGTGGAGGTAATCAGCCTTGTTCTCTTGAGTGTGTGGACTTAGGTCAGAAACACCTGAGATCAAATGAAGGTGCTACAACCCACTCTGGAAGCTAAGGCAACTTCCTCAAATCTCTCTGAGCCTCAGCTTCTATGATTGTAATAACATGAAAATAATAATAACTTCTTCACAAAGTTGTTGGTAGGAAAGCA
>NW_012150639.1:1098-2707 GCF_000956105.1 Propithecus coquereli | reverse complement strand
TTATGTTAGACAACCAGATCAAGCTTTCCTCTAACATCGGAGTAAACATAAGACAAGAGAGAGTGATAGTGTCAATTATCGATTCAACATCATTGCTCTTTGAGGCCTAGAGTCTTTAACAGCTCGGTGTTCAGTTCTAGAACTCAGTGGTGTAGGAATTTTATAAATGAATTTGAAAGCAACATTATAGTTTATGTTCCTTAATAGTTTTTTTATACGAAGTCAAAACAATGGCTGTTAAACAAACGGATACTCGGAATCTACTACTATACTCTAGCCTTCTCCACTGATGTTCAGAGTGACATCCATTCAGGTTTGTATGGCAGCTATTGGTTCCTCCCCCAAATGGACAAAGGTATTTTGTCTGGCTGGCTGGCTTTGCTTCCTCAACAAAAATAGAAAGAGATTAAGTTGGTCATTTTCCTATTACTAGTTATTCTGGGTGCCTTGAAAAAAAAAATACAGTTGACCTTCCAACAACATGGGTTTGAATTGTATAGATCCATTTATAGGCAGATGTTTTTTCAATAAATGCAATTGGCCCTCAGTATTTGTGTATTCTACATCTGCAACAAAATGTGAATCTAAACTATAGTATCCGTTGGATACAAAACCCCGGTATACACTAGGCCAATATTTTGTATAGGAGGGTTCCACAGGGCTGATGGTGGGACTTGAATATGTGCAGATTTTGGTAGAAGCAGGGGGTACTGGAACCAATCCTTCATGTATACCAAGGGACAACTGCGTATCATATAACAAGACCAATCAATGTTTCAGCTGTAGATATTTATTACTCTAAGTATGAGATCTTGAAATATCCTATTCTTATATGAAAAATAAAAAAAAGTCTTCTTTAGCTATTTCTGTGTTCACACTACCTGACATCTTAATGATTAGCAAAAGAATATCTCAATTTCACGTGCCAAACCAATGTCTCCCTGAGTTAATATGCAAGACAGTCAACCTAACAGAGACCACAGAAGCTAATGATTATGGTGTCTGAATAAGAGTCCAACAATGACTTCATTTAGTGTGTTATTGAAAAAGTGTTGTTGCATATTAAGCATTTTTTGTTTCCACTTCTTCCCATAGATGAAATGATTCCTCTTTACCACAGTGAGTTTGGGAAAGATGATATTTTCTTTCATTTATTGACATGTTGTATTTTTTTTCCTGAAGAATTTCATGTAACTTGAGTATCATTTGATAGAACATGGGTAAAGTCACAGTATTCTGTGAAAAATGTGTTTTCCCACTACATACCACCTCCTCCAGCAAATCTTTTTTGACTTTTATCTGCTGCTTCTGAATCTGTTTACTATTCTTTAGTGTTCTCATTTGGAGAGATTTCAGTTTAGAATAAATTCATATCTTTTATTGTCCCCACTCAGAAATCATCACATTTGACTCTTGGAGTATTGTGTCTTGGTTCTTAACTGTGCCCTTGCTAGGGATGCTGTCCGCCATGACACAGTCAAACCCCATCCTGGCACATTTATCAGCCACTCATGGTTCCTGCAATCCCAGCTGAAATGAAAAGTCTAGGTTCCTCTTTTCTCTGAAAGAAGAGTTTGTAATATTAGTATGCTATTTTAGTTGTTAAGTG
>NW_012150639.1:0-1048 GCF_000956105.1 Propithecus coquereli | reverse complement strand
ATTGCAGACCAGATACATATTTTGAAAATTATTTGATCAAATCATAAAGAGAATTATATAAATTGAATGGCAATTCTGACTTGATAGGTATGAGTTGAGGCCTTTCTAATAGTTACACTATCAATATTCCTAAAGAGCATGAATAACAACCAGAGTTCCTAGTTCTAAGTGACAGATGGCTTTAATTAAATAAGCAACATGCTTTAGGAGTAATAAGAATCAGTTGTAGAAAATGCACCACAGCCTACTATGGTGAGGCAGCAGGATCGTCTCTGTGTGCGGCCATGGCTGGTGCCATTTACCACTGATAACCCTGCCAGACCTGCAAGGCCACTAGTATGATTGTGCACAATTAATAATTTCTCTGTAGAGTTAATGATTTCTCAAATAGCCTCTGATTGTTCATAATTTCCTTTTATTTCAAATTTTTGGGATAAGAAACTGATTGGGCTTCTTGAACCACGAATTAAGAAGAATCTAGACACTTAAGTTTCCATGGTTGCATTACAGGTTCTGCCTCCTACTAAGACTCATTTAATGGTCGATTCTCTCAAAATATAAAGTGCATTTGTATATGGAAGAATAAAAACTTCATATACCTCTAGAGTATATTCATTCAATCAATTCAAAAAATACTCATCCTATATAATATTTTAGGCATTTGTGAAACAGTCAAAAAGAAAACAAATATCCTTTGCCTAAGAGTTTATTTTCTAGGGAATATAGTAAAATAAATAAACAAATAAAGTAATCAATACAGAATTACACCAGTAGTAATGAGTGCTTTAAAGTGTCTAGTTCAGGATAAAGATGGTGAAAACAGTGACAAAAATATTTTACATTGTATAATAGAGCACGTAGTCAAAAATAACAGGAAAACTTTTAGCAGAGTAAAGAATGAATAAGGTTACCATCAACTGAGATGAAGAACACTTGGAGAAAAACTGATTTGGTGAGTAAAATCAATACTTCTGTTTTAAGAATATTATTCATTAAATGGAAATAAATATATGTATCTTAATTTAAGTGGAGGGGTCTGGGCTATGAA
>NW_012150638.1:6245-7000 GCF_000956105.1 Propithecus coquereli | reverse complement strand
CTTCTTTAGATTACTAAACTTACTACTAAATTCATGGTTTAGTATGCTAGTATCTTCAGGAAAATAAAACACAAGGTGGAAGAAAGCAAAAATAGATAAATACGTAGGCCACAAATAGAAAAAGATAGATCACCAAGTATGTTGTTAAAAAATTATTCCTATTACACCCAATAGAAGTCCACAATTGCTTAAGGTAAGACTTAGAAGAGCATCAAAAAAAAAAAACAAAACCCAAACAAACAAACAAACAAAAAAAAACCCCTAAAGGACAGGAGGAGAAAGAGGGAGAAATAAAATAGACAAATCATTTGTGACCAGAAAAATTGGGAAAGAAACTAGGAGACAATGGTGTCCTAGAATATAAGGGAATGAAGTATTTCGGGAAGAGAATAATAAATACTTTTAAATGCTGCAGAGGGATTAGCTCGGTTGAGAACTTCTGCTTGCATAGAGAAGCAAAGTGGCTTAAATGCGATCTGGTTCCTGGGACATCTGGGTTTAGAAGCCTAATTGTGTTATTATTTTACTATACCATGAAAATGGTACCTCCTGAAATGAACCTCAAGTGACTTAGGATTTTAGTTCAAACTTTTAAAGCTACTGGCTATGTAGCCTTAAAAAAATTTCACTAACCTCTTTATGCCACTCTTGTATAAAGATGGAGTCAATCAGACAATCTCTCAACAATTTTTTAGCTTTAAAAGTCTGCAGATATGAGAAAAAACATTTCTCAAGGCAAATGGGAAAAAAATGTC
>NW_012150638.1:4311-4635 GCF_000956105.1 Propithecus coquereli | reverse complement strand
TCAGAGGCCTGTCTCCCCGCAGGGGCAGACTTTACTGTACTGGTGCTACATACTCATGTTTCCTCTATACCACTGTGTTGCTACCGTCTCCAGGCATATGTTCCCATACCAGGATGGCTCACCCACATTTCATTTTACAGCAGGCTTTTCCCTGCTCTGCTTGTCTTTTCTGAACTGAGTTGTTTTTAGGACTTCTGGATCAGCTCCAAGAGACCTATTTGTCTGTACATCTCTCTAAGAGACATTGGTCTTTACTCCCTAACCCTAATGCTGGGCAACCACCTCCCTTTAATATTCAGTGAGCAGATTCAGTTCAAGAATCAT
>NW_012150638.1:3861-4261 GCF_000956105.1 Propithecus coquereli | reverse complement strand
TCTCTCTAAGAGACATTGGTCTTTACTCCCTAACCCTAATGCTGGGCAACCACCTCCCTTTAATATTCAGTGAGCAGATTCAGTTCAAGAATCATGTTTCACTTCCCTATGCCTTGAATATTCACGTTGAGTCTGTTGTAGAATGTACATCAGCCTTACATGACATTTTCACAGTATTTCAAATGCAAATGAAAGTTTTTATGGGATTTATAATGCTGTTTGTTTAACAAGGTCAGGTATTTTTAAATGCTTAGATAATTTTAGTGTTTCAGCAATTCACAGAAACTCTGTGGCTAGGAGGTGTGTTTTTGTATACAAATAAAAATTGGAGGCTTTATAAACCATTGAGAAATTCTGCTGAATTATCTTCTTCTAAAAATACTGAATCTGTCCAGTGCAT
>NW_012150638.1:0-302 GCF_000956105.1 Propithecus coquereli | reverse complement strand
GTAGAATGATAGAAGAAAAAAAAAGGAAACAATGTATGGAGGCAGCAGCCTTGCTGGTGTCCTGGAGGCAAATACGTGTGATTTTTTCACTTGTGAGTGCAGGGTCATTCATCCCTGAGATTCTATTATGCATGTGGGACTCATTTTTAGCCACAGATGCAAAAGCCTGGGAGGAAATTGGGTAAAAACAAAAACCTCCATAACATACATGAGTACGTGTGAAAGCCACATGATAAAACCAACAGAAAAGAAGCCAAAATTCTAATTTCATGAGGTTGAAAGTCTCCTGCATGTGTAGTGGG
>NW_012150637.1:6609-7036 GCF_000956105.1 Propithecus coquereli | reverse complement strand
TTTGAGGAGCCTCCATACTGCTTTCCATGATGGCACTCACACTCACACAGAGTTTTACAGCTCTATTTAATAGAGAGGAAAACTGAAATCCATGAGTTCAAATAGCTTGTCCAAAGCAACACAACTAATTAGAGACAGAGTTGGGTCAAAAGCTCTAGTCTACTGGGTTTCCCCCATCCTGAGAGTACTGCTACAGTTTTGTGCTTGGAGTCTTCATCCATGTTAGCATGTATATCCTAGGCTTAAAAATTCTAAAAAACTAAAGTGAATAATGTAGTGTTATTTTATAGCAGAATATTCCAAAAATTCTGAACAACAGAAAAAATAAAGGAGAGAAAGGATGAAGAGGGACAAGGAGAGAAGAGAAACATGAGGAAGAAAGAGAAGGGGGAGAAGACTAGGAAAAGGGGGAACAGGAAGAACATAG
>NW_012150637.1:2385-3646 GCF_000956105.1 Propithecus coquereli | reverse complement strand
TTTTCTCTCATACTGCAGGTTGTCTCTTCAGTGTTGATTGTTTTTTTCACTGGCAGAAACTTTTTAGTTTAATGTAATCCCATTTATATATTTGGTTTTGCTGCTTGTTCTTTTTGAGGCCATATCCAAAAAATCATTGTCCATATCAATGTCCTAGAGCTTTCCTCCATGTTGTCTTCTAATAGTTTCATGGTTTCAGGTCTCACATTTAAGTCTTTAATTCATTTTGAGTTTATTTTTGTATATTGTAAAAGATAAAGGTACAATTTCATTCTTCTACATGTGGATATCCAATTTTCTAACACCATTTATTGAAGAGATTGTCTTTTCCTCATTGTGTATTCTTACCACCTTTAATAAAAAACAGTTGGCTGTAAATGCATGAATTTATTTCTGAGCAATCTGTGCTGTGATGCTAGTGCATGTGTCTGTTTTTATGCCAATACCATGCTGGTTTTGGATACTATAGCTTTGTAGTATATTTTGAATTGAAGTAGTGTGATATCTCCAGCAATGTTCTTTTTGCTCAAGATTGCTTTGGCTATTTGAAATCTTTTGTGTTTCCACAAAAATTTTAAATCTTTTTTTTCTATTTCTGTGAAGCACACCTTTGGTATTTTGATAGAGATTGCATTAAACATGCAGATCACTTTGTGTAGTATGGACATTTTAATATTTATTCTTCCAATCCATGAACACAGGATATTTTTCCATTTATTTGTGTTTTCAGTTTATTTCATCAGTGTTTTATAATTTTCAGTATGGAGAATTTTTACCTCCTTGGTTAAATTTGTTCCTAAGTATTTAATATTTGTGTAGCTATTATAAGTGGTATTGTTTTTCTTGATATCTTTTTCAGATAGTTCACTATTAGTGTACAAAAATGCTGTTGATATTTGCATGTTAATTTTCTATCCTGCTACTTTACTATATTCATTCATTAAATATAACAGTTTTTTCATGGACTCTTTAGGATTTTCTATATATAACATTATGGTATCCACAAACGGACAATTTGATTTCCTCCTTTCCAATTTGAATGCCTTTTATTTCTTTCTCTTCCCTAATGGCTCTGGCTAGGACTTCTAGTACTATGTTGAATAGAAGAAGTGAAAGTGAGCATCCTTCTCTTGTTTTGGATTTTAGAAAAAAAGATTTTAACTTTTCTCTTTTCAGTATAATGTTAGCTGTGGTTCTATATATTTGTCTGGTTTTGGTACCACGTTAATGCTGACCTCACGGAATAAATTTGGAAATATTC
>NW_012150637.1:1739-2335 GCF_000956105.1 Propithecus coquereli | reverse complement strand
AAAACAATATAATGTTTTACTTATAAAATTTCTAACATAACTCTTTATTCATTCTACTCTATTTTGGCTGCATTTTCTTTCATTTTCTCCTGATATGAAAATTATTATGTAATATAAGTTCTGATGTAACTAGAAACATAAACTAGATCAGTGATTGCTTGGGGATCGAGGGTTAGAGGGAGGATAGGAGGTGTGGGGAGAGAAATGGTGGATGACTACTAGTGGTTATAAAATGGTTCTAAAGTGGTTTACTGGATAATGAAAATGTTCTAAAATTGATTATAGTAATGGTTGCATACCTTTGTGAACACAGTAAAACCAATGGATTGTACATTTCAAATGGATGCATTGTAGGATATGCATATTATATCTCAATAAAGCTGTTAAAATATTTCTGATATCAGAATAGAAACTCAATTGAATCTTTCCTCTAGTAATATAAATTAATTTCCTGTAATAATTTATATTTTAGGAAAGAATATTTCAGCATCATAATGTGTTATTGAAAATGTCATTTACATTTTTGAGATATAGTCAAAAAACTGCATCTTGGGAAAACTGTCAATTTTCTTTATATATGAGCTGTGAAATTTTAG
>NW_012150637.1:0-194 GCF_000956105.1 Propithecus coquereli | reverse complement strand
ACAGGGAGAACTATGAGACATTGAGGAAGGAAATATCAGAAGACGTAAACAGGTGGAAAACCATATCATGCTGGTGGGTCAGCAGAATCAACATTGTTAAAATGACTATACTACCCAAAGTGATGTACAGATTCAATGCAATTCCTATTAAAATACCAGCATCATTCTTCACAAATGTAGAAAAATTAATTTTA
>NW_012150636.1:19715-20666 GCF_000956105.1 Propithecus coquereli | reverse complement strand
TACCTGCTTGCCAACTGCTGGTATAATAATTGGGAAGGCAAATATGTATGGCCTCGCTCCAGTCCTGTCTACCCTACCTCTTTAATAGCTCAGTAAACGAAGGAAGATTCTCTCTCTCTCCATCCTCTGACTCTAATGGTCCCCATAAGGTCATTCAGGAGGTCATCCCTCTCTGCATTATAGGTTGGCTTGATAAATACAGGTCTAGCACAGCCACCCCCAAATGCTTGACTTGTCTATACAACAAAGTGATTTTCCAGCCTCTGGGATTTGAAACTAATGTATCCGGAGATGGTCTATTTCACTTGTGAGTGTCTTTCAGGGTTAGAAAGTCTTCTCTCATGGTTGTCCTGGTAACAACCATAGCTCTTGGCCCACTTTGAACAAATTTAATCCCTCTTCTATGTGACGATGATTCCAGTATTTATAGGTAGCTTTCCCATCTCTGAGGTTTGTTTTTTGTTTTTTGTTTTTCTCCGTTGGTCTTTTCTCCTTTGACTAGATGAGAAACATCTCTCTTTTTTTTTGAGAAAATTAAATGCATGTTTATTCTGTGTTGGAATATTTTCTCAGTGTCTAACTGGGGGGAGAGCATTTTCTCCATGGCTCTGCTCTAAATTAAAGCAAAAATGAAAAGAATATGATATCCGATGCTTCTCTTTTAAGTCAATCAAATGTGCCTTCTCCAAAAGAGCTAAGACTATATTCCCTTTCTGAGCTCTTTTGAAGGTTTTCTTCAGCTAATTCTTTTTCAAATTAAACTTTCTGTTATTGCAATTTGGTATACATAGAGTGAGTGGCCACAGCTGTGTGAAGGACACTAATATTTGAGCACCCACTTTATGTCAGTTACACGTTGGTGTATCATTTCCTCCCTACATCATACCTATCATCTACGTATAATTATCATAATTTTCCACATTAGGAAATGAAGGGCTGAAATAATTTGTC
>NW_012150636.1:15851-16240 GCF_000956105.1 Propithecus coquereli | reverse complement strand
CCCTGCCCCCATCATCAGCTCCTAATAACTACTTCTCTTTCTCTATCTCTGTAGTTTTGGCTTTTCCAGGATAGTATATAAATAGAATCATATAAAAATAATTTTTATTAAGGTACTATTTACATACAATGAATCTAAGTTTTTAAAGTACAGCTCTGTAGTTTTGGCACACAAATAAAGTGATGTAAACACCACCATAATCAAAAGATGGAGCATTTCCATCACCTCCCCAAATTCCCCTGTGGACCTTTGCTGTAATCCCCTGCCCCCATCATCAGCTCCTAATAACTACTTCTCTTTCTGTATCTCTGTAGTTTTGGCTTTTCCAGGATAGTATATAAATAGAATCATATAATATGTAACCTTTGTGTCTGGCCTCTTTCACTTGG
>NW_012150636.1:13574-14926 GCF_000956105.1 Propithecus coquereli | reverse complement strand
CTGAAACAAGATAGAGAACTTAAAAATATACAATCTACATGTATGCATATACAGTCTGAATTTTCCTCGGCCTTGCAAGTTTCCGGGTATAAGGTCAAGAGTGAAAAGCAAATTTCATCAAATCCAGGCTCATTTGCACCTTCTCATTCTCCAGTTCTCGGGACTTCATGGCCCTCTCCAAGAGCTCCATGCATTCTTAGAGGTAGTCTTACCTGCACTGATAGATGAATGTGGCCTCTGCAATTCCCACACATAGACCCTTCAGCTCTGTGCTCTGCTCCTTCATTGCCATGGTTCTCTGCTATCCCACAGTTTGACCTCATTCTTCCTGGTGCTATGACGGCTCTGCAGTCTTCAGGTTAAGCAATGCAAGTAAGAAGTTGAATAGTGGCTCTCACCCTCTGTGAGCACACATCTGTGTGTATCTCAATATTGAGTTATTTGATTCCATCATTGTAATAAAGTTAATTTTCCCTACATATATTCATACCATCATGAATAAGGTAATGGGATGAATTGAGATATCATCAGCCTCCCTATGACCACAACCCCAATTTCCTCCCAATCATGAAACCTTATCACTGAATCTGCTTTGCCATGAACTCCTTATTAACTTAAAGCAAACTCTCAAGCCAGGAGAGCTGCCATTCTGCATGCAAATTTGGTTTCTGCATGTGCCCTCCCACCTCGACTGCTGCAGCCATCCACCTTTACCAGACATATCTGCATGTGTCTGAACTCAGAGAAGGCCACAATTTTAAAGTTGTTATTGGTGTTGTGTTTTACCTACGGTTGCATCTCCATCCATGTAAATTAGAAGATACAAACAGGTATTTGGCAAGAGTCTGGGGCATAGAATTACTAATCTCCACAAACTAGATGTATCTAAGTCTCTGCCCCATCCCAAGTTAGATATCTTCTACAGAAACAAGGACTGAGAATTGATTGTCTATGCAAAATGCTGGGCATTATAGCTAACATATAGTAGGTATTCAATATATCTGTCAATAATTTTCTTTGCTTCTAAGAGGTAAAGATACTTCAAAGCATAAAGCACTTTTTGTTTTTAATTTTTAGTGTTCTTTCAGTGACTTTATCACATTGATATGCTCCAAGATAGTCAATAGATGTTTACTGAGCGAACAAATAAAGCTTGAGTAAGAAAGATAAATGTTTAATAGAGGGAAAAATACAATTATACCTGCCTGAAAATGACACCACTTAACTGCCTCGTGTCTAATTTTCTAAGATGTGTAATGAAAACATCAAGGCAGATGGTGTATTTCTCAATTCCCTATTTTTCAAAAGTGCCCATCAATACATGAGTGGATTAATAAAATGTGGTATATATA
>NW_012150636.1:0-409 GCF_000956105.1 Propithecus coquereli | reverse complement strand
TAATTAAAATAGAAATATGATCTTTCTTTTCTAATTTTAGTATTACCTCATAGTAAAACATGAAAATATATATTCTGTTTTATGTACAGTTCTGATATATAAAATCGTCAATTCATTTTGCCAGATAACAATAGCATATGTGAATGTTTGGAGTAATTTGCAAGCATCATTGCTTTGGTGTGAGTGTTTATTTTCCCTCCAAAATTCATGTCAAAACTTAAATTCTCAATGCAGCAGTATTAGGGGGTGGGCCCTTTAAAATGTGATTAGGTCATTGAGGACTCGGCCTCCTGGCTGGGATTAGTGCCTGATAAAAGGGCTGATGGAACTAGCTAGACCCTTTCTACCCTTCTGTCCCTTCTGTCCCTTCCACCATGTGAGGACATAGCATCCGTCCCTTCCGGAGGAT
>NW_012150635.1:12276-12539 GCF_000956105.1 Propithecus coquereli | reverse complement strand
CAAGGATGTGTTCAAAGAATGATGGAGACATGTCAAAAAGACTTAGAGACCAGATTGAAGGGGCTCCCACTGACCACATCTGTGACAATTTGAGCATCAAAATAAACAATTATAGTAATGGGTTAGAACTGATGAATCAAATATGAATCCATACGTCTATACTAATATAAATAAATAAATGAAGTTGATAGTTTGATGAAGAATGAGATATTTATGTAGTGTCAAAGTATCTTATCACAAAATACTTATTAATTTCAAAAGGG
>NW_012150635.1:9369-9844 GCF_000956105.1 Propithecus coquereli | reverse complement strand
TTGAATGTGAGGCTTCAGACTGTCTCTGTTATTCTAATAGGAGCCTCACTCAATTCCAAATATAGGGCTTGGAGGGATAGTCCAATTTTTCTCCTATATACATCTCTTTACACCGTGAGCAATGTGTGTATATATATATAGGTTGTGATTTATCTTCAGATAAGTTTATTAAGCATCCGTGAGTATAATTTTATCATACTGGGGCAGTATATAAAACATTAAGTGTGTAAAGGCCCTCCTTTCTAAGAAGCAAAAGAAATAATATGGTGTGATTTAAGAGATCCATAAAAAATGAGAAATTATAAATGGTACATGAAATAGAAGGTTACAGAGTAGCAAACCCCCAAATCAAGAAATTACTGAAATTAAGCATAATATATAATTAGATTTTTCTCTTTTGCCTGTAACAAACAACTTTCCTACTTTATATAGGGATAGTTTATATTAATAGGAATGAATGAGATTTGGAATACTG
>NW_012150635.1:6753-7507 GCF_000956105.1 Propithecus coquereli | reverse complement strand
ACTACTCATGAGCCTAAATCTACCCAAAAGAAAGACACTGGGTTGTAAAAAACCTGTTGATTTAAATCTTCAGCAAGGCTGTGCAGTCATGTTGGCAAGACCCAGCCACAGAAATCTTACAGACCTGACTGCAGACTACGGTCATGGGAACTCCGGGAACAACAAGAGAGGCCTTTGGTGCAGAGCTGAATGTGTCCCCCCAAGTCTTTATGTTGAAACTTAATGGCCAACGTAATAATTGTAAGAGATGGGGGTCTTTCAGAGATGATTAAGTCATGGGGGAGGATCCCTCATGAATGGGATTAGCAACCTCAGAAAAGGGCTGGAGGGAACTAGCGAGGCCCCTTTGCTTTACTGTTCCTTCTACCAATGAGGACACAGCATTCCTCACTTCCGGAGGATGCAAAGTTCAAGGTGCCATCTCGGAAACAGAGACTAGGCCCTCATCGGACACTGAACCTGCCAGGGCCTTCGTCTTAGACTTACCAGCCTCTAGAACTGTGAGAAATAAATTACCCAGTCTCAGGTGTTTTGTTACAACAGCACAAATGGACCAAGACAACAGCCATTTGTACTCTCCTAGGTGATAGCTGCTCACCTCTTTATTGTTCTGCTTGTTTCATATCATGTGTTTATACCCATTTTTGTGTACCAGTAGACTGTGTCATCAATCACAATAAGATGCCTTACATGGAGAACCACGATTTCAGATGGAGTCTACATTATTCTCTAGTTGTAACAAAGAATTTGGAAA
>NW_012150635.1:0-3740 GCF_000956105.1 Propithecus coquereli | reverse complement strand
TTTTTTAAAACATCAGCTCTTTTATTATTTAAAAACAAACAAGAGAAACTGAACCACCATGTTCTTTAAAAGATTAATCCTAATATTCATTAACTAAGCAAAAGGCATTTAGTTCCATGAGCTTCTGAGCCATCAAATCTTTGTTTCTTTTCTTTGCATATTTATTCATTCAGTAAATATATATTGAGTGCCCCATAAGTCAGGGACTAACACAAAAAAGCTTGATTTTTGAATATTGAGTCCATTTGTTCAACATGTCTTTGAACATATGCACCATTCTCTAAATGTCTTTGAATACATGCTGTGCCATTGAGACATTTAGTCTCTTACTTCTTTCTTTAAACGTGAGATCCAAACAATATTCTTCTGTGCCCAGCATAGAGTGCATAGAAAAGGGGCTTAATGACACTCCTTTCTGGAGAAATTATATAATAGAATACTCATTTTCTGACACATAGCAGGTGATCAATAAGAAATTTTAGAATGAAAATGAATGGATGCAGTTAAACTTAAATAAGATAAAATGTCAAATGATGCTGCACCGATGCCTACTTTTCTCTTTTGTTACCATCCCTTCTTTCCTTCTGCTATCAACAGAACCATCAGCCCCTCTGCAAGCTGAGCACGTTTCTGTCTCGTTTCTCTCCTTGTGCCCTTACACCACTGACCTTTGTGGTTCTCCAGGAACAATGCTCTGAAGGTTCTAAAAATAGAGAAGGCCGTAATTGTTGTGTTAAATTGGTGCTTGTTTTTATAACACTGCCATTGAAGAGGAGTGGAGGTTATGAGAAGCCTAGGAAGAGAGGAAAGAATAATTTCACTCAGCAAATATTTATTGAATATTTTATATATATCCCTGTTCTAGATACTAAAGATAAAGAGGTAAACAAGATGAACAGTGTTCTTCTTATAATGGGAGAAGAGAGTAAACAAACTACTATACATAGAAAAATATCAGAGAAAAACTATTTTTGGAGAATTCAAATAAAATGTGATAGAGAGTGACTGCTAATTGTTTCAGTTTGGGAGATCAGAGAAAGCCTCTTTGAGGAGGTGATACTGAAGTTGAGATCTCAATGACAGGAAGGAACAGCCACATGAACATCAGGGTGAGCACATTCTAAGTAACAATGCAGAGCCCCTAAGTTTGGTAAGATCGAGCGTCATACAGGTGTATGTACCTGAAGTAAACTTCCTTCTCACCTCCTGCTTCTTTTTTTTTTTTTATTCACCTTCCAGACAACTATTGAACTCATACTCTATAGATTTAGCAGCTATCAATCCCCAAGGAACTTAGAGTCCTCTGGAAAGAGTAGATGGGGGTGTTTCATTTTGTTCCCCAACCCCTGCAGCAGACTGCTGGCTCCTGAACTGTTGGAGAGCCCCTCTGTCCTTACAAGCCTAAGGACTGTTGTGAACAGCAATTTAGGAATTTCTTAAAGTCAGGGAACTGGGCTGCCAGCCTGCACAGGGTTGCATGCCCTCCGCCAAGACCTGAACTGAGGCAGTGGGTGCCATACTGGTTGTGTAGCCATTGTGGGCCTCCGTCCTGCCTAGGGAGACTCAGCCCTTCTATCTCTGGGTTGCTGGATCCCCTGCAAACATTCCCCGGCTCCCACTCAGTCTGCAGCAGCCACAGGGGCTGACGGGTCCCAGGAGAACAGCTTATTGAGCTACCTGGATTTATAAATCAAAGTTTTGAAATAAATTTCATCAATTTTTAGCCATCTTTTAATAAATATTTTTTCCTGTCTTCTCTCTCTCCCCTCTTCCTGGTACTCTCATTGCACGTAGTTATACATTTAACATGCATGCCCTCCCCTACATGAGAGCTCCCCACTTATGATCCAAAGATGTTTTCCCCCTCCCAGAAGAGATTAGGCACAGGGCTTGGTCCTTTGGGGAAGGGAGTGGTTCCACCACAGAGACCAAGTGGCACCAGTATCCAAGAATGGATGTGGAAATAGGGACTTCTCCTCCACTCACTGCCAACTGCTGCACATGCAGCTATGACTGCTCCTGTGGGGATGGTAAGAGATATTCCATGCAAATGGAAACCAAAAGCAAGCAGAAGTAGCTATACTTATGTCAGGTAAAACACACTTTTAATCAAAAACAGTAAAAAAAGACAAAGATGGTCATTATATAATGATAAAGAATCAATTAAACAAGAAGATGTAACAATCTTCAATATATATGCACCCAACACTGAAGCAACCAGATTCACAAAACAAATACCACTAAACCTAAAAAAAAAGATACAGACAATAATACAATAATAGTGGGGGACTTCAACACCCCACTCACAGCACTAGACAGATCATTGAGGCAGAAAATTGACAAAGAAACATTGGTCTTAAACTGGACTATAGAACAAATGGATGTAACAGACATTTATGCAACATTCTACCGAACAACTGTAGAATATACATTCTTCTCATCAGGACATGGAACATTTTCCAAAGTAGACCATATGTTAGGCCACAAAACAAGTCTCAATAAATTTTAAAATATCAAAATCATGTCAAGTATATTCTCTCACCACAGAGGAATAAAACTAGAAATCAATTCCAAGAGAAACTCCCAAAACTATACAAATACATGGAAATTAAACAACTTGCTCCTGAATGATTGTTGGATCAATGACAAAATCAAGTTGGAAATATAAAAAATGTTTGAAATGAATGAAACTAGTGACACAGCATAAACCTCTGGGACATAGCATAAGAGGTACTAAGAGGGAAGTTTATAGCATTAAATACCTCAATCAAAAAGATAGGAAGATCTCAAACAACAACTGAATGTTGCACCTCAAGGAACTAGAAAAACAAGAACAAACCAAAACCAAAGCTAGCGGAAGAAAAGAAATAACAAAGATCAGAGAAGAACTAAAAAATCAACAAATACAAATACGATCCTTTGTATTGACTTTTTGAGGCCAAAAATCAATACAAAGGATTAACAAAATGATAAGTTGGTCCTTTGACAAGATAAACAAAATTGATAGACCATGCGCTAGATTAACCAAGAAGAGAGAAAGTTCAAATAAGCTCAATCAGAAATAAAAAAGGAGGCATTCCAACTGATACCACAGAAAACAAAAGACCATCCAAGATTACTGTAAACATCTCTATGCCCACAAACTAGAAAACACAGAGAAAATGGATAAATTCTGGAAACACATAGCCTACCAAGCTTGAATCAGGAATAAATAGAAATCTTGAACAGATTAATAATGAGTATCAGATTCAATCAGTAATAACAAAATCTCTCAACAAAGAGAAACCCAGGACCAAACGAATTCTATTAGTTGTACAAAGAACTGGTACCAATACTACAGAAACTATTCCAAAATATCAAGGAAGAGGGAATCCTCCCTAACTCATTCTACAAAGCCAGTATCACCCTGATAACCAAAGCCAGGCAAGAGCATAACAGAAAAGGACAACTATGGCCAATATTCCTGATGAACAGAGATACAAAAATCCTCAGCAAAATACTAGCAAACCAAATCTAAAAGCACATCAAAAAGAATATTCACCATGATCAAGTGGGTTTCATCCTAGGGATGCAAGGATGGTTCAACATACGCTCTAATGATAATTTCCTTGGCTGTGTAGAAGCTTTTTAATCTCATCAGGTCCCGTTTATTTATTTTTGTTGATGGTGTGATTGCTTTTGGGGTCTTCTTCATAAATTCTTTGCCTAGGCCAATGTCTATAAGAGTTTTTCCAACATTT
>NW_012150634.1:5256-5558 GCF_000956105.1 Propithecus coquereli | reverse complement strand
ATGGAAAACATTATAGTTTTTTTTGCCCAAATATGCTGCAAACCTAAATTTTAAATTTAGATTTACAATGGCAGATTGTAACATTGATACAAAAAATGATACTTAATTTTGACTTGCAAGTCAATGTGTAAACCAAACCTGAACACTCTATAATAGATTCTGAGGTTTGACAGCTCAGGTACTTATTGCTACAATAACTCAGCTTAGTTACTGTATCAGGAAGTTAGTGAGTTGAAATCAGCTGACAAGGAAAACACAGTAGTAGTCTTTACCCAGGGCCAGAATGCCCATCAGCTGTAAAA
>NW_012150634.1:2490-3171 GCF_000956105.1 Propithecus coquereli | reverse complement strand
GTAAAGCTGAAAATATTCACTATCTGGACCTTTACAGAAATAGTTTGCTGACCCGGGAATTATAGGATTCAAGATAAAATTAATTAAGCAGCTAACTGATGCAAAAGAAACAGAACTTCTCAGATGCAAAAACATACATCACTAGTTTGATCAGGTGATTGTCAGCAAAAGTTTCCAGAACTCCGTGAACCATAGGATTTTCCCATAAGTATTAGCAAGAAAAAAGAAAAGAATAGAAATGCAAATCATTCTGGTGCTCATTCTGTGAATCTAAGATTCTAGTTTGCATCAGGACTCTCAACAGCTTTCCAGCTTAACCTTAGAAGTCCAGGGATTCTCATGCTGACAGTGCTTGTTATAAAGGTTTTGGATATTATTTCACCTCAGTCTTTTGGGAGAGAGGGATGGGTACTAGAGCCCAGAACTCTTGGATCAGAATTATTCAGAACCACCAAGGACGGTCGCTTAGATTTTCCCTAGGGATTTGACTCCCTAGGGATTTTGTTCTCTCTCACAGGTTTGTCCAGATCACGCTTACCTATGGAGATTCTCTAGTTTATGTTGATAGTGTATAATTAAGGCCTTTGATATTAATCTTTTCTAGATTTCTTGATTAAATACAATCCAACAAATGTCTTATTAGAATAAATATTAAATTATTAATACATATAAGAACACATA
>NW_012150634.1:2102-2440 GCF_000956105.1 Propithecus coquereli | reverse complement strand
TAATATATGTTTGTAAGGATATGGAGAAATTGAAACCCTTGTGTACTATTATTGGAATGCAGAATGTTGTAGCCATTATGGAAAACACTACAAAATGTCCTCAAAAAAATTAAAAATTGAGCAAATAGTTGATCTATCAATCATGTGGATCTGGGTATATCCAAAAGAATTGGAATCAGGATCTCAGAAGTATTTGCTCTCACAAGTTCATTGCAGCATTATTCACAATAGCCAAGAGAAATGTCTAAATGTCCATAGAAAGATAAATGAATAAAGAAAATATGGTATACACATCAATTAAATATTACTGGGCCTTTAAAAAAAAGGAAATTCTGCCA
>NW_012150634.1:0-332 GCF_000956105.1 Propithecus coquereli | reverse complement strand
CTTGGTTAGGCTCTAGTAAGTTCATGTCTGCTACTTTTGATTTCTTAACTGGACTAATTTTAGAAAATGAGCACAAATAATATGTATTTAGTTTACCGTAACTTAATGTTCAATATTAAAATACATAGACTGTCAAAACATTTTAACCTAATAACTTTCAATTATCATTTTATTGCACTATTTTATTTTTTCTCATTCTAATACTAAGTCCTTTATATATCCTTAACATGAGAAAGTATAGGGTAAATTATTTTTCCACTAGCTAATCAGTAAAAATATTCTGCAGAATAATCCTTTACCTCAGGGTCAAGCCACTCTCTATTACAGGCAAT
>NW_012150633.1:28706-29157 GCF_000956105.1 Propithecus coquereli | reverse complement strand
ACTGTGATTTTGATTTACATTTCCCTGATAGCTAATTATGTTGAGCATACTTTTATGTGCCTCTTGGCCATTTGTAGATCATCTTTTGTTTTTTTCTTATTCAAGTCCTTTGCCTGTGTTTTAGTTGGATTATTTGAGTTTTTATTTTTTATTTATTATTTTTATTATTGAGTTTTAAGAGTTCTTTATATATTCTGGATACAAGTCTCTTATCAGATGTATGATTTGCAAATCCCATTGTGTGGGTTGTGTTTTAACTTTCTTGATGGTGTCCTTTGAAGAACAAAAGTTTGTAATTTTGTGGGTGGGATTATAGAATAGTACAACAACAATGGAAAACAGTGGAGATTTCTCAAAAAATTAAAAACAGAGCTCCTGGCCTCTAGAGATCCTCCTGCCTTGGCTTCCCAAAGTGCTGGGATTACAGGGGTGAGCCAATGCACCCAGCCTT
>NW_012150633.1:24647-25989 GCF_000956105.1 Propithecus coquereli | reverse complement strand
GCTCTGTCACCTGGGCTGGTGTGCAGTGGTGTCATCATAGCTCACCGCTCCCTCCAACTCCTGGGCTCAAGCAATCCTCCTGCCTTAGCCTCACAAGTCATTGGGATTACAGGCATGCACCACTGTGCCTGACACATGTAACTTTTTGACAGAGCAATTCCACTTCCATGAATTTTTCTATACTTAATGATATACAAATCACCAAATCAGTTTTCCCCATTTGGGAGAGTAGATTTTTAAAAGGCACCTGTACAGAACAGTGCTAGCATAGCAGGCATGGCAGCTGTCCTTTGAAAGGACTGCTTACAAGATTGGCCCTTGACTGGTATCTGGAAACTTGGATTCCAAGAGGGTTCCCACTACCCTCACTGACCAGAGTGGCTCACTGTGCGTAAGCTGTTTGTGCCAACAACATGGTTTATGCTGAATAGCTGCTTTCCTTCTGACAGTCTTGAATTTTGATACATGCCAAGCAGAGGGTGCCTAGTGACCAGCCGCCAATAAAAACCCTGGGCATTCTATGTTCTCTCAGTTTGAGAAAGAAAAAAGAAAACAAACAAAAAAAGTTGGGCAGTGAGTCATCAATAAGCTTCCCTGGGCTGGGCGCAGTGGCTCACACCTGTAATCCTAGCACTCTGGGAGGCCGAGGCGGGCGGATTGTTTGAGCTCAGGAGTTTGAGACCAGCCTGAGCAAGAGTGAGACCCCATCTCTTCTAAAAATAGAAAACTTAGTCAAGTGTCTCGGCATGGGCCCGCAGTCCCAGCTACTCAGGAGGCTGAGGCAGGAGGATCACTGGAGCCCAGGAGTTTGAGGTTGCAGTGAGCTATGATGACATCACTGCACTCTAGCCGGGGTGACACAGCGAGACTCTGTCTCAAAAATAAAAAAGAAAGAAAAGAAAACAGGTCAAATATATAGTTGGAATAAAAGAAATATCTCCTGAGTCATAGTTCACAAAATTAAAAAAATAAATAAAAGAAAAGAAATAACAGCGTTTAAAGGACAAAGAAGAGTTTAACATTAATATCTATAAATGTATTATAATGTTTGTCCAAAGGAGTTTAACATTAAGCATGTTTTCTGTTCATTGAATTTTTATCTTACTACGTGACTTAGTTGTTTTTATTATGGGAAGGCTGATTTGCTCCTTACGGTCAAGTAAGGTAAGGACTGAGAATTGCCACTGGATTTAGCAACATGGGGCTCATTAGTGGTCTCGACAGGAGCAGTTTTGGTGGAGTGATGAGGTTGAAAACCTGGTTGTCATGGGTTCCAAACAGAATGAGAGAATATCAGAGAAAATATACTTCAAGAAAAGAAGTATTAAAAGAGAACAATAGG
>NW_012150633.1:12206-13472 GCF_000956105.1 Propithecus coquereli | reverse complement strand
CTCCACCCTCAGCCTCCCGAGTAGCTGGGACTACAGGTGTGCACCACCACACCTGGCTAACTTTTCTGTTTTTTGTAGAAAGAGGTCTCGCTCTTTTTGAGACAGAGTCTTGCTCTGTCACCCCAGGTAGAGTGCAGTGGTGTCATCATAGCTCACAGCAACCTCAAACTCCTGGGCTCAAGCGATCCTCCACCCTCAGCCTCCCTAGTAGCTGGGACTACAGGCATGCGCCACCACGCTTGGCTAATTTTTCTATTTTTAGTTGAGAAGGGGTCTTGCTCTTGCTCAGGCTGGTCTCAAAATCCTGAGCTCAAGCTGTCCTCCTGCCGTGGCCCCGCCAGAGGGCCAGGATTACAGACGTGAGCCACCGCGCCCAGCCTTTTCCTCCTTTTAATAGGATCTTTCACAGAGCGAAAGTTTTCAAATTTGTTGAGACCTAATTTATCAATTTTTCCTTTTATGGATTATGCTTTTGGTGTCAAATCAATAATTTTTTAAATTTAATTTTCCCCCTATTATTAGCGTATTAGTATGGTATGTTTATTACAATTAATGAACTAATATTGATATATTTTTAATGAAAGTGTGCAGTTCATTCAGATCCCCTTAGTTTTTACCTAACGCTCTTTTTCTGTCCCAGGATCCCATGCAGGACACCACATTACATTCAGTTGTCACGTCTCCTTAGGCTCCTCTTGGCTGTGACAGTCTCAGACTTCCCTTGTTTTTGATGATTTTGGCGGTTTGAGGAGTAGTTGTCAGGTATTTTGTAGGATACTCTCTATTAGAATTTGTCTGATGCTTTTCTTGTGACTAGACTGGGATTACGGGTTTTGGGAAAGAGGGTCACAGAAGTAAAATGTCATTTTCATCGCATCATAGCAGGGGTGCATACTGGCAACATGCCTGTCGTTGTTGATGCCGACCGCGATCACCCGGGTAAGGTAGGGTTGCCAGGTCTGTCGGGTTTCTCCACTGTTCGGTTACTCTCACTCACCACCGCTCCATTTCGTACTCTTGGGAGGGAAGCCAGGATCTGCTGCTTAACAGTCGTGTGCTTTGTTACAACATAAGCCTCCAAGGATTCATTTTTCAATTTCTAAAATTAGGGAATTAGAATGGCAGTGGAATGAAGTAATCATAAGAACCCTTCAACAGGCCGGGCGCGGTGGCTCACGCCTGTAATCCTAGCAGTCTGGGAGGCCGAGGCGGGTGGATCGCTCAAGGTCGGGAGTTTGAGACCAGCCTGAGCAAGAGCGAGACACC
>NW_012150633.1:0-307 GCF_000956105.1 Propithecus coquereli | reverse complement strand
GCTTCCAGACTTTTAGTTTCCTTACACACAAATGGTAGTTCATCTCAGAGGCTCTCTTAAGGATCAAGTGAAATACAGTTTATAAATATTTTCTCATGTATGAATAATGGGGTGCTGTGAAAACGTAAAGTACTCCTCATGGTATTTCCCTCCAAGTTGGAACTCACTTTATTACTCACTGTTCTTTTGGAAGATGCAAGCGACGCGAGAAAAGGCAGAGTATTCTGACTTATAGAACTGCAAGAAAATTTTTTTTAAAAAAAGTAAAGAGCCATTGCTAAGAGTAAAGAGTAATAATCATATTTCT
>NW_012150632.1:5132-5587 GCF_000956105.1 Propithecus coquereli | reverse complement strand
CTTCTATATCCACTGAAGCTAACAAAAGAAAGTTTTAAACTGCCTAGTCTGGAATTCAATAGATATCTCTACAGTTACACCATGATATTTTAAAAGTATATTTTGAATATGCAATTTGATATGACTGACCCATTCTTTAAAAAAGGTAAAAAGTGTTCATTGTTTTTCTGTTATAAAGTTATACAAGCTCTTTGGAGAATACAGAAAAATATATCATCTATAATTCTGTTAACTGGGATAAAACATTTGGCACATTTTCTTTTGGTTATTTTGTTGAGCCATTTAGAGTATATATACAAAGGTATAAGTACATAAACATTACTAATTTATGAATAAAACTGGCTAGCATTTTTTACCTTCTCTAGTGAGTTAGATGATATTGGTTTGATTTTTATTTGTACTAATGCGGTCATCAAACTGACTCAGTGGGGCCTTGGAACCTCCAGGACCATCAT
>NW_012150632.1:3522-5082 GCF_000956105.1 Propithecus coquereli | reverse complement strand
TTTTTTCTATATATATTTTTAGTCGTCCGATTAATTTCTTTCTGTTTTTAGTAGAGACGGGGTTCTCCCTCTTGCTCAGGCTGGTCTCGAACTCCTGAGCTCAAACAATCTGCCCGCCTAGGCCTTCCAGAGTGCTAGGATTACAGGCGTGAGCCACCGCGCCCGGCCCTCTGGCAGGTTTTTGTCTAGAGTAGCTCTGCTGGAGTGAGAAAGGATCGTGGACATGTCTTCCTCCTTCATCGCCTAACTCTCTTAAGATTCAGAAAATAGAGTCTGTGAAAAACTTGAATCCTAACTTGGTACTGCTTTTTGGGTTTTAAAAAATGTTGCTTACATTTCCCAGGAAGTGTCATGTTCCCTTTATTTACCACTGCCCCCTTCCGTTCCATTGTCTTCTGGAGGTCGTAGTCTTTAGTTGGATGTACAACAGTACTAAAGGAATAGATACATCAAAAACCAACACACAGGGCTGGGTGTGGTGGCTTACACCTGTAATCCTAGCACTCTGGGAGGCCTCTCAAAAAAAAAAAACCACAAAAGTGCAGCCGCCATTTTTTCAAGTTGATTAGAACTCATGTTGCTGATCAGGAAGATAGACAGTGGGGGAAAGACCACAGATTTATGTCTCCTTTCAGGCAGCCATAGTCATTCATTAGGTTTTTCCATTTTCGTAGTGTTGGGTAAGACTATATTGGGTCTACTAGCTCGCTGCTATGTTAAACATGAACTTTTGTGGTCAGAAACCACAAAAATTAAGAAGTGTTAACATTTTAAATTGTCGGAGGTGGATTCATTGCATATATATGATTACAGATTTTGAGGGAACACTCACCTTCTAGGGATAGATTAGATTTCACAAAACACTACATGATCTTTGGCTTGTAGATTGTTCTTTTTTTCTGAGACACGGTCTCGCTCTGTCACGCATGCTGGAGTGCATTAGTACAATTATAGTTCACTGCAACCTCCAATTCCTGTGCTCAAGCGATCCTCCTGGCTCATCCTCCCAAGTAGCTGTGACTACAAGTGTGCACCACCATGCCCAGCTGATTTTTTATTTTTGGTAGAGGTGGGATCTCTCTGTGTTACCCAGGCTGGTCTTGAACTCCTGGCCTCAAGCAGTCCTCCTTTATTGGCCTCCCAAAGTGCTAGAATTACAGGTGTGAGCCACTGTGCTAGCTGACTTGTAGATTCTTATGCATGAATTACATAGTAACATTTACCCAAATGTAGTTATACTTGGCCTTTGGTAATAGGGTCTGTAATACTCCGTAAGAAAAACTAGTAGGGAAAATTTTAAACTGAAGCTGAAAAGTCTCAAAAATTGAGTATCCTGTAATATCTTCCATTTGTGCTTTTTATTGTTTCAGAAGTGCTTATATCATTTGGTTGGGATGTAACAGAGTTGTTCATAATTCAAGCAAGTTATTAAAAAGTAGCATTGTTTGCTAAAAGAGTAGGTTTTTTTTTTTTTTTCCAACACAAGAAGAATAAATTCAGGAGTTGCAAGTCAAATTTGATCTTGGGTTAGTGGTTCTTTCCCTCTCTGTTATTGTAGGT
>NW_012150632.1:2769-3157 GCF_000956105.1 Propithecus coquereli | reverse complement strand
AGCTTATTCATTGCGGTCCAGTGGTGCTGACCCCTGTGATTTTCCCAAATGTGGAAAACTCGACTACATAATTTGTGGTGGAGGGGGACTGTGTCTTGCTCTTCCCTGATATTCACGGTTTCCGAATATTAGACTTTGTAAGCTGCTGCACTCTGTGGAGCCCTATTTTGTGATTTCTGACGTTCTGCAAGTTATATAAAAATAAGCAAATGGCCAACATATGAAAAAGATACTCAACACTGGGCACAGTGGCTCACACATGTAATTAATCCCAGCTACTCTGGAGGCTGAGGTGGAAGGATCACTTGAGACTAGGAGTTTGAGACCAGCCTGGATTACATTGTGAGACCTTGTTTCTAAAAAAATAAAACAAAATAAAATTAGCCAG
>NW_012150632.1:0-1643 GCF_000956105.1 Propithecus coquereli | reverse complement strand
TAATTGGTTTTTAGTAAATATATGTTGAATGAATGATATGCTTAGGAATCAGGAGTACATAAGGTATTCTGGAATAAGAATTATGTAGGAAGGTAGACATAATCTTTCAGCTCATGGAGAACTTTTTCATGTTAGGATCTAGGGTTTGGCAGCAAAGAGCCATGGAAGGTTTAGAGCATCAAACTGGACATGTGCAGAGTAGTGTTTGAGAAGATCAATTAGTAGCAGTTCTCTAAAATAGATTAGATAGAGGATAAACAGAAAATAGAGAAACAGCTTAGGAGTTAGGTATTGATGTGGTTCAAAATTGAGATGTTGAACTCTCAGATAAAAAGGAATAGGCAGATTGGAGAAACTTTACCAAGGAAGAACCATCAGCTCTTTTTGTTATCCTATCTTGTCTACTTTGTACAGGAGGTATGTCATCCAAGGAGTGGCTACTAACTGTTTTGAGATAGTGTGTGGTTTTTCAACAGTATTTTCTGTGATTATCTTAAATCTTTTAGTTTCTAGGAAGTATCTTTCTCCATGCTAATAGGTATTGAATTCCTTTTTTGTCTCTTTCCCCTAAGTCAAAACAAGAGAAGATGGCATGTAGAGATAAGAGCATGCAAGACCGCTTGAGATTGGGCCATTTTACTACTGTCCGACATGGGGCCTCTTTTACAGAACAATGGACAGATGGTTATGCTTTCCAGAACCTTATCAAGTAAGTGAATTGGCATGATTAAATGGGGCATTGAAAAGTTAGTTTGGATATGTTAAAGTTTTCTGTAATTATAGTCATTAATAATCCTAGTAGTGGTAGTCATCTTTCAGTTTTTAGTTATCACACGTATAAAGAAATGTAAGGAATGAAGTAAAGGCGTGAAAAAAGTGACACAAGTAATCAGAGGAATAAAAAATGAATTCTACATTAAAACTTAAAAGAAACAGAGTCGCTGAAGCTAAGGAAGAAAAATCTAGGTTTGACTTGGTGTCTTTTAAATTATGAAATAGATTTTCATGAGGAGTCTATTAAGCATTTATTCTGGATCCACAGAAAAATGAAATGGGTAGCGACCTAAGGAAGAATAAAACCACAGAAGATCCTTATAGGACATGTCCCTGAGGCTCTTTAAGAAGACAGTGTCCAGTCATCAGAGTAGTCACTTCCTTGAAGGCAGTGGCAGCCAGCCCCCCTGTCTGTGCCTGTCTGCAACTTGGAATCTTGAGCATTCCTTGCCTTTATCATAACTTTTGGGTTGAAACATTCGGATATTTATTCCAAGGAGAGAATTAATATTTAAAATCCTAAAATTCGTACTATGTGGATAGCTACTATTAGTTTAGGACTTGAAAAGTATGTATCTTCAGGTTGTACTACCTTTTGGTGTATCTTATTTATTTTGATTTATTAGATCATTTCCATCTGAGTGAGGTAGAAGTATTAATCATGGGCCTTTAAACTTTTGATCTCCAGATTACAGTGAGTTGGAAGAGTCCATAGACTGCCTTTCCTACCTTTTTCTTGCTAAAATAGCCCGTTGAGTGTGAATTGGAGTGTGGGACTACTTTTGAGTAATAATGAAACATAAAAAACAAATTTATGCCTGAAAGAAAAGTACAAATATTGATGCGGTTTACATTTTGTGTTAAAACCA
>NW_012150631.1:17710-18024 GCF_000956105.1 Propithecus coquereli | reverse complement strand
TTATACACCAGTGAATATGGTACCATTTTTTTGAGATCACCCCAAACGGGCAACAACTCAAATATGAGTCAATTGGAGAATACATAAATAAATTGTGGAGTATGCAGACAATCAAATATAACTGTGCAATAAGAAAACAAAATAAACTATTGGCACATCTAACAATATAGATGGATCTCAAAATAATTATAGTGAGTAATAGACATCAAACATAATAAAGAACACATACTATATTATTCTGTTTAAATAAGACTCCAGAAAATGCAAACTAATCTATAGTAACAGTCTTTGCCTTAGGGAGGGGCTAGGGAAAG
>NW_012150631.1:15400-15855 GCF_000956105.1 Propithecus coquereli | reverse complement strand
AATATTTAAAATGACAGCATGTTACCAAAGAAAATATACAGATAGCAAATCAGAACATGATAGTATGTTCAACATTATTAATTGTTATAAAAATACAAATCCAAACCATAACTAGAGACCGCAACTTGTCCAAATAGTTAAAATTATACAGCCTAATCGTACCGAAACTTGGTTGGAGGAACAGGAACATTATTACACTATGGTGGGCAGTGAAGCAGTCAAACTACTTTGGACAACATTTTGGCACTCTCCTAAAAGTTAATTGCACCTACTGTATGATCCAGCCACGTGGATCCATCCTAGGTATTTGCCCAAGAGAAATAAAATCATAAGCCCACACAAAGACTTTATATCAATGACTTATACACCAGTGAATATGGTACCATTTTTTTGAGATCACCCCAAACGGGCAACAACTCAAATATGAGTCAATTGGAGAATACATAAATAAATTG
>NW_012150631.1:3381-3750 GCF_000956105.1 Propithecus coquereli | reverse complement strand
CTTTTTGACTACCAGTGTGTGTTTTTACAATTTACAATATGAGATGAAAACTTTATTAAAAAATAACATGACTGAAAAATCGATTTTTTTATTTTCTTTAATCTGTTCCTCTTCCATCTGAAGCAAGTAAATCACAAAACTGATTTTTATTTTCTAAACCTCAGACTACAAAAAAATTTGTCATGAGTGAAATCTTGCATTAATTGGTGTCTAGTCAGCATTCCTTTCCTAGGCAGAAGTTCTACTGGAATAAGAAGTGGATATTTAATCATAGATGTGAGAAGTAACATGTCATTTACTAAATGCTGGTTACCCCGGGGGTAAAATTTCCAGAGAGAAAATGTAACAGTAATTAATAGGATTTTTTAC
>NW_012150631.1:0-586 GCF_000956105.1 Propithecus coquereli | reverse complement strand
CTGATAAATCAATCCTTTTGACTTTGGACTTATTATGTAACATGGAGATGTAACAATATTGTATTATGTAACGCTACTAATTCCTACATTATATTATAAGCTTTGTTGACAGGATCAAATAAGATCAAATATGAATGTGGTATGTAAATTTAAGGCATATCTTAGTTATCTTACTACTTATAAACACTAGCTCTTTGCTGTACAGTAGAGGAGTACATTAGTGTCCAGTAATTCTATGTTCAACATGTTTTCAATGTCCCCTTATTAAATTTCATTGGTATTTGTTTTAAATGAAAACTTCACATTAATATGTTGAGATGAACTGGCATGCTATTGTTTTGCTGATGCTACTTATTGTAAAAGGTAATTTAAATCATGATTTGAAACAATTTGCAGTTATTGCAAATTGATGTTAAGGGCATATAGTACGTGGTTTGGATTCCTGTTCTTTGCAGAACAATGATTCATAGAAAGATAAATGCGCTCTTTTGCTTCCTTGAGAAAATGCCTTATAAACCAAACATTATTACCAAGGCATATTACAGTGATAAGATGTAACCTTAAAGCAATGAGATGAGCAGAGTTG
>NW_012150630.1:611178-611517 GCF_000956105.1 Propithecus coquereli | reverse complement strand
CCTTGAATACCCATTTCTCTGAAGAGCTATACAAATAATAAACAAGTACACAAAAAAAATGCTCAACATCCTTAGCATTTAGGAAAATTCAAGTCAGAAACGTAATGAGGAACCACTTTGACCTGCTGGGATAGCTATTAAAAAAAAAAAAAAGAAAGAAACAAGCAAACTAAAAATAGAAAATAATATTTGTTTGGGGAATATAGAGAAATTAGAAACCTTGTGTATTGCTGATGGGAATGTAAAAATGGTGCAAACATTATGGAAATCAGTTTGGTAGTCCTCAAGAAGTAAAACATGGAATTACCAATGACTCAATAATTCTAATACTGGACATAT
>NW_012150630.1:607779-608435 GCF_000956105.1 Propithecus coquereli | reverse complement strand
TCGAACTCCTGAGCTCAAACAATCCGCCCGCCTCGGCCTCCCAGAGAGCTAGGATTACAGGCGTGAGCCACTGCGCCCGGCCTGACAATTTTTTTAGAAGTGGCCCTGGGAATTAAATTAACTCAATTTAAGACAATTTACCTTGAAAGTTAAAAATTAAAAATAAATAATCTGGCTTGGATAAATTCCAATTTAATTACAATAGTATACAGAATTTGTGTTACAGTATAATATCATTATCACCCTCTGCTTTGTGATTTGCTGTCATGAAAATTTCATTTTTTTATATTATAATCCCATAAAGATGGTTTATTTTTACTAGTTTTTCTTGTCTCTTGTGGAGTTTTGAATTTCTGTCTAGTGCGCTTGTATTTTAAATTTAAGGACTTCTTTTAGTATTCCTTGTAGATTAGGCCCACTAGTGGTATATTCTTTCAGTTTTTAGTTATCTAGGACTATGGTAATTTTGCCTTCAATTCTGGAGGATAATTTTGCCGCATATAGAACTCTTGGTCAACAGTCATATTTTTTGGAACTTTGGACATGATATTCAGTCAACTGCCTCTGGCCTCCTTGATGTCTTTTGAGAATTCAACT
The DNA here is from genome assembly GCF_000956105.1 of Propithecus coquereli. Classification (NCBI taxonomy): domain Eukaryota; kingdom Metazoa; phylum Chordata; class Mammalia; order Primates; family Indriidae; genus Propithecus; species Propithecus coquereli. The sequence goes on along the minus strand of NW_012150630.1, from coordinate 607,838 downwards.
ATAAATATTGTTGAGAAGCACTTGCGTATGATGAATCACTATTCACTTGCTACTTTCAA
>NW_012150630.1:605632-605988 GCF_000956105.1 Propithecus coquereli | reverse complement strand
TGATTTTCCTGGACTATAAACTCTGTATTCCTTGTTATATGTGGCCACTGAAGTGTTTTCTTGAGTAACATAGTGGTCAACTAATGAATGAACAGAGATTTCCTTAAATGCCTTTAACCAATAAATCTCTAACACTTTGCCAAGGGGCTCTATGTGTGCATTGAGACACCTTCGAGATCATGGCAGTTTATATCTTTGTTTTAGCCTTTGCATCTTGCTTTCGCAGAACCTCAAAGTCCATCAAAAGTGAGATATTTTGCACTACTCAGACTTCCCTTGGTATGTGCCAAGCCCTACTCATATATATGACCTTCTGGATCCCAGGAAAATGTCAACACCCTCTGTGGACATTTTAT
>NW_012150630.1:604070-605582 GCF_000956105.1 Propithecus coquereli | reverse complement strand
CTTGTTTGGTGATTTTCCTGGACTATAAACTCTGTATTCCTTGTTATATGTGGCCACTGAAGTGTTTTCTTGAGTAACATAGTGGTCAACTAATGAATGAACAGCGATTTCCTTAAATGCCTTTAACCAATAAATCTCCAACACTTTGCCAAGGGGCTCTATGTGTGCATTGAGACACCTTCGAGATCATGGCAGTTTATATCTTTGTTTTAGCCTTTGCATCTTGCTTTTGCAGAACCTCAAAGTCCATCAAAAGTGAGATATTTTGCGCTACTCAGACTTCCCTTGGTATGTGCCAAGCCCTACTCATATATATGACCTTCTGGATCCCAGGAAAATGTCAACACCCTCTGTGGACATTTTATTCTCTATATTTTGTTTCTAGTTATTTCATCAACTTTTTGCTTACTCAGCTTGTATTGCTGCTTGACACAGCTACATAGTTAAACAATTGCTGCTGATTATTTTTGACAAAAGGCCTAGGTTTATGGCTATTTATACTGAAAGAACTTTGAGGCAAGTCAAATAAAGATAATTTTCTGGAGATAGGGCTTTTACACTGCTCCAAACTTGTCTGTCTCCTCTAGTGAATGCTAGCTTGCTGGTTTTTACAGCTACCTTGATTGCGAGGTTATTGGTTTTTGAGAATACCACAGAGTTGTGGACAGGGGGGTGCAAATAAGGCAAAGTAAAGCACCATGAAGCTCACTGTTCTCGTTGAGATTCACCAATTCTTCTTGACTAAGTGCTCCTCAAATTGTTGCAAACTTTTGGCTAAATTTTAGAGTCGTAAAAAAAGTTTATTTTGATATTTATTTTCGATGTGTTTCCCATATTCTCATTTTATTTTTTTTATGTTGGATTTGGAGACACTTAGTTTTGCAAAAAGAAAATCGAAACCTCAAGGCCACTCCTCACCCCCAATTCCTTAAGCTAAAAGAAAGGCAAAGGCGCTGGGAAGAACTGGACCCACAGTCGTTCTTTAAGCAAATTCTTTGCTGACCTCCCAAAAGTAAGGACGATGCAAATTGAAACTTGAGCTTGCAGGCTATGTCTAGTTCCTAAAACTAAGTCTGTTTGATTCCACGCTAATAATGAATTACAAGTTTTTCTTTATAGGTGCAGACCAGATGACAAGACAGAATCAGAAATTCTTCCGCCTACCCAGGGACATCTACATAACTGATGTTCCCTTCATTTCTCTTCTAACATTCACCTTATCTTATGTAAAAATGTAGATTTTCTGAGCCTCATGTGAATGGATCCATTTTGACTCACAATCAGCCCCCCTGCTATTTTTTTTTCTTTCTCTCTGTATGCTTTTTTTATTATTAAATATTGCATTCATTTTTAATTTTACATTGAAAAATTATAGTTGTATATATTTATGGGGTATAGGGTGATATTATTTTTGAGTACAATGTGGAAAGATAGGTTAAGCTATAATAATTAACATACTCATCACCTCAAATATTTAACTTTTTTGTGATAAGAACATTGGAAATTTATTCT
>NW_012150630.1:589094-592163 GCF_000956105.1 Propithecus coquereli | reverse complement strand
CACCACGCCTGGCTAATTTTTTCTATATATATTTTTAGCTGTCCAGCTAATTTCTTTCTATTTTTTTAGTAGAAATGGAGTCTCGCTCTTGCTCAGGCTGATCTTGAACTCCTGACCTCGAGCTATCCTCCCACCTTGGCCTCCCAGAGTGCTAGGATTACAGGCGTGAGCCACCGTGCCCAGCTGTTGATTCCGTTTTTAAACATTAGTTTTTGCAAGGCATGTTTCAACATAATCATAATGGCTCAGATCAGGTTATGTAATAGGCAAATATCTATTGTCTATAGTGCTTATGACTCAAAAGAAGCTGAAGAAAACAATTTACATATAGATATATACATTATGCCGCGAATGGAAAATAATGAAGACTATTCTGCTTTTCTTTAGCCATAAGTTGACTCGGTATTTGTGACTCAGTGTAACAAAATGAATTTACCTTTGGAATTAGTCTGTCTTTTGGGCATTTTAAGGTAATGATAAATAATTTTGATGATTGTTAGTGACAGAAGCATCAATAATGATTAATTACATAAATTTTGGTCACTAAAACTATGATTATCGTCCATGTGATTGAACTGGAAAATAGCTGTATTTCCCACAATAATCAAAGAAACACAGAGTCCAATAAGAAAGACTTTTAAATAGTGAAGAAATAGAATACCTTTGTGAGTCTGAAGGGAGAAAGGAGCAGAAACAATCAAATTAGGGACATAAGCCAGGAGACCCCTGTCCCCATTTGTCATTAAAAAAATAAGATTAAGTGACTGCTTTTGAATATTATCTTCTGTCCAATAGTAAAAAGAGAAAAGGTAGAAAGTGGCACAAACTTCAAATGTATGTACAACTGAGAGTAAGATCCATTTTTTATGGGTCTTAGAGAAATTACAACATAGTGGATAATTGATATGCCAGCATCATATATGACATCTTTGAAAACACTTTAATAAAAAGAAACCATGGTTCATTTGAAGACGCTTAGATGATTAAAAAATGATTGAAAAAAAGTTTGTGTTTTGTGTGAATTATAGGTATATCTAATTATCTTATTCTTTGGAATTTAGAAATGGATGCTATTGATTCAAAGATGATGACTCAAATGAAAAACCCTACCACCCAGGAGAAGATGAGGATAGGATCAGCTGATTGGTGTGACTAAGTTGTAAATAATTTTCTGTTTTATACTTTCTTGAAAAGAGAGAAGAGTTTGAGTCTACTAATTAATGGCATGACATTTTTGAAAGATTGAAGGAAAAATATTTGAGTATTCCTAAGATATGATATAGCATGTTTCAGTAATGATAACACTGGAGAAAATATTGGACATAAATATACAAATTGTTTATTAACTAAGAATCTCTATTGGGGCAAAAACTTTGTTCATCTTTTCAGAATCCCTCAGTGTCCATGTTCTTTATGTTCCATTGGTGCATTTCCCTTTCTTGGAGGCTTCCACCTTCACATGTAGATCAAATAGCATTTAAGATTATCTAGGATGGCCACGCTGCTATGACTGGCATGACTCAGCCCTGTTCCTCCTGTCTCATCCTACAGCAGGCTGGCTGATGAATGCTCTCACAGGGATGGCAGAAGAACAAATCTGGAAGTGCAAACACTTAGGTGCTTTGTAAGGTTTCTTCATGGACCATGTACCATACCTGCTATCAACTTCTCAAAGCAAGTTACATGGCCAAACTAAGAATCAAGGGATGGGAAGCTCTATGTTTTTATTTAGATGAATGGTCATGTCACATGGAAAAGGGTGTTGAAATTATGAGGGATGAAAAATATAGGTCCAGGCTAGGCGAAGTGGCTCAGGCCTGTAATCCTAGCATTCTGGGAGCCTGAGGTGGGAGGACTATTTGAGGTTGGAAGTTTGAGACCAGCCTGAGCAAGAACAAGGCCCCGTCTCTACTGAAAATAGAAAAATTAGCTGGGTAGAAAAATAGAAAAATTAGCTACTTGGGCGGCTGAGTCAGGAGAATTGCTTGAGCCCAGGAATTTGAGGTTGCAATGAGCTATGATGATGCCACTACACTCTAGCCAGGGTGACAGAGCAATGCTCTGTCTCAAAAAAATAAAAAAAGAAAAAGAAAAACAAAGAAAAAAAGAAAAGAAAAAGCAAAAAGAAAAATATAGGCTTGTAATGTAACCTACCTTGTTTACTTTGGCCCCATAGCCCTAAGGGAAGTAATGAATTAGCACTGGTACTAGTTCCTGAATGTCTGACCTTCTGTTATTGGTTCCCTTAACAAAGACATATTTCTATTAAATAGTCTCTTCATTATATTCTTTTCAGCTAAATCCATTTGAGTATATTTTTTTTACAAGCACACAGACTGATATATAATAATTCATCGCGTCTGATGTAAATAACATGTGTATCATTCCCGTTGACTTATGCTTTTAGCAGTACTAGTTATCCACCCATTCTCATCAAAACTACGTGTAGTAAATAATACAGGGTCTTTTCAATCCAGGTACCTCCCTATGGATTTAAGTTTCCTATTCTTAGGAAGTCCCTGGTTGCAATTTAAGCTGGAACCTAAAAGCAGGATTTAGTTGTTATAGACTAACCTGGGACCTGGAGGGTCACACACAAAATATTCTGCCAGCGTAGGTCTTTATGCCACTTGCATTGTTTGAACAGATGCACCGTTCATAGTTCTATTGATTTAGAGATTGGGTGCTTAGAAGACAGTAAGAGACAGGTTCAGATGTAGGTAGCCACCAAAAAACATCTGCTTTGAAAATAAATGCAAAATAATTGGTCATCTAACAAAGATGTTCTACCCAAATCAGCACAGTATAGGGGAAATAATTTTTAAAAGGATGTTGGCGAGAAAGTTCTTGGTGGCCTCTTGCATTTACATATGATTTTACAAGTGAGTGCACATCTGCACTTTTTTCCAAACTATCTTTCAAAGATTTGTACATAACAAAACAGTCTTGAAGATAGACATAGTGTCTCCCAATGAAGAGCAAAACCCAAACATTCTCACTGCATAGTTTAAAATAATAGAAATACTTAAAGTCAAGATTTTTCCTCCAATAATGAAGCTTACTGCATGT
>NW_012150630.1:586312-586859 GCF_000956105.1 Propithecus coquereli | reverse complement strand
TTTTTCATACAACGTCTACTTTTCTAATTCTTGACACCAACTGGGTGTGTCTACAATCTAATTCAATTCAACTACCCAGAGTTAGCACAGACCCCACGAGTTAAGGGGCCAATCTGATAAGAATTCTCACACTTTAGATGCCAGCTGCAAGGGGTGACTCCAGGGGACCTATACTTCTTGGCCTACTACAGATTTGGGGATTTCCACAACCTCGCCTTAGATTTGATAATTTTAGATTGACTCACAAAACTCAGAAAAGCAATATACTAACGATTACAGTTTTATTATAAAAGATACAAATGAACAAACAGGTGAAGAGGTACACAGGGTGACATCCAGAAGGATTCTGAGCACAGAACCTTCTGTCTCCATGGATTTGGGGTGTGCCACACTCCAGCAGGTAGATAAATTCACCAACCTGGAAGATCCTCCAAATCTTTCCATTCTGAGGGTTTTTTTTTATTATTATTCAAGGCTTTAATATTTAGGCATGATTGATCAAATCACTATCTATTGGTGATTGAACTCAATCTCCAGCCATTCCGCT
>NW_012150630.1:575935-576447 GCF_000956105.1 Propithecus coquereli | reverse complement strand
ATTTTCTAGGTAAAAATTATTTGTGATAATTGTAATTTACTTTTCTTCTTTTGAGTATTTTTGGCATATTCATATTACTTAACCTTTTTGTAAACTATGTGGAATAGTAATTTTAATAGGTGATACTTTTGCCTTTTTTCTGACTTTGAGGGTAAGTTTTTAACTATTCATCTAAATAATAAAGTAATATCCTTATCATTAGTTTCAAGTAGTCTTAAGAAAATTGTCTATTTCAGTTAAATAAAATGTTTTTGTTTTCCTTTAAAAGAAATTTAAAATTTCGTTAAATTCATGTATCACTGTGACCAAGAATTTGTCCTTTATTTATTTAATTTGGTGAAATACATAAATGTGTTTTCCAATTTAAAACTGTAACTTATTCTCACAATAAAAACTACCTGGATTTATTAGGTGTCTTACTTTTTGAACTGATTTCATGTATATGCTTGATAGTATTTTATTAAAATTTTTGACTTCTACTTTGCCAAATAAAATTGGTCTATAGATTTTGT
>NW_012150630.1:574690-575885 GCF_000956105.1 Propithecus coquereli | reverse complement strand
TACCACAAAATCAGCAAACACTACAATTAGATATTTTGTTGCTTCAGAGAGCCAGTTGTTAAACTCCACTAGCATACCAACAATCAAATATAACATTTACATATGTTGATTAACATAAATTATAGCATGAGATTTTTCTGTGACTCTTATTGGTTTAGTTTGACTTCTCTGTGAACTATAAAAGCAATTTTTGAAAAAAAGAACACCTTTTTACTAACTGCAGTTTATGCATATGACGTTATTTATATGTATACCTTCAGTAATTACATTTAGTGTAATAAAATTTAATTTATATGTATAAGAAGTTAATTAAACAATAGTTTATTCTGGATGCTGAAATTAATATAGATTCATCAAATTCAATTACATTTACTAATTATAATTTGTTTTATACCAATATCCTTCTATTCCTCAAGTAAATTATAATTTGGGGATATAGTATAGCTTTCTGCTAGTCGGTAATTGTCGGTGGCAAAATAAAAAGTCTGCACTGTCATAAAACTTTCCCATCAAATTAACTGGAAAGGAAAATATGCCTAGCTCCACATCTAAGCACAAGGGAAACATGGAGAACAACAATTATTTCTTTCCCTGCAGTGTTTAGTTTTGTCAGAGAAGAAAACTAAAAGCAAAACAAGGAAAAGTACATTTTAAATACCTTGCTAACAAAATATTATAAAATCATTGTATTTGTATTTTAGTTAAAAACAATCAGTAAAGAATATATATTATTTCTGTATCTTAAAAACACTCTTATGTACAGAATATCAGAATCAAATTTACAAGACATGATACATATTAATATAATGTGGATTTATCTAAATAGTCTTTTTATAGTTTTTTATTGTCCCTTCCAAATAATTATGGGCTACACCCATTTATATCTTTCAGACCCAAATTTTTATATCCAATTTTTTCCAGAAATTTCTGGGATGCCACTTACTTGCACCAATTTCTGCCTACGCAAACAATGAAAAGAATCAGATTGTAACTTTTATTGTGTAGCAGACTCAATCATCAGGGCCCCATTTTATTCCCTGGCTATGCCAACTTCTATTACTTCTGCTATGAAAGAAAACTATTGAATGCCTTTGGACTGAGCAGTGCAAAGCAGCTGGCTGGCATTTTAATGTACAAGACCAATTCATAAGCCATTTTACACATACTTCAATTCTTTTACTCAGATTCTTTAAAC
>NW_012150630.1:561286-563195 GCF_000956105.1 Propithecus coquereli | reverse complement strand
GTTGTTGTTAATTGTAAGAGTGCTTTATGTACTAGATACTGGTCCCTTATCAGATATGAGTCAGTTATGATTTATAATTTTTTTCCATTACATAGCTTATTTTTTCACTTTCATGATAGTGTTCTTTGATAGATAGAAGTTTAAATTTTGATGAGGTCCAATTCATCTTTTTATTCTGTTTGCTGCCTCTGCTTGTAGTGTTATTTCTACCACAGAACTCCTTTTTTGTATGACTCTCACATCCCCAATCCACATGGCCGTCACCAGTGTTGTGTTAATACGATGCTACTACTGACTGGTCAAAATATGTTCACCTTAATCTGGGTCAATAAGTTTCCTTCATGGGATTTTTGATTTGAGTTTGAGTACATCAGGCATTCTTAGCGGTGGTGCCAGAAGGTGTGAAATATAAAATTATGATGTTGTTTGGTAGAGACATTTCCTACCCCATGGAGAAATGCTGTAGGTAAAGTCAGACTATTAGGAGAAGAGAATCAGAGACAAGTGACTGAAATACAGTTCTGATTATTCAAGCCTTGAGTGACAATGGCCCCTAATGCCCACTTCTGCTCCTCAGCTTTCTTTCAGTAAAATTGCTTGATATTAAGTTAAATTCCTTAGGAAATTCTTGTTCATTTATTTTTTAAGCTAAGTCAATTTGAGGTTTCTTCCCTTGCATGCAAATGAATCTCTAACTAATACATAGCTAATTTGAGCTACATAGAGCATTAAAATGGAAAATGATGCTTAATCAACCAAATTACCACTACATTGATTTTATTTATCCTGTAAGTTAAATAATTAGACTCACTTCCTTGTCTCCTCAACAAGCACTACTACCTCATCATTTTGAATTTCATTTGTTCAATATCCTGCTCTTTTTTTCCTTAAATCCCTCTTGTGCTTCTGAATTTCTCCAAAGTTATATCTTAACCCTCAAAAATCACCCATTCCTAGTACCAATGTTTTCTCTTCTTTCCATTAATTACTTACTTAAACATTGCCTAAATTTTCAATTTTGTATTTATGCTCGTTGTTTAGGCATTGTTAATTTGGTTTCGATAAACAATAAACCAAAAATAGCTCAAGAAAGCAGAAATTTATGTGTAATAAAACCAGAAAATGTTATCAATATCCAAGTTCAGGAAATCACATAAGGGAACAATTACAAGCAGAAATCACCCTGTCTTTTTTCCACAGACACATCATCATCTCCCATCTTTCATTCTCTCTGTGCATCTTTTCCACTGTTATGCTTCTTTCTTCATAATAGTAACACTTGCTCCCTTACAGACTCTCTGAGAGTCAAAATCTATCTCAACATAGAGTAGTTCCCCAAAATGCAAAGTCTAAAACAACACACTTTTGTCATCTCAGAGTTTCTGTTTGTCACGCGTTCACTGATGTATAAATTGGGTCCCCTGCTTCAGGTCTTTCACGAGGCTGCAATCAAAGTGTGTGTCAGGACCAACGTTGTATCTGAAGGCTCAACTGGGGAGGATGGAACTCGAAAGCTCACATGTGTCTGTTGGCAGGATTTACTTGTGCAAGAAGTGTTGGACTGAAGATATCAATTCTTTTTCAGTTCCTGAATCAAAAGAGGCCAACCAACTTTATTTCTATGTCACATGAGCAGCTTGTTTTTGATTGCTTCAAAAAATCAGCAAGAGAGTCTGTCAGTCTGCGCCCAACATCCCAAGGGGATGTTGCCTTGTACATATCTAAGCCAACTATGCATTAAAAAAATCATGTATGTGACATTTTATCTGACATTCTAAATGTGTTTTTATTGGAGTGCTAATTAAGCTATCTAACAGGCAAGATACCAAAGTGTACTCTGTTTAATGTTTGATGACACATGTCATTGATTTTTCTCTAATCATAGATTTGTTTATTCCGGTCATTTCAT
>NW_012150630.1:549400-550020 GCF_000956105.1 Propithecus coquereli | reverse complement strand
TCCAAGTTCAGGAAATCACATAAGGGAACAATTACAAGCAGAAATCACCCTGTCTTTTTTCCACAGACACATCATCATCTCCCATCTTTCATTCTTTCTGTGCATCTTTTCCACTGTTATGCTTCTTTCTTCATAATAGTAACACTTGCTCCGTTACAGACTCTCTGAGAGTCAAAATCTATCTCAGCATAGAGTAGTTCCCCAAAATGCAAAGTCTAAAACAACACACTTTTGTCATCTCAGAGTTTCTGTTTGTCATGCGTTCACTGATGTATAAATTGGGTCCCCTGCTTCAGGTCTTTCATGAGGCTGCAATCAAAGTGTGTGTCAGGACCAACGTTGTATCTGAAGGCTCAACTGGGGAGGATGGAACTTCAAAGCTCACATGTGTCTGTTGGCAGGATTTACTTGTGCAAGAAGTGTTGGACTGAAGATATCAGTTCTTTTTCAGTTCCTGAACCAAAAGAGGCCAACCAACTTTATTTCTATGTCACATGAGCAGCTTGTTTTGATTGCTTCAAAAAATCAGCAAGAGAGTCTTTCAGTCTGCGCCCAACATCCCAAGGGGATGTTGCCTTGTACATATCTAAGCCAACTATGCATTAAAAAAATCATGTATG
>NW_012150630.1:547519-549350 GCF_000956105.1 Propithecus coquereli | reverse complement strand
ATACTTTTTTTTCTCAAAACATTTATAAGACATACTTTCATATATTTAATAGTTTAACCATAATGATATATATCTCATAAGTTTTTAAAAATATGTGTGTAAAACATCTTGGATTCATGACTTTTTAGGGAAGAATAGATATCTTTCTACCTTTTAAAGCAGTGCTATGTTTACATGTTAAATCAGAGTTGTTCTTATTTCCTCTTTAAAGCTTTCTTTTTCATAAATCTGTCTATTTATTTTGTATTTTTAGATCTAAACCTGATAAGAAAAAGCTGCAAAACAATTCTCTGTCTTTTACATAATACTTTATATCCTTGTCTTATGTCAAATTTCTCAGGAGCAGAAGGTGAGGTGTGAATTCTTATGTGTGTGCTTTATTAAGGAACTCCTTCCAAGAGTAACTCTCAAGGGAGGGAAGCAGAACAGGAAGGAGGGAAGGAGCCAAGCAAGGGCTTATCTTACAATGTCTGATACCGTCCTAATCTCATGGAGAGCTCTGAAGCATCCCAGCTCTAGACGAGGGAGCCAGCTTTTATGCATCTGTACCATTCTATCCTTGGTTAAGACTACCTTAGAGGGCAGGTGAAGGAGGAGAATTAGGAGGGGAAGGTATCTAAACCCTCAGACCCTCTAATTATTTAAGACAAATTCTGGAAAATGTCACTGCTGAAGTCTTTAGCAACCAAGCAGACAGATGCCAGAGTAGAGACATGCAGCACAGGTAATAATCGAAGGGTGTCTGAGGAGCACATAGAGTATCTGTCATAACTATTTTAATCATAACAAAGTTCCTCTAATGTGCTGTCTTTTCAAAAGTCCTTTGCAACATCTATATGAGAATTTTTGATGGAGTGAGTATTAAGAGATGAGCTGAGATGAAAAAAGCTGAGCTGTCAGGTATCCAGAGTAGTTGAATGAAACAACAAGCTAAATGAAAGTAACAGGTAAGCCTCCAATCATTATGATAGTACAAGCAAGAGAAGAGATTGCCAGATCTCCCAATCTCTCATTTGTCCCTATAGAATGGCACTGATGGAATGTCAGATATGTCGGCATAGACAGGGGGATTATTTTACCACCAAGGAAGCTGCAAACAAAAAGCCTTTGACTTTTGTTTTGTAAGTCCTGGGATCAGAGAGGGAGGGAGAAGAAGAAGAGTTAGGAGTGGGAATGTACTGAGTACTGAGTGAAAGCGGGAAAAAGGTATTTTCAAGTCTCCCTCTGCCCACAACTCATAAGAAGATCTCAGCAGAGGCACCTTAGGAAGTTCTTGGCCAAAGGCCCCAATAAAGAGGCCTCTGAATGGAGGTGGGAATGGAAATGTCTGGGCTAGGGATGCGGTTAATCACAGAGCATGGCCCACCAGGAGGCCTGGGTCCTTCGTTGCACTTCCCTTCAGAGATGGCAATGCATTGGCTGTGCACAAAGTCTGCGGTGGGAGGGCAGCTTTGCTTATGAGTCCTGCCAGGTAAAGCCTTTGTAACTGCCTATGGTCAGGCCTGAACAATCACAAATAGATTTTGGTCTGAAGTCAAACTCCTCCATGAAGATATACTTATTAAAATACAGATTTTTAGCGCCCAAATGCAATAGTTCTGTGTGTGTATGTACACACAAAAACACATGCACAGACACATAAATGCACACACATATATTACAGAAAAATATGTCAACATGTTAGTTTCAGACTAAGTTATTAAGCTATCACTCAAAATAGTTTATAGAAGAAACTGTGTTAATTGTCTTCAGCATCTGTGTCCCATTTTATGTGTCCCGTTTTCAGAAAATATCTGTTCTTAGGGGTTGTCAAATTATTATTAAAATTTTG
>NW_012150630.1:543434-544139 GCF_000956105.1 Propithecus coquereli | reverse complement strand
AGATTAACACTTTCTCATAAGTTTATTTCCCTTTTATTGCCTTCACTCTGCTGTATTTGTACTTTTGCTTTAACTAGATCATCTTTTCAGAATTTAAGCTTCTGTTTCACTTTTGCACCCCATATTTAAAATTTAAGCTTCCTTAGGGTGCCTGTCCTCTCCATAGAAGTCAAACTTCTGGAATGGATCACACGGTTTGCCACCCACCTTCCTTCACCTCACTTTCCCTTGATAATCTGAGTGTTTCCTCATTGCTTCTCTTAACCTGCTATTAACCTCTCAACCTCGACTGAAGGTAAGCCCTCCTTGGTCAATCTGATGAATATTTTTTGTTCCTAATTGTTATGGGCTGAACTGTGTCCCCGAAATTCATAGGTTGAAGTCCCAACCTCCAGTACTTCACAGTGTGACGTTATCTGTAAATAGGGTCATTGCAGATGTAGCTAGGTCAGATGAGCTCATACCAGAGTAGTTTGGGCCCCTAATCCAATATGACTGATAGCCTTATCAAAGGGGAAATCTGGACACAGACACACATACATATAAGGAGGGAGATGTGAAGAGACTGCCACCAATAAGAGAGAAAGTGCTGGAACTGATCCTTCTCTCCCAGACCTCAGAAGGAACCAACCCTGTTGACAACACCTTGATATTGGACTTTGAACCCACAGAACTGTGAAATGATAAGTTTCTATTGCTTAAGTC
>NW_012150630.1:542422-543120 GCF_000956105.1 Propithecus coquereli | reverse complement strand
CTTTCTCATAAATTTATTTCCTTTTTATTGCCTTCACTCTGCTGTATTTGTACTTTTGCTTTAACTAGATCATCTTTTCAGAATTTAAACTTCTGTTTCACTTTGGCACCCCATATTTAAAATTTAAGCTTCCTTAGGGTGCCTGTCCTCTCCATAGAAGTCAAACTTCTGGAATGGGTCACACGGTTTGCCGCCCACCTTCCTTCGCCTCACTTTCCCTTGATAATCTGAGTGTTTCCTCATTGCTTCTCTTAACCTGCTATTAACCTCTCAACCTCGACTGAAGGTAAGCCCTCCTTGGTCAATCTGATGAATATTTTTTGTTCCTAATTGTTATGGGCTGAACTGTGTCCCCAAAATTCATAGGTTGAAGTCCCAACCTCCAGTACTTCACAGTGTGACGTTATCTGTAAATAGGGTCATTGCAGATGTAGCTAGGTCAGATGAGCTCATACCAGAGTAGTTTAGGCCCCTAATCCAATATGACTGGTAGCCTTATCAAAGGGGAAATCTGGACACAGACACACATACATATAAGGAGGGAGATGTGAAGAGACTGCCACCAATAAGATGGAGAAAGTGCTGGAACTGATCCTTCTCTCTCAGACCTCAGAAGGAACCAACCCTGTTGACAACACCTTGATATTGGACTTTGAACCCACAGAACTGTGAAATGATAAGTTTCTATTGCTTAAGTC
>NW_012150630.1:540428-541595 GCF_000956105.1 Propithecus coquereli | reverse complement strand
AAAGATTATTCAAAGTTGTATACTAAATGTGAGTGGCATTTTTGTACTGTGGGAATATAGGAAGAAATATTTTTTAAGTAATGCAATTTATTAGTGATCATTTCTTTCTCTCTCTCTTTCTCTGTGCGTGTGTGTACACAGACGTGTGTGTGTGTGTGTGTGTGTGTGTGTGTGTATGTGTGTATTTTAATGTGGAAAAACAGGAATAGGCACTTTTCCACTCTTAAGCATTTTCAAAACATGGTCTATGGGTGAACACTCTGGTAGGCAATGCAGAAGAGACACAATTGATCATAGATCAAAACACCCAAGAAATCTCATCAGCTACTTCTGCTTCCACTTTAAGAGGCTCTGAGTTAACAGCCGTCTATTGCAGCTACCTACCAGCAAACAACCACCAGCCCACAAAACTCCTTGCAAGCAGGAAGCACAATGCCAGACCAGAACAAACAACTTCTGCTCTGAAATGAGTGGCCTTGACCCTGTCTTCTGTTGCTTTTAATGGCCACTTAGACAATGCAGGACTTCTTCCCTATTTTTGCCTTGCCCTTTGAGATTTCTGGATTTTATTGCTTATTGTTAAATTTTTTATTCTATTAACCCAGTTTTTCTATGCCTTGGTCTCTCTTTCAATATTCTCAGGCTCTTGGCCAGGATTCCTACAGTGCATTGTTTTGGTTCTTGAGCCACAGTGTTTGCTTCACTTTCTCTTCTTTGTTCATGTCTGTTACTACCAACCTCTCGTTGGGTTTATTTGACAACTTGAGTCTGGGTGCTGTGTTCTCTGAGCGGATACTTCATCCTCTGATTTGTTTTATGTGAATTAATAATATTTGCCTATATAATCCTATGCTAACAGAACCTCAATATAAACAAGCTGACCTGCTTCAAGCAGTTCTAATAATATTAGAATTTACAGTAGAGTAATATAATCACATCAGTGATATTGGCATATCATTCCAAATCAGTTTGGTAATTACGATATGTATGAATTAGTTAATATGTATCTGTATTTGTCTCATGTATCCAGTGAGTAAATGCAATCTTTACAAGAGACCATAAATACCAAAGATGACAATTGTCAGGCCACACTACTTTATTTGACACCACATGACATAGTATGAGTTTATTGTTATGTGTTATTCTTTGGCAAAGAAATAGCAACTC
>NW_012150630.1:539547-540378 GCF_000956105.1 Propithecus coquereli | reverse complement strand
ACACTTCTATAGGCACTTCACATTCCAAACTAAACTAATTTCTTCTTTTTCTGGGTTCATTATCCTTGGTTCCCTACTGTATTGATTGCATCACCACCAAAACAGCTGACTGTATCAACTCCCTGAGTACCTTCTTTACTCTGTCCCCTCTTTTCTATAGCCAGTAAATCACCAAATTCTGACTTCTACTTCTATTCATCACTGCTTTCAATGTGTTATAGAAAGACACCATCATCACTTAGCTGAATAATGACTATATCTTCCCAGCTGCTCTGTCTGTAATTGGATAGAATCCCTTCTAATTCATCCTCCTCATTGCAGTCACAACATTTTAACTCCTTGGAGGGAAATCTTATTTTTTGGTTGCTGTTTGAGATATTTAAAACATTTTTATTTCTAAACAATTTTAAATTTACAGAAAAGATACAAAGAAAGTGTAAAACTTCCCATATACAATTTCTGATTTTGTGATGTTTTCTCTTGGTTAAGTTCATGGTATTAATTATTGGCTGAAATATCTGTAAGTAATAACTGTGTTTTTTCAGCATAATGCATCCAGAGGCATATGATGCTATCAGTCTTTCTAGTCATCTTAATTTTGATCATGTAATTAAAGGATTTTATAGTTCTCTACTCTGTAGTTACTACTTTTTTTTTCTTTTTTGCACTTATTAAATAAAGTTAGAGGAGATATTTGAGACAATGTTAATATCATGTTACTCAATAAACTTTGACTCTTTAGATTGAAAATTCATTGATGATTCTTGCTTGAGTTATAGTTTATTCTCTTGCTTTATCATGAAATTCAGACATTTTAAATGGCATTCAAGA
>NW_012150630.1:537599-537930 GCF_000956105.1 Propithecus coquereli | reverse complement strand
TACAATCCTGAAATAATAGAACATGAAGAAAAAGGCAGACATATCATTGTAAAAAAGTGGCAAACAGGAGGGTAGGTACAATCACCTAGAGTGATGAGGATGGTTATTAAAGCATTATTCTGAGGGGCAAGACAAATGGGCAACCAACAAGGATTTCGTTCAATCTATGCAAATAAAAGATATCAAAAATGAACAATCAGGAGCCTGGGGAAGCCATTCTAATAAAATGTCACAACCCCATGTCCACATGCTGAAGTTTAATCAGTGTTCAGAATCAGAACTACATAAGTGAACGAAAGGCCAAATCTCCAGAGGAAGGAACCTGCAACCC
>NW_012150630.1:535581-537549 GCF_000956105.1 Propithecus coquereli | reverse complement strand
CATGCTTAGGATAAACTGGAGCCTTCATTCACTCGAGGTATTAATATTTTCTTTTCACAATGGAACATATCTGTGGGTATAAGAGCAATGGTGTGAGATGAAACTGAAAATGGGTATCTTAGGTTTTTGTTTTGGAGTATGTGTTCTCAGTTTTCAATATTTACTGGCTGACCAGGTAATTATGAAATATACATTATCATTTCATATATACTGCTCTGTTAATGGGAAAGAGAGAACTGACTTTTGATAAAAATTACAAAAAATAGTGAATATATTATCCTTAAAAATATTTAAAGCAAGTGTAAATTTCCTTTAACTACATCCCTACCTACAATCAAGAATAACTACTGTAGCTCAGGGAACAGTCCTTGATCTTTAGGTCTTCTTTTTCCATTCGCTTTTTTATGATTTTACTCAACCCTTTGCTTTAAATAACTCCAACATGTGAATGATATCCAAATCTATGTTCTTAATTGTGAACACTTGTCCTAACTACAAACTTCTAAAAATAACAGTATACTCATTGTCAATGATTGCATGTATAATAAGAAGCTTAAACTTAAATTGACCAAAAACAAACAGCAGTTAACCCTTGAAGAACGTGAAGACTGGGACACCAATCCCCCTCACAGTTGAAAATCCTGTATAACTTTTGATTCCCAAAATCTACTAGCTTGACAGTTGACTAGAAGCCTGACCAATAACATAAGCAGTCAATTAACATATATTTTGTGTATGTATTATATACTCTATTTTTATTAATACAATAAAGTATGATAAAGAAAAGAAAATGTTATTAGAAATCATAAAGAAGAAAAATATATTTACTATTTATTAAGTGGAGTGAATCATCATAACAGTGTCAGCACTGTTGTCTTCAAGCTGAATGAATAGGCAGAGGAGGAGGAGAGGAGCGGACGGTCTTGCATCTTAGTGATTGTGGTTCATGTGAGAGTTTTTTCCAATTGCTGCAAATCTTCAAAAAAATTTCCAATATATTTATTGAAAAATATTTGCATATTTTGGGACCTAAACAGTTCAAGCCTATGTTCTTCAAGAGTCAATTACACCATTCTTCTCTTAAAACCTATCTCCTCCCACATGCTTTTCCAACTTATCGATGAAAATTTCTTTTCACATTGCTCAGTACAGAGTATTATCATTTTCCTTGGATATTGTTTCTTTCTCAGCATAAATTCAACCTAACAGCAAATTCTATCTGCTCTATTTTCAAATACATCCAGTAGTGACCTTTTCCCTCTTTCTTTTTTAATATTTTGCTAAACCATTTAGGAGTTCATTATAGACACTGTGACAAGTCATCCTAAAATATGTCAGCATGTATCTCCTAACAATAAGGACATTCCTCCCATGTAATCATAAAATGAATATCTCACTCAGAAAATTTAACATTAATACAATGGCATTATCTAATACACAATACATATTCATATTTTCTAAATTGTCCCAATCATATTCTTTGTAGTTTTTTGTTTAGTTATGTTTTCTAAATTGAGGATCCAAAAAAAAGAAAGGAAAAAAAATCACACATTGCATTCAATCGTTTTGTCTTATCCAATAATTTCTGAAATTTACCCTTCCACCTTTGGGGATAGAGCTATTGTTATTGTACTATTTTTATTTACATCAACTATTGACCATTAATCACCCACTCTAATGTTACTATTGACCATTAATCACCCACTCTAAAGTTACATTCACCATCATTTCTCACTTGTTTGCTGCATTATAGTCTTAATTGGATTTAATATTTCCACCCTTCACTTCCTACAGCACAATCTCAAATTACAAGATGCGGTATTTTAAGAAGAGTGATGTCAGTCATATTATCAAATAAACTATTCTATACTTCCTGTAATGTAAAATCAAAGTTCCTACAATTGTTCTCAAGCTCCAAAAGTTCTATTAAATCTCTCTCTCATGGTCTCTCTACACACATATATATAT
>NW_012150630.1:534359-535531 GCF_000956105.1 Propithecus coquereli | reverse complement strand
TATCTATCTATCTATCTATCTATCTATCTATCTATCTATCTATGTAATCAATCATATATCTATCTCTCTGTTTATCTAATCACCTATAGACATATGCACCAGGGAGAGTTAACAATGTTTTTTAGTGTCAGTCATATCAACATAGTGATAATGAGTTTACCTAACTAGCTAGATAGCTAACCAATCCAATCTCTAAGTTAATGGAATACACAGAAAGTTTTAATAGGAACAGAAAAATCTTACACATTGTCAGGCAGATGGAATAGAAAGGATGCAGTAAGATAGGGAAGTATCGGTACAGGGAAATTGTGAATTCTGTTTCTGGCCAGGTAGAGGGGTAATGGAGGACTTAATAACACCTCAGATAACTTTAGGTACCTTATGTAGTGTTTTCTCAAACTCAACTTGATATTTATTTTTAATTTACTTCCAGATAGGCAAAGACTTTTATATTGGCACAAAATGTTTCTTTTATTGTTTATTTTTCCTCTATAGACTATCATCTTCCCAGCTTTGTTCATTTATTCAAACATTCCACAAATATGTAGTGAACATCATATAAGCCACACGTTATTGTAGGTGCTGCTAACACAGCAATGAACAAAACTACAAACCTCCCTGCCCGTGTTAGAATTTATACTCGGACACATTTCTAAATGTTAGTGCTTAATTATGGCTACTGAATGGGACAATTCTCTCAGGGAAGCATATGCATCTCCTTTTATCTTCTGTACTTCATTCCTATTCATACTGCATTCAGTTTTGAGGACTCAATTCTTGTGTGCCATGAGAAAACCATGTCTATTTTGGATTATATTAATTTTCATTGCTTGAGACATGGAAACTACTTCCATATACATTGAAAACCCATCTGCAGTGTACTCAAACTTGTAACCTCTGTTGCTCTACATTCTGTAGTCTACTTTCTAAGCTAAGGTTTTTGTTTGCTTTAACCTCTTGAAAGGCACTTTTCCTTCTTTCTGTTTTTAAATGTGTCACAAATACAATTGAACTGAATCACATAATATTTAAACAGAAATATATAACCTTTTCATGTCAAATCCCAAGAGATTTATGATAAACATGAAGCTTTCTGGACTACTTGAAGTCATGTGACTTAGCAGGTCTGCTATAGAACAAAATTTTCTCCCAGAATTTCCAAATATCTTTTT
>NW_012150630.1:532055-534309 GCF_000956105.1 Propithecus coquereli | reverse complement strand
TGTGATGGGTTTGCTAGAGCTTCTGTGGGTAACTCTGTAGTTGTGTTTCCTTTGCAATGATACATTTTAATTCTGCTTGATCTCACCTTGAAGAAAATCCCAGCATTCCAACATTCCTTTAGAGTTTCTCACTTTGCAAGTATATTTCAATCTTTAATCAAGAACCCGTTATGTATTCTGATGGAGAATCTGGAATCTTCCCCTTCTACTTTGTGCATCTCCCTCTTATGTGTCCTGCCCTACAAATTCCATTAGCTTCTGCATCCTCCTAAACTCAAGGAAGTAGGTGTCCCATTTGGGATGTATCTCTCTACTTCCAGCTCCAAAAGGCCTACTGGGAGAATGCCAGATCTATTTAGGAATGATCATGAGGTCTACCTCATGTAATTACTTTTGCCAAATAATATAGTCTAGCAAAGCTTGTTGTTCAATCCTTAAAAATAGTTTCCTCATGTTTTATACAGTTTTAGAGTTGACTTTTTCAGGATTACAAAGCTGGTGCCAATTACCCTGTCATGGCTGCAAAAGGAATTCCCCACAGTAATTTTATACTCAGACAAAAAGTTATTTTTAATAAAATATTGATGAACCCTTAGAAGTTATGTGAATGAAAATCATAATAAAATATATCATGGACTTGAGGATTCCTGAAACTTTGTCCAGAGATTGTGAAAATTAATGATATGGAATACCACAAGTTAGTGGACATCTGTTAGAACAAAAATTTCTGAAGAAGGTAAGTCCTTGTGCTTCATCTGATTTGAAAATAAAAAGGTACAAATTGGGTATCAAATCATAGGGAGTAGGTTATTCTTTCCCTAGATTTTGTAGTCCTACACTAGCCACTAAGTAAGGATAAAAGACTAGTTTAGCAACTAGGAGGCTGGTGTTTAGGGTAAGAATCTGTTCTAGAGATTTGAGAAATGAATCAGAAGCCAAACCATCTGGAAAGGGAAGATATGTTTCATTATGTGTTTCCTATACTGCCCTGAGCCTTAATGAAATACTCTGGAGCAGATACAAAAATTTTCTCTTCAACATATTTAAACTACATATATTCACAAGCTCTTGCTCTCATTTGTTTCACACTTTCTTTCTTATTTAATTTGTAAACAATGCCTAGAGTCTTCTTGTCAGCTACTCTTTTCTTCCTTGCATTAGAAGTTCACCTACAGTGCTTTTGGTTTGTATTCATCTGGCATTTCATGACTTACTGGGGCTCCTTTCCAATTTCATTTTTTGAGAAATATTCTGAAAATGATATATTAATATCTACTGATATCTTCTATTGATCAAAAATCAAATCTTCAGAGGGCACCCTAATAGCTAACAGGGTACATTTTTGCCATCATTTTGGGGTATATTATCTCATTTCATGTATATTTCCATATGGAGAGTGATGATGTTTTCTGTCCTCTGTAGAAGAAAATATATGAGGAATATATATCATGTAATATGCAGTTTACTTAATATATCTCTTCCAGTATATAAATTTTTGAAGATTTTAGGAAGAGATAACTTTTTCAGCAAAATTTACCATAAAAGCAAGATATAGGATAGAATAAATCATAATGTCCAGTGGAAATAGAGCTGCAGTGTTTAGAAATTCCAGAATCCTGATCCTTCTAATTTCTCTTTCTAGTGTTCTCATGGAAGTTTGAGAAATACTAGTAGAATAGATAAGGTTCTTGTTCAAATTTAGAAAGTATGTATTATAATTTCAACATAGGCCCCTCAACAGTAGAGACTTTGTCGAGCTGATGACCTCTGTGGCACTTGGTTTTCTCGTTAGTCAAATAAATTGGTGACAATAAGAAGAATGTAAATGATTTCTAAGTTCTTCCCCAGCTATGACATTTTTCTAGGAATGGTCTATGTGTAATTGGTTACAAAAAATGGAAATTTTTAAGACTTTAAAGATTAATTAATTTTTGTAATCTGAAATGATATAATACCTAGAGGAAATATAGCTATAACTCATTGTCAAGACACTTTTGAAACAATGAGATCATTCCCTGTGCACTACAGAACAATTTAAAACAGTAGATACAACCTCATGACACTCTATAATCATAAAAATGAATGATGGGATTGATAAAGATAGATGGCCAATGGCTATAATACATAATAACTAAATTATTTCCTATCAAAATTTCCGGTGTGAATTCATAATGGCCTATTGCAGGAAAAGCATTTTAATCTTCATGTGATCTAGAACTTGACATCTTAAGCTCCAGGTGTTCTCTTTTTCCCA
>NW_012150630.1:530670-532005 GCF_000956105.1 Propithecus coquereli | reverse complement strand
ATTTGTCATTTGACAGTAAGTTTTTGGAAATATTTTTCTAATCATTCTAATCTAATCATTTCTAATCATTCCAATCTACACATAGTTGCATACAATTATATTGATCTACTAATGTCAATGTTTTAATGTTTCCCCTACTAATAACAAATAATTATTTGTCTTAGGTAAGTTTTCTGACTTTTCAGTATTGGAAACACCTGTGATTGATAATAATACATATGTGTGAAAGCATATAATATTTCCATGTTATAGTCTTTTTTTGCTAATCTGATCAGTGGGAATGGCATCTCTTGATTTGTTTAATTTGCATTTTTATATTTATAGTTCTTATCTGAAATTTCTATTTATGTTTTCACCATTTTCCTAAAAGATTATGAGTCTTTCATGTTGTAATTCTTTTATATCTAGATATAAATTATTTTTCAGTTATCTGTGATATAAATATCTTTATGCTAGCATGACCTGGGTTTTTGAATGTGTTTCTGCAGAGGACTAGGTTTGACTATCACCAAACTGAACTTTGCGACATACACTTATAGTGATCTCAGTCTACTGTAAAAAGCTCAAACACATTGTGTAGAACATGTTAAAAAATAACGTTAAAGGGAGAAATGTTCCATTATCGTAGCCTCTTATATGTATTCTGTTTCCTCATAGGAACTTTGCTTGAATGATGATTAGATTCTGTCCTGCTTATTCATGGTACAGATCTGCCCTGATATAAGAAATAAGCAGTCAAGATACTTGAGTCACCATGGGGAAGAACATTTTTCCTAAAATGCTGTCTGACTCAACAGAATTTGCATGAGTTAAGAGTATACCTCTGTTATATATAAGCACTGAAATTTGAAGTTAGGTTATTATTAGAATACATCCCAGGCTTTTTTTGCTGTTAAACTTTTATTCCTCAGCTATTGAGATTTTTTCCTCATAAATGTTTGTTAATTTAGATGAAACAAGATACTGCTGGCATCTATAAAGATGAAACCTTTAATTAGGTAATGTAATAAATTATGTTATTTTATCGTCTCAGATATATTAGGTCCATTAGGTGTTAATAAACTGATGCCTTGTAATTTCTTTTTTTCCTTCTTTTAATGTTCTCTTTGTAGAGACTTCTTATTAGGGCTCTGTAAGACTTACATAAAATAAAGTTGGACATCTCTTCATCTTTAATCTTTTACTCACTTTCTATTGCTGTGTAACAAATAACCATGAAGTTAGTGACTTAAAATAACATGTATTTATTATTTCACAGTTTATATAGACCAGGAGTTTGCACACGTGTTAACTGGGTCTTCTGCTCAGGGTCCCACCAGGCTGAAATCAAGGTAT
>NW_012150630.1:517818-519063 GCF_000956105.1 Propithecus coquereli | reverse complement strand
ATACAAGATCAAAACAAATATTTCCTTCTGTTGATATTTTTCGATTTTTCCACCCAGCAGGTAAACAAACATTCGTCATTTTTCTCACAGTGGGCTTTCTTCCAATTTTTGAGAACTGATGATAGAAATTTCTTTGAACCTACTATTTAATAGAAAGGGAGATGTAGGTCTAGGTTACAGTGGTTACAACTTTGCTGAAACCCCTCTGAGACTCCTTCTGGAAAGAAAACTGCACATGAACCCCTCCGGGTCATTCGGCCACTGGTGCTGTGTATACACATTGCTGTTCTACAGAGCTCCAACAGTGTCCTTGCCTCTGAGTCTTGATCTTAGAACTTAAATCAAGGCATTACCCAATGTGTTCAACCGATTGCTCAATGCTTGTATTCATTCCTCATAAAATAGCATTTCAATGTAAAGCATATGACTAATAGAAATGAAATTACTGTTCACAAATTCATATTCACAAGTCTACAAGCAGGGGCAAGATTTTATCCTTCTTTTTCATTTATATTGTATGTAAGTGGTTCTAATATATAAAATGTTTTACTTATATTTACATATGACCTTAAATGTTCTTACTTCTGTATTTAGTATATGGATATTGTTAGTAATATATATGCTTCCTCTCCTAGATTGTAAGATTTTCAAAGGCATAAAATATGTCTTGGACATATTTGATACAAGAACCATCAAGAATAATACATAGCAAAAAAAAAAAAAGAATACATAGCTTATAATGAGTGTTCAATAAATATTTCTCAATGTCTTTGACAATTAGGAAGAGTTAGTAACCAGATATGCTTTATACATAGGATAGTCTAAATACTTTATTATTTATTCATGCATATGTACGTATTTATTGTAATCCTTTCATATAACCATCGATGTATTTTTCTGATAATTATTTTCTTCATTATGGTTCTGTATTCTATCACTCATAGTTAAGCTACTTCTACTATTTTTTCTGGCTAATATTGTTAAGTCTCAAAACAGTCCTCAGAAAAATGTACTCAATATATCTAGCATTTTACATGCTTAGGATAAACTGGAGCCTTCATTCACTCGAGGTATTAATATTTTCTTTTCACATTGGAACATATCTGTGGGTATAAGAGCAATGGTGTGAGATGAAACTGAAAATGGGTATCTTAGTTTTTTGTTTTGGAGTATGTGTTCTCAGTTTTCAATATTTACTGGCTGACCAGGTAATTATGAAATATACATTATCATTTCATATATACT
>NW_012150630.1:504147-505338 GCF_000956105.1 Propithecus coquereli | reverse complement strand
CCCCCTCCCACCTGCCCAACACCTGATCAATGTTACTACTATATGTGCACATAAGTGTTGATCTGTTAATACCAATTTCATGGTGTGTACATGTGGTGCTTGTTTTTCCATTCTCGTGATACTTCACTTAGTAGAATGGGCTCCAGCTCTACCCAGGATAATACAAGAGGTGTTAGATCACCATTGTTTTTTGTGGCTGAGTAGAACTCCATGGTGTACATATACCACATTTTTTAATCCACTCATGTATTGATGGGCACTTGGGTTGTTACCACATCTTTGCAACAAAAAATCAATGCATTTAGTTCAGAAAGTTAAGCAAGAGTAATGAGGAGATAGAAAGTAAAGTTGAGGGAGTATGGAAAGTGTACCTGAATTAATAAACAAAGAGACCCAATTTTCACTATGGCTAAGTCACAGAGAAAGTCAGTCAAGAACAAACTAGGGTATAGGATTAAGAAATGAGCTTTTGGATATTGAGGAAAGGAAAGAGACTTAAGTACCAGAGAATGAGTTGCCCAATATGAGAGAACGGCACTCCCAGAAGTCCATTTCGCAGTAAGTAGTCTTAATTAAGAAGTCCTGGTTTCCTAAAAGCAAAAAGAAGCATTATCCTATATTATAAATGAATAATCACCTAATTTATTAGGCAATTTATTTTTTAGAGACTGTGGGTACATGACAATGTTATACATAATTGTTTAAAAACCTGTTGTGTTTTATTCCAAATATAATTGGAATTGTTCAAAAGTGATTTGGTTTTTTAAAATGGCAATTGCTCTAGCAGTGGTTAATTTAACTGAGAGTCAGCGCTCCCTGGGGAGTACATAGTTTTGTTTTATAAATAGGAAATCGTTTGCCAGCACTGCAAATTAAACAGTAATAGGTCATGAAATAGAGGATGATCCTGACATAAATTAACTGTCATAAACAAAGCAAGTGGAAATTACAATTAAAGCATAAATCATATTTATCTATATGCCACATTTTCTCAATTAATAAAAATAAAGTCACCAGAGTTAAAGATCTATACTCAACCTTACTTCTGAAATTATATCAGTTGTGATTGGAGTTTAATTCAGAATAGACACCGAAAATGAAACTGGCTTACTGTAATAATATCTCTGATTCATTGTTTTTCTCATTTGATAAATTATAATTGATCATGCATGTTGAGGGCTCAAGGATTTA
>NW_012150630.1:501545-501997 GCF_000956105.1 Propithecus coquereli | reverse complement strand
GTTAAGACTGCTATAAACATTTGTGTGCAGGTTTTTGTAAAAACATGTTTTCAAATCATTTGAATAAATACCAGAGTATGATTAGTTCACCATACCAAAGAGTGTGTTTAGCTTTGTAAGAAACTGCCAAATTGTTTTCTAAAGTGAATGCAGCATTTTGCATTCCCAGCAGCAATGAATGAGAGCTCCTGTTCCTCTACATTCTTGCTAACTTTTGGCATTGTCAGTGTTTGGGATTTTAGCCATTCTGATATGTATGTTTTGCTATCTCACTGTTGTTTTAATATACAATTCCCTAATGATATAAGGTGCTGAGCATCTATTCACTAGCTCATTTACAATCTGTATATTGTCTTTGGTGAGGTGTCTGTTTAGATTTTTTGTTCATTTTTTGGTTGGATGTTTGTTTTCTTACTGTTGCCTTTTATGAGGTCTGTGTATATTTTGAAAAC
>NW_012150630.1:501064-501495 GCF_000956105.1 Propithecus coquereli | reverse complement strand
TCAGTCCTGTCTTTTTGTTCTAGGCTACTGTAATTACCAAGATGTCAATGTTCTTCAGTGATCTCTCTTATTTCCTGAGGAGGATTATGATCAGCTGAGGACTTTGAAAATTCAAAGTTCTTGGTGTGAGATACTCTATATTCCTAAGGCTTATTAAACATTATGGTAGATCTTTTTTTTTAAATCTTAAACAAGAGTCCAGAGAAAGCTTTAGATATAAAATGTCCAGTTCCTAATCTATACTGTATAAAAATTTTGTGATAAATGCTACAGATAGAGGACTCAAGCTTGGTCCCCATAAATGGTGTAGTGAAGGGACCTATAGACACATGATCGATACTGAGTTCTAAATACTATGATTGAAATATATAAAGCATCAACTGGCAGTATAGAGAGAATGAGTCCAAAACCATCAATTCGTCACATATTGT
>NW_012150630.1:500493-501014 GCF_000956105.1 Propithecus coquereli | reverse complement strand
GGTGAGGTGTCTGTTTAGATTTTTTGTTCATTTTTTGGTTGGATGTTTGTTTTCTTACTGTTGCCTTTTATGAGGTCTGTGTATATTTTGAAAACCAGTATCTTATCAGATATGTGTCTTGCATATATTTTCTCCTAACCTTTAACTTATAAAGCCCATGGATGTCTATTGAAAGGATGATTTTTATAAGTTTACTTTTGTCAAGTTTTGTCTATACTCTTGTATGAGGACCTATGACTAGGGTAATCTGTCTACTCTTCACCCTCTGTCTGCATAACAATATCACTTGAGTTCCATGACACGTAGGCTGCAAAGAAATCTTGAGACCAATCTCCCTATCTCCACTCACTCAATAAGAACCTTGGTCTTTACGGCAGGATTTTCCCAGCATATTTAATGTGCAGAATATTTCTACTAAACCTGACACTGATTATTATAAAAAATCTTTACATTTGAAAGCAAGTAACATATTCTCAGTCAGTGTAATGGATTGAGTTACTTACTCCATGATAAATTGTAAC
>NW_012150630.1:499346-500443 GCF_000956105.1 Propithecus coquereli | reverse complement strand
GTTAAGACTGCTATAAACATTTGTGTGCAGGTTTTTGTAAAAACATGTTTTCAAATCATTTGAATAAATACCAGAGTATGATTAGTTCACCATACAAAAGAGTGTGTTTAGCTTTGTAAGAAACTGCCAAATTGTTTTCTAAAGTGAATGCAGCATTTTGCATTCCCAGCAGCAATGAATGAGAGCTTCTGTTCCTCTACATTCTTGCTAACTTTTGGCATTGTCAGTGTTTGGGATTTTAGTCATTCTAATATGTATGTTTTGCTATCTCACTGTTGTTTTAATATACAATTCCCTAATGATATAAGGTGCTGAGCATCTATTCATTAGCTCATTTACAATCTGTATGTTGTCTTCGGTGAGGTGTCTGTTTAGATTTTTTGTTCAATTTTTGGTTGGATGTTTGTTTTCTTACTGTTGCCTTTTAGGAGGTCTGTGTATATTTTGAAAACCAGTATCTTATCAGATATGTGTCTTGCATATATTTTCTCCTAACCTTTAACTTATAAAGCCCATGAATGTCTATTGAAAGGACGATTTTTATAAGTTTACTTTTGCCAAGTTTTGTCTATGCTCTTGTATGAGGACCTATGACTAGGGTAATCTGTCCACTCTTCACCCTCTGTCTGCATAACAATATCATTTGAGTTCCATGACACGTAGGCTGCAAAGAAATCTTGAGACCAATCTCCCTATCTCCACTCACTCAATAAGAACCTTGGTCTTTATGGCAGGATTTTCCCAGCATATTTAATGTGCAGAATATTCCTACTAAACCTGACCCTGATTATTATAAAAAATCTTTACATTTGAAAGCAAGTAACATATTCTCAGTCAGTGTAATGGATTGAGTTACTTACTCCATGATAAATTGTAACTTACATTACCCTAATTGACCATGTTTGCCCAAGAAGGAATTCCAATACATGTACAAAGTATTCTTCCAACTCCAGCCAAGTATTATAAGAGGCCCAAAGGAACATTGCTCATGCACTCATAAAAACAGACTTTCACATCTGCTGCAGCAAACAAAGGAATTCCGTGAGTGGCTTTTGCAGCGCCCTTGGACAAGGCTCTGCCTCTCTGCACTTCACAGT
>NW_012150630.1:495634-496505 GCF_000956105.1 Propithecus coquereli | reverse complement strand
GAACCCACCTCAGGAAAATAATATTCACAGGACATGAAAATATAATTAAAACATTTTAGAAAGAATACCTCCTGTTACACCAATATATAATTTTTTTTGGAAAGTTGGTGACTGATTTTTTTTTTTTTAACTCAGTATGGAAGAATTGAAAGGCCCACTAAGCCAAGAAGGTCGCATAAGGCAGCAGCAGAGATTTGAATTCTGGTGCTCAAGGAGTGACAGTTCTCCAGAGGGGCTGCCTGGACTCTGCCAAGCAACACTGTCACCACCCTCAGGCATAACTCCGAAACGCTGGGACAGAAAGAAACATCACAAGGAAGAGGAGGTGTTTACAGTGATGTCCTAAGAGCATGGTATTTACCACAAGAACAGTGAAAATGTTTCTGTAAGTCTAACCACACACACTGAATTTCTGGGTCTATTTCTGTGCTTCCAGAGATATGGCTGATAATGCAACATGAGGTCAGTCCCTACTCGGTGAAGTTCCTACTAGGTGAAGTGGGTATTAAAAAAAGCAAATTTCTTCTGTGTGTTTCTAAATTTATATGTTTAAATTGGAAGTGAAGCAGTTCACCAAGAATAATTTTAATATTAAATAAATTGGTACAATCTAATCATTCAGAAATGCAGAATTTGCTTTGATTTGTATTCTAAAACAGCGGTCCCCAACCATTGTGAAACAAGGGACCTGTTTCGTGGAAGAGTTTTTCCATGGACAGGGGAGGTGGCATGGTCGCTTCAGCTCCACCTCAGATCATCGGGCGTTGGATTGTTGTGGGGAGTGCGCCCAACCTGGATCCCTCACTTCCCCAGTTTGCAGAGGGATTTGTGGTGCTCCTATGAGGGTCTGATGCCACTGCTGGTCTGACGG
>NW_012150630.1:493897-495584 GCF_000956105.1 Propithecus coquereli | reverse complement strand
ACAGACTTTCACATCTGCTGCAGCAAACAAAGGAATTCCGTGAGTGGCTTTTGCAGCGCCCTTGGACAAGGCTCTGCCTCTCTGCACTTCACAGTTTTGGCCAGACATTGTTTATCCCCAACAGTGGATGTCACTAATTAAGAACTTATTTCTAGGTTAATTTGACAATATTTTTTCTTTTTTTCTGATAAATTCTAACCAAGAAAGGCCATATTATCCCCACACTAGAATGTATTTCTATCATGTTTAAATACTAGCTTAAATTCCTTGGAATTTCAGCAATGGGCTCAACTTCTTAACTTCCATGAATAAAGAGTTGTCATGTGCATTATCTACAGATTGCCAAGTATATCTATGCAGGTGTTAACTTTTATGACTGGACAGGGAAGAAAATTATGTCAAGCTGTGAACTACATGAATAGTTTTCCCAGCTGTAGAGAATCTGAAAGATGACAGAGTGAAATGGACGTTGCTTGCCATTATTGACTTTAAAGATGAAGGAATGGGGTCATGAACCAAGGAAGGTAGGTGGTCTCTAGAAGCTGTACAAGAAAAGAGATTGTCCCCTATAGCCTCCAGAAAAGATTATAGCCCTATCAATGCCTTAATTTTAGCTCAGTGAGACCTGCATCATATTTCTAACTAATGGAACTATAGCATAATAATATTTTGTTCTTTTAAGTCTTTGAGTTTGTAACAATTTGCTGTGGCAGCAATAGAAAACTAATATAATATTTGAATTAATTCCCAGAATGGCAGAAAAATAAATGAACCAAACCATTTTGACTTCAGAATCTACTCAGAAATAATTATTCATCATGGATTATAAGTCTGGTGATAATGTGAAAGTCAATGATGACCACATAACTAATCACACTTTGAAGGAACTCAGTAGGTAAAATGTAAGCCATGGGTCCTCGTATTTAAAAGATACTTAACAACTAATATTTATATTATTGTTAGAATTGATAGTACTTTCCTTATAATCTCTCCTCTCTTTTACTTGCAATATTCATTACTTTATTTGTTTTTAAAAATTGTTTTATACAAAAAATATTTACTAGGTTTATATTATGGGCCAGTCATTATCCTATGTGCTTAAACTACAAGATTAAAATAGACAATCTTCTTATACTCTAAAACTACATATTGTAGAAGGGGCTGATGACAAATACAAAACCACATACATGTATAATATTATGTGCTGCAGGGTCCTTTTCTCATGTTGTGCATATCTCTCTTATCTCTCATTATGCTTTATTACTTTTTTGATAAATTTAATATAGGTTTCATTCCATATACTGAACATTATTCAATTAAAATTTTATAAACAGCAAAATGTGATTAAGAAAAAAAAATCTGTTGTCTGTTAGGCAATCAGATGACTGCAGATTTGTTTTTCTCAAGAAACCTAGCCCCGAATAATCTGTGAGAATGGAGATGATGGGATAAAAGTTGCTAGAAATTAAGGAGATTATAGAATGAGTGCTCCAAGAGCTACTGGCTGTATCATATGTCACATTTTTTAGAAAATGTTTAAGCAGTCCAGAACTACAATACCTCCTTATCTCTGGTGATCATTTCCAACAGCCAGAGAGCAGCTTCTTTTACTTTTGCAATGTTCTGATGATGGTGTTCAACTTTTATTTATGATACATCACTATTAATATGTATCAGTAAACCTATC
>NW_012150630.1:491319-492182 GCF_000956105.1 Propithecus coquereli | reverse complement strand
GGGGAGTGCGCCCAACCTGGATCCCTCACTTCCCCAGTTTGCAGAGGGATTTGTGGTGCTCCTATGAGGGTCTGATGCCACTGCTGGTCTGACGGGGGCGGGGCTCAGGCTCTGATGCCAGCGATGGGGGGCAGCTGTGGGTGCAAGTGGGGCTTCTCTTGTTCCCGCTGCTCACCTCCTGCTGTTGGCCCGGTTCCCGAAGTTCTAAAAGAAGTTACCTCAGTTATAATTGCTAAAAATCAATTCCGCCCCCCCACCAATTGATAAATGAGAAAGGGGATTACTTTATAATTTTCAAGATGTGTACTTCGTGGTGTGTGTGTTGCTAACATTTATAAAGCATATTTAAACTAAAAATTTTAAGAATATCATTCAGCTCTAATTTAAGTGAGCTAATAATTATTAATGGACCATTACTTGTAGGTCAATATGACTTATAATAGAATAATGATCTAGTAAAAGATATAAGGAAGAAACTAAGAGTATAAAAAATAAATTGTGTGTAATACCTTCCATTGATATTTCACAAATCTTTTAGGAAGGCTTGTATTTTAATGCCATTTATAAATGTGTAGAAACTGTGGATCTTCTTCAAAGCAGCAAATTTCATAACAGCCTTGTCTCTCGTTAGGTAATAAAGGGGTTTTGGAGAGCAATAATTTGGTGAGGTACAGAGCATCCTGCTTATTATGGGGAGACACAGACTCATTTTACACCACTCCTATTACATAGATATACTGTTTTCCATTCATAAGACAGTTTACAATATGATGTTATAAAATGAAATATTATGCACAATTAAATGACTATTGCTTCCTAAAATTAAAAATAAAAAGAAATCACACAGGAGAATTTTCTAACTG